>NC_062290.1:68982628-69285658 GCF_902655055.1 Lutra lutra | reverse complement strand
CAGCCTGCAAGCCCTGCTCCCCCTCCCCCGTCGTGTGCTATTTATACCTTTTGGATCAAACCAGCACGTGTGCATATCTCAGCCATTCCAGGGGTTGTGATGAGCTGCACTGCTTCCAGTCTTTTCCATCAGAGTGGCTCATGGTCACGTCCCTGAATATCTTTAAGGACAATGTGTTCCACAATCCCTTCCATCTAAATCTGTCGATAATTATGATAGAGGGGGGTCAGCTAAGCTTCACCCAGGAAGGGATGGATCATTTTTCAAGCCTAAGTGTTGCCTCCCCTTTATCTGTAAGCAGTACCACCACCTTGATCTGCAACTTTGCAAGGAAGTAGACAGGAGCTGATTTTTTTTTTTTTAATTCCCTTGGGAAACATCATTCTTTCTCCTTTAAGAAAAGATGGCTTTTTCTCCTTAAGCAGTTTTCCTTCTTTCAGTGCTGTTAGGTGTTGATTTCTTTTGTTCCAGTGGGTACTCACGGTAAAAAAAAAAAAAACACAAAAACAAAACAAAAAAAAAAACACAATATCCAAGGAGGTGGACAATTCAAAAGAAGGAGTTAAGGAATGGATGAACAAGAAAGGGTATTGCCAAGAAGGGAGAGAGGAAATGGAGGCAAAGTGAGGAGTGAAAGAGCGGTCCTGACTTGGGCCAATCAGTTTCGCGAGACATCGCAGCTGTTCCTTTCCAACTATTTTTCTCGATGGAAAGGATGTTAGAGCGGCTGCAGAATCTTTAAGCTTTGTTTTAGTTTACAAGCTTCCCCGCCACGGTCTCGTCTCTCCCACCACTTCACCCCATTTCTTCGGCCAGCATCCTGGGAGTTTATATCTGAAGTACGCGACACGACTAGATGTGGTCATATTCAAAACAGATGACAGAGGCTACAAAATCAGGAGGTTTCAGTGCAAAACTGAAAGTACAGGAGGAGAGGTAGAAGGAGAGGCAGAAAAGGTTTTTAAGAAACTCAAAGTCCACTTTCTCCAACCCACCAGGAGTGAGTAGTACATTTGGAAAACGTTGAGGGAACTTACGGTGTTTATTGGAAACTTGTTGGATTCTAGACAACAAATGAGGCCATGTTCCACTCAACTTCCCACTTGGGTTTAGGAAAATGTATAGAAAGGAGCTTCACGCTGGCCAACGTTTCCCTGAACTCTCAAATGAGGAATGCAGTAAGTAGCCAGCTTGGACCTCCGTGACCTCAAAGGAAAAATTAGCTTTTCCACTTAATTCCTATCCGATGTGGGAGAGCAGAAAGAGTACAGGATGTGGAGTCAGAGGACCTGGAGGGAATCTTGCCTCTTCATGGATACAGGTTACGTCTCTGTTTTCTCACCCTTAACATCTGAATGATAACTAGGCATCTACGAGCATTTAATGAGAGGGATGGAAGCAGCACCGGACAGACTGAAAAGCTCTTGTTGTGTTGGTTATTGCCTCCAAGTGTTACAGCTCCAGACAACGATCAGGCCCAGTATCATCATCTGCTGCATCTGCTTCCAAAAACTTAAGCTCAGAGGTTTCTTTTGCCTTCCGAGTGTGTTCCAGCCATTTAAAAGGGCAATGTTAATGTTACAGGACTCTTTCCTGTGTGATTAAAATAGGTCTCTGGACCAAAATGCTTACATCTAAAACAGAATGTGAAGCATTTTCTGCACGTTTCTTACAAGAGGAACACAGTAGTTTGAAAAGCAGAAAAGAAAGCAAGACAGAAACAAATTAATTGGTTGTAACAAGAGTAAGAACAAAAACAAACTCAGAGGTTTGAACCCCATTAGGAAGTAACTCATATAACCCTCACTTTAGACTCAAGACAGATGGAGTACATAGTGTCCCACTGTGTGATGAGGAAGTTGAGGCAGACTTGTTACAACCATGATCAGAGGATCAGTGGGAACTCCTGAGAACCCCGGGAGGGCCATGGAGGAAGCAGCAGGTGAGGCTCCCACTTCCCCAAATTCCAACCAAAAAACTGCATCTGGCACTTCCTGGGCTTCAGCTAAACTACCAGAAAGGATTCTGAGTCTGGAGCTTTAGAAAGTATGAAAATCACAGTTGCACCCACTGGAAACATCTTTTGCTATTTCTTTTTATAATACAATACTTGTCTATGCTTTCTTTGGGGGCTCTCAATCTTCTTCCCTTCAGTATTCTCAAAACATCTACAAGCCCCTAAATTTTGGAGTTAGCCTTGACTCCACTGTCTTTCTCATCCTAAATTCCCAAAAATTCTTGGTTCTCCCTCAGTCTCGTTCCTCAAACCTAGCCCCTCTCTTCACCATTCCCACTGCCTCCCTTTGGTTTGGAGCTCATCATCTCTAACTGGCCCTTACACTTCAAATCCCTGGGCTGTTCCTTTTCTCTTTCTCTCCCTCCCACCCCCTATCCAGGTCTCATAGGAAGGCACTAATAATCTTCCTAGTGCAGAACTATCCCCAAAGTCCTTTGTCCCCTTCATTTCCAGCTCCTCAGTCCCCTGAATGCTCTCTCTTTTCACTTCACATCCCCTCAAATACAGGACTGAAACCTCTTCAGAGTCTTTCCAAAGGTGACCAGTGAGCAAGGTCAGCTTCACTGAAGATCTGTGGAGACTCTGGAGGAAGATACTGGCCGGTTCTTCCCCAGAGTAAACCACTTAGCAATCCAGATTTCAACACATGACTCCTCTAGTGTCTTTTCTGGACCAGGTCACCAGCACGCTTTTCTCTCCCTGAATTTCCCCCTGGGCAGTAAAGAACATGGCTGGCTTCTCTCATCCCACAGACACACAAAAACCTCCCATTCCTCTTAAGGTCTTTAGCACATAGGTTTTAAGCATGAGGCCCAAATGTGAGAAGAAACAGGAAGGGACATCAGTTTGAGGTCAGACAACTCTAATTAGATTCCCAATTCTGCCACCTGCTCGGTAACCTTACCTTGTCTCAGAGCCTCATCTTTTCACACCTGTGACATTATCTTCCTCTCAACGTTTATATACAGATCAAGGATAATACATGTAAATCATAAAACACGTAATAGGTACCTAATAAAAGAAACTAAAAGAAATTTGGAGTCTCTTCCTTCTCCTGCTACCATGTATCTATCATGTTTACTCTAAGGAAACAAGTTTCTTTTAATTTTGTTAATTTTTTTCTGTGACCACTGAGGTCACTGTGCTCAGTTGTTACCATTGTCTTATCAAAACTAACAAAGAAGGCCACTCCACTGTGGCTGATGTGGGGATATCCCGAAGCTGAAGACACCTATAGAAGAAAGTGATCTAAGAAAAATCACGAGGTTGAGTTCTAGATAGGAGGGTGACAGTGTTCCACTTCTCTTTCTGGATCTAACAAGAAGAAAAATATCTGTAGCTATTCTCCTACAATGTGGATGACAGAAGTATGTCCCTTCTGTGAAGAAGGGACAACTAGGAAGGCAGGGAGCCCCGTTAGGACCACAAGCTAGAAATGTGTAACTTAAATGCAGATCTAGATTCACATTTTATCTTTATTTTCCCATTGCCACCTCCAACGAGGTCTTATTGAACACCTCAGGTGGACAAGCAGGTCAGTCTTCTGCCTATGTAGTTACACCAAATGTTATGGGAAGAAGGTGTTCTTTGGAGAAAAGCATCATAGTGGCAGCAATAATACTTGAGAAGCTCCAGCAGGAAAGTGAATCTTCGGGAAAAAGACAAGATTTCTTGATTCATTTGCCATCCCCTTTCAGGAAATTCTAATTATAGTGCCAACTTGGAGACTTCTGGGTTTTATTTTTATTAGGAATGTGGCATTTCCATATATAAGTGTTAAGTCCTGTGGCTTCTTAGGGAATTCAGGGAATTTCTTGCTGTTATCCTTTCTCCTGGGCATCCCTGATTTAGAACCATAAAAGTATATGGAATAGCTGACCCAAGAGATAAAGTAAGAATCCAGGGCTTAGAACCTAACATTGATAAAACCCTAAGTCAAATGCAAATTTATAGAGACCCCCAACAGAACAAAATGTCATTTCATCCTGGCTATCCTTGGACATCATCCAAGATGGAGTCCAAGAAGGGGATGCCATGTTTCAGATTGGTGTCAGGACAGACTAGAGCTTTTTAAAGTCAGCTGAGCCTTCAAAGTGCTTTTACTAGCATTGCTGTTACTTGTCTGTGGCCAGTTAGTTCCCTTTCTATCCCCTTCAGTGACTCCTCCAAACCCCTCCTCAAGCCTCTGGTGTCTTCCCTAAATCCCTTCCTCTCAGACAATTTCACAAAAAATTATCTCATGGACAGAACACGTGATCTAGTCTGGATTCCCTTATCTTCTAACCTCTTCACTAACAACCATCCTACACCCACATTTTCCTGACCTTCTCCCTTCAATATCCAAGGAAGAGAGGTTCCTCCATCTAACTTCTTCCTTTTCATTCTTTGTCTTATCCTTTCTCATTGACTTCAACTTTTGGTGGTTTAAACCCTCTCTACTGGATATTTCCACCACTATTGAGAAACATAAGCAATTATCTCCTAACTTTAATGCTCTCTCCTACTCCCCACTATCCATATCCATATCTAGTAGCCACTGTCCTCTTTTTTTTTCAAAGCCAAGAATCTAGAGTTACCCACTTCCAATGTACTCAGTATCCTCCACTTCTCAATCCAACCCCTGAAATGCTCTCACCAAGAATACCTGTGAGCTCCACACTGCACAACCCAATGAATACTTTTTAATCTTCACCCTGTGCCCTCTCCTCACCTCTTGCCCCCAGCACCACCACAGCTCAATTATCTAGAAAGTGTGTCCTTATTTATCTTACAGATATTTATTCTTTTTATGTATCCTTAAGAAAACATTTAAGACTCACATCCCCTATGACTTTCTGAGCCTTTATAGCCAAGGGAGACTCCTCCCTCTTGGGGTCCATTCAGTACTTGATGCATACTCCTATTATTCCTCTTCTTACACTGTACTGCATTTAAATCTATGTCTCTCTCTCCCCTCCTAATCTGTAAGTTCCTTGAAAACAGGCACTGTGTTTTCTTTTTTTTTTAAAGATTTTATTTATTTATTTGACAGAGAGAGATCACAAGTAGATGAAGAGGCAGGCAGAGAGAGAGAGAGGGAAGCAGGATCTCTGCCGAGCAGAGAACCCGATGCGGGACTCGATCCCAGGACCCTGAGATCATGACCCGAGCCGAAGGCAGCGGCTTAACCCACTGAGCCACCCAGGCGCCCGGCACTGTGTTTTCTGTAGGCATGTACCTGGCATGTAGGCTCCCAACAAATGTTTTTGACTTTAACAAAATTCATTCTATTACTAAGGAGCAAGTTGAAGTAAATTTCATTAAGTCTTGTGGGTTAATTTAAACTAGAACCACGTCTGTTTTTTGTATAGATACTAAACAACAAGAAAATTCAAGCATGAACATATTCTTTAAATTCAGAATGAACCTTGCCTATTTTGATTCACGCTCATAGTAGTAACACTTCCAGGTGTGTCATATACACTGTGATTACACATTAATACTGGAGGTGAGACCAGAGAAGTATGCCTAGAAAGGTAAGATGGCACAGCTGAAAGAATCCTAGACCAGGAAGAAAGACGTGGGTGGG
Organism: Lutra lutra; assembly: GCF_902655055.1. Lineage (NCBI taxonomy): Eukaryota > Metazoa > Chordata > Mammalia > Carnivora > Mustelidae > Lutra > Lutra lutra. The sequence continues at coordinate 69,280,073 of NC_062290.1, read as the reverse complement.
GGGGGGGCACCTGGGTGGCTCAGTTGGTTAAGCATCTGCCTTTGGCTCAGGTCATGGTCTCAAAGGCCTGGGATTGAGTTCCGTGTCAGGCTCCCTGCCCAGTGGGAAGCACTGTTTCTCCCTCTACTCCCTACTTGTGCTCTCTGTTACTATCGCTGTCTCTATCTCTCTCTCTCAAATAAATAAATTTAAAAATCTTAAAGAAAAAAAAAAGACATTTGGGTTCTATTCTGATCTACTGCTAACTCACTTGCCCAAGTCCTTGCTCATATCACCTCATCTGAACAATAATGGCATTGAATTGTATGATCTCTAAGGTACTTCCTACACTGAATGGCTGAAATTCTATTTTTTTCTGAGGTTTAAAAATATTTGACATAGGGGAGGTGAACCATGAGAGACTATGGACTCTGAAAAACGATCTGAGAATTTTGAAGGGGTGGGGGGTGGGAGGTTGGGGGCACCAGGTGGTGGGTATTGTAGAGGGCACGGATTGCATGGAGCACTGGGTGTGGTGCAAAAATAATGAATACTGTTATGCTGAAAAAAATAAAAAAATTAAAAAAAAAAGATAAATTAAAAAAAAAAATATTTGACATATAGAGTATAGTTGGAGGCCACAGATTTCAAGAGGCTGAGGAACTACAAAACTAATCTAGAGTAAGGATACTAAGGTTCCCAAAAAAAGCAACTTTGGATCGGATACCAGGAAAGATTGTGATTCAGGTTAAGATGATCAATGGAGATGAGAGCAATTTGGAAGTCAGCAGATTTCTCGACTGAATCTAGTGGAGGGCAGTGTGAATGGAGCCACATATTATAAAAGCTAAGAGCTTGGCAAGAAAGTGTGAAGCGTGACAACAGAGCCACAGAAGAGGCCAAGGGCTATGTAGAAATCTCTCCATTCCATGGGGCCAAGAAAAAGGCAGAGTAATCTTCACTGGAGAGAACGGCAAGAAAGAAGACTTACTGTCCAAGAACATCCAGTTTTCGGGTAAGGTAAAGAAATTGCCAATTTAGTATACATGCAACGAATATTCATGGAGTTCCTACTGTTAGGAAGACAAATGTGGCTCTAGTCACTTGAGACAGTTTTTGTAAAAGAACAAACTATAGTTACAACGATGCCAAACATGCGTTGAGTACGGATGGGGCATAGCTTCAGTGCAGTACTCCTCTGAGGACAGTTTCCTATATTCCCAAAGGATGAAGAGGTTTGACAGTGCCTGAGGTTGATAAGACCATAAGGGGCACGAGCTGGCTGCAAAGTTCCAAGAAAATTTGCTTCTCCTGAGTTGTATTACAACTTGCCTCTACACCGCGACAGCTTAGCTGAACATCCTCTTACAACTTAGCTTTCACCCCAAGGCTCTTCTCATGTTTGAGGAGATTTGGGTCCATGTCCTAGTTCCTACCCCTGCTTACCTCATTTCACCCAGGGCCTTCCTTGCCTACCAAAAAGTTCTTCAGTAAGTAGCATTTTGTTCTCTATTCTGGGTCAACACAAGCCCCCTGTACTAGAGCTTCAGGTTTCCATCATTTTTAGCACACATTTCCTGAAGACCCACACATTCTAGGCTTTGTGCATGGGCTGGGTAATTGGCTTAGTCCTTGGGTTACACAAGATTTTCACTGGATTATCAAAAGGCTCAAGAAAAATGGAATGGAACCCATCTAAGTCTCAGAACCGAATTAGCTCCTAAGAAAAACAGAGGGGTTTATTAGTCAGCTTTTGCTACAACAAAGGACTCATTTAGTTATTGCCCTCATTACCTGAGGGCCAGAGGTTGGTTCTACTGGCTTCTGCTGGCCTTGCTTGGATTCTAGTGTGTTCCACCAGGCTCCACGGAGCTACAAATGTTCTCTCCTAGTAAGACCCAGGCACAGGTGCAATCCTAGTTGGAGCATGCTATTCTTATGGCAGAGTGCAGACACTCAAGTTGTAGGACCAAGCCATGCAAGTTTATCTACCAAGTTCTACTTAGACAAGGTTTATATCCCATCTGCTCACCATCTACTGTCCAAAGAAAGTCACATGGCCCAGTTCAAAGTCAATGAGGCACAAAAGCATATTCTAGCAACATGAAAATATGGCAGGGGAACAAGGCCAGGGAATGGAAAACAAATCATGTCAATCAATATACAACCTAACACAGGCAGTATAATAGAATGAGAGACTATGGACTCTGAAAAACAATCTGAAAGGTTTGAAGAGGTGGGGGGGTGGGAGGTTGGGGGAACCAGGTGGTGGGTGTTAGAGAGGGCACAGACTGCATGGAGCACTGGGTGTGGTACAAAAACAATGAATACTGTTATGCTGAAAATAAATTTAAAAAAAAAGATTATAAAAAAAAAGAAACTAAGGGAATTTGGAGAAAACTGCAACTCAGGTTGGGGCTCTAATTATTTACGTGAACATAGATACAATTTTACCTCTCCCAACCTCAGTGTCTACATCTGTAAAATGGGGATAGTGATGATCATCTAAACTCATCCACATGGTTATTGTGAGGATCACTTCACCTGACGTAAGAGAAAATGCAGGATCAGCTATCAAGTACTCTTAGAAGTTTACTTTTTATAATAAATCATTAGTAATAGCAGCCAGCTACGGGGCAGAAACCACAGTAAAAATTTCTCCAGAACTAAAACATGAATAAACACATAATCAATTCTATTCAGTGAAGAGTAGGTTCTCTTGTATTCAGCTATAAAAGCTACCAGATCTGAAATTTTAAGAGCCATCCAGACTCCCCATAACCACTGTCAGAAGAATAGCTTTATAAAGGTTACACTGACATTTGAAATATACCCAAATTGTGTTCTTAATAATAACAATAATAGTATTCCTGATGCATTTTAGAGTTTATAAAATCCTTTCATTTTATTCATGATGACACGGAGGCTCAAAAAACTTAAGTAATTTGCTTAATGCTCCACAGCCCAATAAGACAAGGATGCTTAGGTTAGATTTAGGTAAAGCAGATTTCCTGGTCTCCCATGGAACTAGTAAGAAAATTTCTCAGCCACATATATAAATACACAGACAATGTGATGCATGTGATAAATAGAAGTGAAACTCCCAGGCTGCACAGCTCATGAAAATGATTAGTGTAGGTGTATAAAATTTTCATTGTTTTAGAATGAAAAACCTGACAGAAAAGCCAGAGAAATGTAGCCCCAATCACAGAGCAGTGTCTGAAAACTCACGACGTCCAACTCTGCAGTCAGGAGGTTTGCTCCTAGGCAGATGGCAAACAAGGCTTCATTTTGCAAGGTGATCACGGGCAAGTAGGCACAGGGAGAATAGGGGACACACACACACACACAGACAAGATCCCCAAACCCTTAGGCCCGAAATGTACAAACACACAGGCAAAGTACTCACAAATCAAAGGAGGTAGCCATTGCCTGGAGATATTTCCTGGGATACACAGTCTGCCTTTTATTTCATCAATACACCACTTTGTAAAATTACAGCATTCATGAGATTCCTAACCCTACATGAATCCAAAAACTCACGAGAGGGTGGGATTTTCTTTTTTAAGATCTTATTTATTTGAGCGTGCATAAGTGGGGGGAGGGGCAGAGGAAGAGAGAGGATCTCCAGCAGACTCCGTGCTGAGCGCAGAGCCTCATGCAGGCTCGATCCCACAGCCCTGAGATCATGAATAGAGCTGAGATCAAGAGTCAGATGCTTAACTGCCTGAACCACCCAGCCACCATGAGGGTGGGCATTTCCTAGTTGCCACCTTTCATAGACTGATGGGGTCTAGGATCCGAGGTAGCTGATTGTCTGCTAAAGCTGCTAAAGGAAGTTTATCCCTGACTGCCCCTTGATCAGCAAGTAGATTTGAGGGGATGGGCACTGGGAACATTACATCTCCTCTGTCCCTTTAACCAAGAACCTTACTTTTTTTTTTTTTTTCCTAAACCATCTCCATGATATCCTAACTGGAATCTGAGCCCCTAATCTCAGCATCCTCCAATGCAGCTCTTAAATGATAACCAGTGTGATCTTTAAATGCCAATCTGACCAGGTCACTCCCCCCCTTAAAAAAAAAGAAAAAAAAAAACAAAAACCCCAACCTCCAATAAACCAAAGCAGCTTGCAGAATAAAGGCTAAATCCCTCAGTGCTGTATCTAAAGTTCGGCTTTCTTTGGCTCTGGTCTGTGTCACACCCTCAATCCTGCAATCCAGCCACATCAGGCTAATTTTAGGACACACTCCCATGGGTACCATATTCTCTCATGCCCTCATGCCTTTATTCAAGCTGGACTCTTTGCTTGAAATGCCCTTTCCCTTTGTCCATTAGGCAAACTTTTATAATGCTTCAAAGCTTCAGCTCAAATGTCACCTGGTCTAGACACGTCACCACTCCACCCCCATCCCCAAGAATTTTAGTTGCTGTGTTTGCAATGTGCTCCTACAGCTTCATGCTGACCTTTCTCCTGCATCGTCCTCAATATATTATAACCTCCCCTTGTCCGTCACACCAACTAGACTATGATGGCAGGGACTGTGTCTTACACGCCCGTATAGGCCCAATTTGGGGGAGGGGGGTTTACACAAAGTAGATGTGCAGTGCAGATTTGTTGAAAAGAGCCATGGAGCATTTATGAAACTTCAAAAGTACAGCATATCATGTACTAGGAAATGCACATATGATACATCATGCTCTCTTTCTAACTATGTTAAGTACCAGGGGAACAAATCACTAGAGCGGTAAAGTGATCTCACCTATTTGCTTCCAAATACTGGCCCATGGACACCATCCAATCTCTGATACAGATTTTACCAGGTCATAGTAAAATAAGAACAAAGTAATATAGTGAGATTTGCTACAATTTCTCTCTCTCTCTCTCTCTCTCTCTCTCTCTCTCTGTGTGTGTGTGTGTGTGTGTGTGTGTGTGTGTGTTAGAGCTTTGTTTTGTTTTAATCATATAAATGGAGCAGTAGTAAGCAGCAGTTTTGTTTGGGTTTTGCTTATTTGTTTATCCCCCCACTTGGCAATCTAAAAATAAGCAAGTCAATATTGGTCTTTGTAACAGTCAGGGTCTCAGCAGGAAACAGAATTCACCCAGATGGTTCAAATAAAGAGACTTTAATAAAGGGACTACTCACAGAGCTCAAGTGCAGGGAGATAAACAAGGGCGGTGAAATGCCCAGAAGGGTCAAGGGGAGGAAACAGTGTCACTGGAGCCCGAGGCACTTAGAGCCATGGTGAAAAGGCCACCCAGAAGAAGCCATAGCATTAGAGCACCCAATTACTTAATCATTACTTCTGAGCACCCAAAAGGAGAACAGAATCCTGAATTCTAGATTAATCCCTTCTAGTCACTATCTGGGTGACCTTAGGCAAATTCCTTAACCTCTCTGAACTACAGGTTCTTCAGCTGTAAAGCAGAAATAATAGTTCCTGTCCTACCAAACGTCCAGGGTTGTTGCAAGGGGGAGAGAGGCAACATACATGAACAGGCTTATAGGCTGCAAAGTCCCGTGCAATTTAATCTAAGTAACATTATCGAGTCCTCACTGCGTGCTGGGCTCTGGGGTTTTGCATTTTCCTTTTGTTTTTTAGAGACAGAGAGGGTGTGAGCCCGGTGGGGTGGGGAGAGAATCTTAAGCAGGCTCCACACTCAGCACAGAGCCTGATGTGGAGGGCTCAGTCTCACGACCCTGAGATCATGACCTGAGCCAAAATCAAGAGTCAAATCCTTAACTGACGGAGCCACCTAGGCCCTCACTTCCAGACTCTGTCCTCAGGTCTTAACAAGTAATAATCCCAGCCATCCTTTGTGCAGGTTTCCTCTACATACACTGGGGGTACATCTTTTCCTGACAAGGGCAGAAAATGCTTGAAGAATGAATGTTACCCTCATCTTCATCATCAGTGTTATGACAGGACACAACTTCATTTATTCTGAAAAAGAATGGTACACTAACCTTTACATACCATGCGAAGAGGTTTTAGTATATCTTGATACTTTTATTCAAAATAAGAGTGATGAATAAATGGATAAAGAAAATATGGTTCATAAGTATATATAATATTACGTAGCCTTTAAAACAATGGAGATCTTACCTTTTGTGACAATATAGGTAAGTCTGAAGGACATTATGCTAAGTGAAATAAGCCAGAGACAGAAAGCGAAATATCGCATGATCTCACTTACATGTAGACTTAAAAAAAAAAGAAAAGAATAGAAAAAGAAAAAAGCTACACTCATAGTAACAAAGAGTAGACTCACGGTTGACAGAGGCTGAGGGAGAGGGCCCATGGAGAGTTACTGTATAACGGGTAGAAAGTTTCAGTTTGCAAGATGAACAGTTCTAGGGATGGATGGTAGGGATGTTGGCACACCCATATGATGGTACTTAATATCACTGAACTGTACAATTAAAAATGGTCAAGACAGTAAATTTTATATTTGGGTATTTGACAGTATAAAAAGAAAAATGATTATAACAATAAAAATAAGCAAAAAAAGTCTGAAATTTACCATATTTTCATGTGTTTGACCACCTAGGGAAAATAAGAACCAGTGGCATCCATGCCCCCTGACTAGGAATGCCAAGGGTGAACCCACACCCAGCCCAAAGCCAGCACACACGCACCAACAAGGCTCACTCTATTTGCACTGCTGAAATCCACAGGCACGCTTAGAGCAGCTTCCTAACGCTTTTCTGAAGCCAGCAAGCATGCCCTGCCCACTACACTCTTCAGCTGCTGTGCCAAAGCCAGCAGGCCTGTGCAAATCACAGAGGGGACACCCCTTGATCACCTGGCTCTGGTGGCCAAGAGGGCCGGCATTCCAGAGCTCCATGGGACTGTAACAATTGAAAAGACAACTCTTGGCAGGCCACCACACCCAGGACAGCCGACTGAAACACAACCCCGATCTTCCTGTGAAAAAGGCTATGTACTTAGCCTGGTGCTTCAGCTTGAGGGGCAGGCTTCAGGTTTCCCACAGCTGTAGAGGCCGAAGCAGCACATCCAGGGAACAGTAGCAGGAAGAAATCATGCCCGCACGCCCCCTTGGTCCCGCTACAGCTTAACAAGACTTCCTAGAAAGGACCTTATACACTCATTTGGAGCCCTGATTTTTGCAACTGTGACCTCCAGATCTCCGGGTCTGACGTCTGACAGGGATTACAATTGTGGACCCACAGGACTCCATGTATTTGCGTGCTTTAAAAGCTGCTGCCTGCAGGTCTGGTTTCCAATCAGCCTGAAACTAGGGGCAAAATGGGATTCTTCCCTTCGGATCCTTGACAAGTCTTGGCTCACCCCCAACAACGGGAGCTCTTCAAGAATAAATCAGATGGTTTAGACAATCACAAAGGTTCAAGAGACAACCTATGGCAAGAGACAAAAAAACTAGGGCAAGTTTCAACAACAAGGAGAGCATTACCTACACAAGGCCACTCCTTTAAGACAGAGGTAGCGGTTTCACCTAATACACAGAAACAAACACAGACTCAAGTACAATGAGGAAATAGGGAACTGTGTTCCAAATGAAAGAACAAGACAAAAATGTCAGAAAAAGACTGTAATGATATGAATTTAAGTAAGGTACATGATAGAGGATTAGTCACTTATAAAGCTATTAAGATTAAAAGACAAAGTGGTGAAATTAACTAAAGCAACAAGGGATTGTTGCTTTAGTTAATTTCACCACTTTGTTGCTTAATAACAAATTAAGGGATAAATAAAATAAAAATATGTAAAAAGTAATATCAAAGACAAAACATGGGAAGTATGGGTAAAAATGTAGTTTTGGAATGTGTTCAAATTTAAGTTGCTATCCACTTAAAATTGACTGATATACATAGGATAAGATATGTGAACCTCACAGTAATCACAAATCAAAAACTTACAGTAAATACACAAAAGAAAATAAGAAAGGAATCTAAAATAACCCCAAAGAGAGTCATCAAACCATGTGAAAGAAGAAGGGAAGAAAGGGAAATTACTAAAACAGGAAAACAGGTAGAAAATAACTGGCAAAATGCCAAGAAGTACATATGTATCAATAATTACTTAAGATGTAGATTAATTAATTTCCCCATCAAAAGACTTAGTGTGGCTAAATGGATTTTTTAAAAAAAGGACAACAATATACTGCCATATACTCATTTCAGAAGTATAGACACATATAGGGGTGCCTGGGTGGTTCAGTGGGTAAAGCCTCTGCCTTCAGCTCAGGTCATGATCTCGGGGTCCTGTGATTGAGCCCTGCATTAGGATCTCTGCTCAGCGGGGAGCCTGCTTCCCGCCCCCCTCTCTGCCTGCTTCCCTGTCTACTTGTGATCTCTTGTCAAATAAATAAATAAAATCTTTAAAAAAAGAAAAAAGTATAGACACATATATATTGAAAGTAAAGAGATGGGAAAAGATAGTCCATGCAAACAGAAACAAAAATAAAGATTGTGTAGCTATCCTCCTATCAGACAAAACCAACTTTAAAACAAAGACTGTAATAAAAGACAAAGAGGGGCACTATATAATGATAAAGGGGTTAATCCATCAAGAAGACATAACATTTATAAACATATATGCACCTAACATCAGAGCACAAAAATCTATAAAGCAAATATTAACATAATGAAAGGGAGAAATTGACAGCAACATGATAATAGTAACAGACTTCAACATTGCACTTACATTAATGGATTATGTATTATCCAGACAGAAAATCAATAAGGAAATGACAACCTTAAATGGCAGATTAGACCAGATGGACTTAATAGATATATATAGAACATTTCATCCGAAAGCAGCAGAATATACATTCTTCTCAAATGCATATGGAAAATTCTCCAGATACGATCACATGTTGGGCCACAAAACAAATCTCAAAAGATTCAGGAAGACTGAAATTGTATCAAGCATCTTTTCTGACCACAATGGTATGAAACTAGAAATCAATTACAAGAATAAAACTGGAAATACTACAAATACATGGACATTAAAGAACATGTTACTGAACAACTACTGAGTCATAGAAAAAAATTAAAGGACAAATTAAAAAATATCTAGAGACATATGATAGTTGTCTTTCTCCGATTGACTTATTTCGCTAAACATGATACCCTCTAGTTCCATCCACGTCGTCGCAAATGGCAAGATTTCATTTCTTTTGATGGCTGCATAGTATTCCATTGTGTATATATACCACATCTTCTTTATCCATTCGTCTGTTGATGGACATCTAGGTTCTTTCCATAGTTTGGCTATTGTAGACATTGCTGCTATAAACATTCGGGTGCACGTGCCCCTTCGGATCACTACGTTTGTATCTTTAGGAGGTAGGAGAAGAGTAAATGAAACAAGATGGGATTGGGAGGGAGACAAACCATAAGTGACTCTTAATCTCACAAAACAAACTGAGGGTTGATGGGGGGAGGGGGGTTGGGAGAGGGGGGATGGGGTTATGGATATTGGGGAGGGTATGTGCTATGGTGAGTGCTGTGAAGTGTGTAAACCTGGCGATTCGCAGACCTGTACCCCTGGGGATAAAAATATATGTTTATAAAAAATAAAATTAAAAAAAAATACCTAGAGACAAATGAAAACAGAAATAGGACACATCAAAAATCTACAGAATGTTGGGGCGCCTGGGTGGCTCAGTGGGTTAAGCCGCTGCCTTCGGCTCAGGTCATGATCCCAGGTCCTGGGTTCGAGCCCCACATCGGGCTTTCTGCTCAGCAGGGAGCCTGCTTCCCTCTCTCTCTCTGGCTGCCTCTCTGCCTACTTGTGATTTCTCTCTGTCAAATAAATAAATAAAATCTTTAAAAAAAAAAAAAATCTACAGAATGCAACAACAGCAGTTCTAAGAGGGAAGTTCATAGCAATACAGGCCTATCTCCAGAAACAGGAGAAATGTGCAATAAATAATTTAAATTTATACCTAAAGAAACTAGAAAAAGAACTAACAAAGCTAAAGTAGTAGAAAGAAGGAAATAATAAAGATTAGAGCAGAAATAAAAGTAATAGAGATGAAAAAGATAATATAAAAAGGTCAATGAAACGAAGAGCTGGTTCTCTGAAAAAATAAATCTTACAAACCTTTGGCCAGACTAAACAAAGAGAGAAGTTTCAGAAAAATAAAATCAGAAATGAAGGAGAAATTACAGTTGAAACTACAAAACTACAAAAGATCACAAGAGACCATATGGACAACTATATGCCAACAAATAGGACATCCTAGTAGAAATGGATAAATTCCTAGAAATTTATAGTCTTTCCAGGCTGAATCATAAAGAAATAGAAATTCTAAATAGACCAATTACTAATAAGGAGATCGGATTAGTAATCACAAACCTATCAACAAACAGAAGTCCAGGACCTGATGGCTTCATTCAAAGATTTAATGTTTATTCTCAAAGTCTTCCAAAATATTGAAGAGGAGGTGAAGCTTCCAAACTCATTTTACAAATCCAGAATCACCCTAATACCAAAACCAGACAAGGACACCACACACACACACACACACACACACACACACACACACACATTCCTAATGAACACAGACGCAAAAAATCTTCAGCAAAATATTAGCAAAACAAAATCAAGACATTAAGAGGATTATCCATCATAATCAAGTGGCATTTATTCCAAAGATGCAAGGATGATTCGACATTGGTGAGTCAAACAAAATGAAGGATAAAAATCATATGATCCTCTCAATAGAGGCAGAAAAATCATTTGACAAAATTCAGCATACATTTATGATAAAAACTTTCAACAAAGTGTGTACAGAGGAAACATATCTCGACATAATAAAGGTAATGTAGGACATAACCACAGCTAACATGCTCAAATGGCTGAAAATCTAAGAACTTTCATCTAAGATCAGGAATAAGACAAGAATGCCCCCCAATCCCACTTTCATTCAACATAGTATTAGAAGCCCTAGTCACAGCAATTAGGCAAGAAAAGAAATTAAAAAGCATACAAAATGGAAAGAAAGAAGCAAAACTATGACTATTTGCAGATGACATGATTCTATATACAAAAAATCCTAAAGATTCCACCAAAAAACCTGTTAAAACTAATAAACTAATTCAGGAAAGTTGCAGAATTTAAAATTAATATGCAAAAAAAAAATCTGTTGCATTTCTATACGCTAATAATGAAATATCAGAAAGAGAAATCAAGAAAATAACCTAATTTATAATCACATCAAAAAGAATAAATTTAACCAAGAAGATGAAATATTTATACATTGAAAACTATGAAACTAATGAAAGAAATTGAAGACACAAATAAACGGAAAGATATTCCATGTCATGGATTGGAAGAATCAACATTGTTAAAATGTCCATACTCTCCAAAGTAATCTATAGATTTAATGCAATCCCTATCAAAATTCCAATGACATTTTTCACAGAACTAGAATAATTCTAAGATTTGTATGGAACCACAAGAGACCCTGAATAGACAAAAACAATCTTAAGAACAACAAAGCTGCACATGTCACAATCCCTGATTTCAAACTATACTACAAAACTATAGTAATCCAAACACTACAGTATTGCATAAAAATAGACACACTGATCAATGGAACAGAGTAGAGAGCCTAGAAATAAATCCTGTCAATTATTTACAACAAAGGAGGTAAGGCTATACAGTGGAAAAAGGACAGTCTCCTCAATAAATGGTGCTGGGAAAACTCAGTATCTTCATGCAAAGGAATGAAAATGGACCACTATCATAAACCATACACAAAAATCAACTCAAAGTGGATTAAAAACTTGAATGTAAGACCTGAAACCATAAAAACAAAGAAAACATGAACAAAGAAAACAAAAACAGTAACTAAGATTGGGGTTATCTTAGTTATGGGTTTTTTTTTTTTTTTTGATCTGACCCAAATAGGAGCAAAAATAAACAAATGCAACTACATCAAGCTAAAAAGCTTCCACACAGAAAAGGAAACCATCAACAAAAGGAAAAGGCAACCTGCTAAATGGAAGAAGATCCTTGCAAATCATATATCTGATAGGTGGTTAATATCAAAATATATAAAGAACTCCTACAACTCAATAACTAAAAAAAAAAAAAATTCTATTAAAAATTGGGCACAGAATCTGAACATTTTTCCAAAGAAGTCATACAGATGGCCAACAGACATATAAGGATGCTCAACATCACTAATCATCAGGGAAATGCAAATCAAAACCACATTGAGATATCACCTTATATCTGTCAAAATAGCTCTTATCAACAAAACAAGGAATGGTAAGTGTTGGTGAAAATGTGCAGAAAAGGGAACCCTTATGCATCACTGGTGGGAACATAAATTGGTGCAGCCACTGTGGAAAACAGTATGGAGGTTCCTCAAAAAGTTAAAAACAGAACTACCAGGTGATGTAGCAATTCCACTATTGGGTATTTTTTTTTAAGGTTTTATTTATTTATTTGAGAGAGAGAGCATGAGAGGGTGAAGGTCAGAGGGAGAAGCAGACTTCCTGCTGAGCAGGGAGCCCAATGCAGAACTCAGTCCCAGGACTCCGTATGATGGCTGCACCAAAGGCAGACGCTTAACTGACTGAGCCATCCGGGTGCCCCACTATTGGGTATCTACTGAAAGAAAACAAAAACATGAATTTGAAAAGATACATGCACCCCTATATTCACTGCAGCATTATTTACAATAGCCAAGGTAAGCAACCAACCTAAGTGTCCATTAATGCATGAATAAAGAAAGATGTGATACACACACACACACACACACACACACACACACAATGGAATACTACTCAGCCATTAAAAATGAAATCTTACCATTTGACAACATAGGTGGACCTTAAAGGTATTATGCTAAGTGAAATAAGTCAGGCAAACACCACATAATTTCACTTATATGTGCAATCTAAAAATGAGAACTAGCAAACAAAACAAAACCCAGACTCATAGATACCAAAAAGAGACCAGTGGTTGCCAGAGGGGAGGGGGCTTAGAGAGGCATACAAAATGGGTGAATGGGATTAAGAAGTATAAACTTCTGGTATAAAATAAAATAACGGGGATATAATATACAGCATGGCAAATACAGTCAATAATGTTGTATTAACTTTGTAGAGTCACAAATGGTAATTGGACTTATGGAGGCAGTTTTACAATGCAAAAAATGTCAAATCATTATGTTGTACACCTGCAACTAGTACTGTATGTCAGTTATATCTCAAAAAAACTTTTTGAAAATTAGCATACTATATACATTTTTTTAAAAAGAACCAATGTCAGACTATGGGTATTTGGTATTATCATTACTGTTTTTACATTACATTAGTCAACCAAATTTGAGACTCTGCAATGGCTAAACACAGAACATTGTCCTTGGAACATAACATTTTTATAGCATTCCTTCAGCTTGTTTTTCTAAACACTCCAAAAAAGAACAGCAATCATGAACATCATAATTGTTTCCCTCAACAAACAATCATTAATGTGTTCCACCACCCATTCTTTGCTTTGCCAGTAGGCTGACCGGGACCACCTGCAGATTTGCATTAGGGGACATATTAGAAGAGTTGTTTGCTCCAAGATTGTTCTGGACACCACTCCTCATGCCTGGAGCCCTCATAAAACATGACGGTCAATCATCACAAACAGAATTCCCAGCGGAGATTTTGTAGGCCACGGCTGGCAGTCACAAGTCTTTTGAGTTCAGTTACGTATTATCATTGCAGACTATCTTTCATCCCAGAGATACACAAATCCCAAACAGCGATAGGGTAGAAAAGACAGGCATCGAAGCCAGAGAGAGTACACTGAAATCCCACCCCCCCCAGTTAAGTCACTTAATGTGTCCGAGCTCCAATAAAGGAGCAAATAATGTCTGCCCTATAAGATGGCTGAAAAAATAAATAATTTCTATAAACCACCTGGTCCAGAGCATAGAGCAGGTGCTCGCTCAATAAGTATGATGGCGATAATGAGGAGGATAGGAGGATAGCTTATGATGTCCCTAACCAGAAGAGCTGGCTATAAAGACATGGGAAGGGGATGAATGTTAAGACTTGGCTTTCTCTCCAGACAGGAATAATGTGATCAGTGTTCCTCAGCTGTGGTAGACAGCTACCGCTCCTCTCCCCGAGCACTCCTCCTCCTCCCTGAGGACAGCACTCTCCTTTCTAAGGAGGATGGTGCCTACTCTTTCCCCAACCACCTACTCTAGTGGGGTTGGCCAGTCATAGTTCCCCACCCCTCCCCCACCTCAGGCCATGGACGGGACTGTGTGATCCAGCCAGACTAATCACTGTCCAGCCTCAGAATTTTCCAAACTGGAACTCAGAGTATTTTCTGCCCCAGAGTCAAAGCTAAGAAGATACAGCACAGGATCTGCCTGTACTCGGGTTTGCAAAAATGTAATTTAGACCCGCACAGTGCCTTTGGAGAAAGAGGATGTCTGCAGTGAGTATCCGAATGTGGCTGGTGCCCTAATTGCCCAAAAACTTCTGTGTTGACTTGTTGCTCTTCCAGGAGCCCGTGAACTCCCCCAAATCCTACTGTATCTACATTAACCACACATCATGGGCTCAATGAATATTTGCTGAAATAAGTCTAAACAGACATCTGAAACAAAAAGCAAGCTATGAAACACTACGAAACTCACAGACCCTTCGCAGACACAGCACAGTTGGCCTTGCCCTTACCCACCCGCCCGCATTCAACGGAGCCTACCACATGTAGAAATCACACTATTTACCCACAAAATAGTTACACGATGGCCCCAAAAAAAGGGACCAATGAGCTTCTAAGTCAACAACAAGGGCATTTTTATTCCTCCCCCCACCCCCTCCTTTGTAAGAGCATCTCCTGGCCTGTAAGGGAGAAGGAAGCTCAGCAGCGAATTCAGGCGCTTTTGAAGCTGAGCTGCAACAAAGGACCTTCTAACTCAATTCACCACCAAAACCGGGATGCAGGCAGTTCTCAGAAACATCGCACAAAGCCGCACAGAGAAAGGCTGTCCGAAGGCGGAAGCGGGAGATGTTTCCACCCCGGGGATGGAAACCCAGTAGGGTGGGACCGCCTGGCCTGCAACCTTCTCTGGCATTGGCAGGGCCTCGCGGCTCCGCTGCCATTTCAGCACAGGCCATCCCAAGAGGGGGCAAACGCTTTCCCCCAAGTCACACGGGTGAGTCTTCATTCCAGGCATGAAGTCAGATTTCCCAGTTCCTGTCCCCTTGGACTCCCACCACCCCCCCCTTCCAGCGCCGGGTCTACCAAGCAGCGACCGCCAGCTAAGAACAAGGAGCATTGAGGAGGACCAAGCTGGGCATCTGCCAGCACCATCTGCAAATTCCACAGCCTGAGAGGACAGAGGCAGCCTCAGACCCCACTGAATCCAAAGCAGGGGGATGTCAGAGAGAGACGGCCAGCATCGGCTGGACTTCCCCGAGGCCGGGGTCTAAGGGTACTCAGTGTATCTGCTTAGCTTTTGGGATCCTAAAATATGATTTTGCCCATGCATCCAAAGCTAACTGGGCTCTTCAGAACTCACGTTCCAATTAATCTCATGAGAGACTGGTGTATAAAACAAAATGGCTTTTTTTTTTTTTTTTGAAGTAGACCTTGTTTTAGAGCAGTTTCATGTTCACAGCAAAATCAAGTGGAACAAAATGGTCATTTTCAAATTTGTAATGGGATCAGTAAACATGCTTTGAGCCTCTAGTATGGGCCATGTGCTAGATGGAAATGTGACAAATAACACTGCACTGTCCCGGGGGTGCCTGGGTGCCTCAGTTGGTTAAGCAACTGCCTTCGGCTCGGGTCATGATCCCAGGGTCCTTGGATGGAGCCCTACATCAGGCTCCCTGCTCAGAGGGAAGCCTGCTTCTCCCTCTCCCACTCCCCCTGCTGTGCTCTCCTACTCTCTGTCAAATAAATGAATAAAATCTTAAAAAAAAAAAAAAAAAAAAAAACGAAAACACTGCACTGTCCTAACCAAGTTGCACACAGTGTGGGGGAAAAGAAAAAAATCAGTGATTACAGTACAGGCTAGTAAACACAAGGACAAAGGTAAGAAAAGAATCTTCAGTATCACAGAAAAGAGGTTCCCAACGCATGATGAGGAATCAGGGAAGTCATCTGGAAGATGTAATGCCTGTGTTGGGTTTTGAAGAACACATACAGGTCTTCCAAGTGAGTGGTGGGCCTTTAGGACACTCCAGTATAGGAAAAAATTGACGCCCTTACAAATTCTCTCTGCCCAAGCCCAGAGCCAGAGGATTCTAAATAAAAAGTCCCTGCAGTGACCTTCTCTGAATCCAGAAGTCCTCTACTGTCCATCTCTAAAGATTTCCCCTGATTTTTCACTTTCTTCCTATTTCTCCTGTTTTTGTTGTAAATTCAACCTCTTTTTAGCCCTTTCAGGTGAATGGTTTCCAAACTTTAATTTTAGTTTCCACCCCAGCTGCTGTCTCTCTTGTCACCCTTCTCTGCCCTACCCTCTGGAACATTCAGGTATGTCATTTCCCAAGGTATTATGCCCAAGCCCTAGTTTCTGTGACCCTGACAGGCTTGGTAGAGAACGGGGGGACAGGACCATTACAGGCAGAGGGAGCAGACTGCACTGACAAAATGGCTTCTATCACAAGTCATCTGTCTCACCCACATCCCCAAACCAGGTATAATCAGATGTCTAAGAACACCAGCTCCAATCCCAGAGTATTCAAAATCCTAAGAATGAGTCCTCTGGGTTGTAGCCAAAGCCCCATGAAGCACATTATCCCAAATAGGAAGGTAACAGGTGAGTGGATCCTCAACACACCCAAGTACACTCACTGATCTTCTTAATTTGATTTGAACATTTCTAATGTTCATTAAGTGAAAAGATCTAAGGACCATCTCTGAAGCTCTTTTTTTATGAAGACAGCCAAGTTCAGCCATTGTATAGCAATGTGTATAACTGTCCCTTTCAGAAGGGAACCTTCTGACAAATCCCGAGGACCTCCTACCATCATGCTCT
This sequence comes from Lutra lutra, assembly GCF_902655055.1. Taxonomy (NCBI): domain Eukaryota; kingdom Metazoa; phylum Chordata; class Mammalia; order Carnivora; family Mustelidae; genus Lutra; species Lutra lutra. Next base: position 69,263,089 of record NC_062290.1, on the reverse strand, counting down.
ACATCTCGCTCTAATTCTTCCAACCCACTTAAAATGAGGCATCTGAAACGAACCAGTCTTTCATTCCATGAAAATTCACTCCACAGAGGACGTAGTGATGGGCTGAAAGCAAAATGGAAAGCTGTGCCTCATGAGTTAAATCTTTATTCAGTCTTTCATTGTTTCACTAGAGACTACTGAGCACCTACTAAGTGTCAAGGTGTAACTTAGTGATGTGATGTATTTTTTTTTGTGGCAACAACTTGAAATGTCAAACTTCCTTCTTTCTCTCTAAATTATCTCTCAGCCAGACTACCGAAGGCTAGATCCAGTGAAGACTTTGCAGAGTGAGACAGACATGGGGAAGAGGGGCAGAAGAAATGACCTCCTAAAATAAAAAGGCAAGTGGGGAAGGAGAAAATAGAAGGGGAAGTAGGTCCTTAGTGCCACTGTAACAAATTACCACAAACTGGGTGACCTAAAACAGCAGAATGTATTCTCTGCTAGTTCTGGAAAATACAAGTCCAAAATCAGAAAGGCTATGATCCCCCTAAAGGCACCAGGGGAGAACCCTTCCTTCCCCTCCTGGTCTCTTCCTAGCTTCTGAAGCCTGCTGGTAATCCTTGCCATTCCTTGGCTTGTCTCTACATCACTCCCATGTTCCTTTGTGTCTTCATGTAGATGTCTTCCCTGGATGTGTCCTCTCCTCTCCCCATAAGAACATCAGTCCCTGGATTTAGGGCTTACCCCAATCCAATACAACCTGATCTTAACTAATCTCATGGCCAAAGAAAAGACCCTATTTCCAAACAGATCACATTCACAAGCACCAGCTATTAAGACTTGAGTACATCATTGGGGGACATGATTCAACCCATTACAGAGGGTATCTTTAGAGCAAAGGCAGAGTTGGGTGGTTTGGGGGAATCGCACTTTGGCACTTGGTCCTACTCTTCCTTCCCTTCCAATCTCCATCCATGGAGAAGGTGCTTGACCTGGTCCCTCTGAATCTGGGTGTTACCAAGAGGCTTGAGGTTATCTCTAGTACATAAGGTGAGGATACTCTTCTGCCTGGAAATTCTGGGGACTCTCAGAGGTGCCCTGCCCAGTACTGCCATACACGGCTGTGGGAGTGTTCGCCTAGGTACACAGAGGTACCAGCAACCCGTTCTAGGAGGGCTGTGTGTCTGAGCAGGGGATACATGCAGAGAGATGCTACAGGCCATTCCCCTGGGTTCTGTGAATTTTGAAATCAGGGCAAAGAGAACTCTACTGGGGAGCCTCCTGGAAAGTCTTCTATCCATTTGTCCATCCTTCTATGCATTTATAGCACAGTGGCCTTGAAGACAGTCTTCCTGAGTTGAACCCTGACCCCACAAATTACTGGATTTATGACTTGAACAAAGCACTTCGTTCCTTAAGTCTCAATTATACTCTTCTGCAAAATGGAGTAACAATAATTACCTCGTTGGCTTTGGAGGGGGTAAAAACCACCCCTGAGCATAGTGCCTGGCACAGAGCCAACATCCACACGTGCTAGCTGCTATTACGATGATGAAGAAGATGTTGAAGGTGATGATACACTATAGGAAACATGCACAAAGGTGGGGAGTAGAGACACGTAAATGTAACTGCAGGTAGAGTGTACTGTCAACACCAGCCCTGAACAATTTGGGCAAGGGCTACTATTTCTGCCCTGGGGCTATTTTTTAAGAACTTTTGGGCTCTCAAAGGGAAGAAGATATGCTGCCTCATCCCCTCCCAGGCCCAGTTTACATGGGTCAGCTGCACATCTGCAATTAAACCGGCCAGCGATTTTGGGAGGGGGGTGGGGTCCTCACTTTCTGGAGCCATCTTATTTACCACCTTCCCCAGGTTTGATCCCTCAATCACTTGACAACGTGTCCTATCCCTTCCACCTTCCCTCTAATGCGTTTGCGAAAAAACAATTTCCAAACTCTCCTTGTTACCAAGAGAGATGCTGAAACAGGAAGAAGAGAGAGCTAGAAAAGCTACAGACTCTCTTTGATGAGTCAAAGCTTCTAGCATTTCCCTTTCTTGACGCTCTGCCTTTGACTGACATTGGGGCCTGGTTATAAATCTTTAACACGAGCCAGTGATCCTTTTCCAAAACCTCAAACTGCAGACTAGAATCAACCTTTGAATTGATTACGGTGGATTTGTTTTGGTTGCACATTCTCAGGAGTTTTAATAAGCAATCTTTCAAGGATTGCCAGCGGGAGGAAGGATGTGAGGGAATGAGAGCTTCCCAGGAGCTCACACCTGTGCCTACTTTCCTGCTTGGATTATTTTCTTCTCTCTGGTACTTTTTGGAGTCACCAGTTCACTCTTCTCCACCCTCTTCCCAGGTCAAGTCCTTCTTCCTTTTTTTTTTTTTTTTAAAGTAGGCTCCATGCCCAACATGGACTTGAACTCACAACCCTGAGATCAAGAGTTGCAAATAAGAGTTGGACGCTTAAGCACCTAAGCCATCCAGGTGCCTCTCAAGTACCGTTCCCAATCATGCCAACTGACATTCGAATTGACAAATTAAGGGCATTGGGAAGAAAGACCTAAAATCCTTAAGTGAGTTCCAACAATTATGTTTTTCAAAACTACCGGAACATCAAGATACTGCAGATATGGGGGGGGGGGATACAGAAAAGCAAATTATTTCTAGATGACCTAGGCATTTGGTACATATAAATGTGATGATCCCTTGTGTCACATTGAAAACCCCTGAAAGTACCCGACGCTAAGTTATCAAAGTAACAGAAGTTTAAGGTGGTCATAGCTGTTCACACTGCCTGGTAACCAATAACTGTATCTCTAATAAGATTCATCCTCTGGCATCAGGCCTCAAGCCTGCTGAGCTCTTAGCAACTCATCCTGCCCAGCAGGGCCTTTGCAGCTTGGAGGTGACGCAGTCTATACCTGCAAGGGCAGGGTCACCTCTGGCGGTCACCCTACCTCTCCACATGGCTAAGCTTGGACTTGGCCTCTTTCCGCAGCGACAAGAAACTACACAAATTTTCCCACTTGGTCACACCCAAGGGACAGCGCCTGGAACACAAACGTGCTCGGAGCGATGCCAGCCAGACAAATTAACTAACAGGCCTGGGGAGCAGAGGCCAGGGCCACCTGGGCAGGCAACGTGCGATTAGGCAGGCTCCTGGCACACCACAGCAGAGGGACCATGGCCCAAGGGGCAGGACCATGTGCCCCAGCAGGCCCAGATCTGCCCTGTCAGCCTGCAGCCCGGGCAAGGCCTCTGCTCCCACCAGCGTCAGCAGAGCTGGAGGAATTGTAGGCACCTTCACCACTGCTGGGAGTAATTGAGCAATAGCCTCCCAGCAGGCTGAATCTCGATGTGTTCCTTGGGAAATTATATACTTTTAACCTCTAAAACAATGTAATTTGAAGGTGAATGTATTTTTCCCTCAATAGTTACAGGGCCTCTTATTTTCTCTAAAGATCTGAGGTGGGAGGTTATTTTGCTGCCTCTACATATATATTTAAAGAGATACCTACAATGAATTAACCTCCAAATGTAAGTTTTGGTAGGGAAGTGTTTAGGATACCTCCAAAAGTAACATTTCTATACAGGATTTCATTTCCAGTTAGTCTAGTTTCACAACCAAAGTATACAGGACCACCCTTATTCCTCTATTCTGTTTCTTTTTCACAACAACAGAACCCTCCCAGGCACAAAGACTAGAAAAGTTATACTCCTACCCCTCCCTTCATTCCTCATATCCTTTCATTCAATCATTCCATCACCAAGCTAGTCAAGCATCCCTATTAGGCTTCTCAGGAGAAATAGAACCACAGGATATGACAGAAATATAAAGAGATTTATTATGAGGAATTGGCTTGTGATGTGGATGCTGAGAAATCCCTCAATCTGCCATCAAAGCTGGAGTTCAACCCAGCAAACCCAATGGTTCCAGGCCAAGTCTGAAGGTTTGAGAACCAGCTGGGCCAATGGTGTGAGTCCTAGTCTGAGGGCAGAAGTCTGATGTCCCAGCTCAATCAGTCAGGCAGAGAGATAATTCTCCCTTCCTCTTCATTTTTGTACTACTCAGGCCCTCAACAGTTTGGATGACACCCACCTACAATAGGGCAGACAACCTGAACTGAGTCCACAGATTCAATAGCTAATCTTTTCTGGAAAAACCCCCATAGACAGACCCAGAAATAATGTTTAACTAGATACTGGGGCATCCCATAGCCCAAATAAACTAACACTTAAAATTAAGTTGACACTTAAACTCAACCTTTATATTCAATCTGGCCCATTTCCCATTGAAATGGCACTATGTCCACTCCTATTCAGTTCCAAAGTCCCTACACTAAGGCAAGATTCTTCCATTCTTATACTGGGATCACTGTGCCATTTCTAATTAGGGCTCCTGGATTCCAGCAGCTCTTCCAGGTTGTAATTTCCTACACACAGCAGCCAGGGTCATCCTCTTTCACTATTACTCTTGCCAGGTCACTGCTCAAAAATCTTCAATACCTTTCATCCCATTACAACATTCACAGCCAATATTTCTGTATCACCTTCAAGATTATCCCACAAGCAAACCCCACCTTGCCTGTCCCGATGCATTCCTGAAACTCTCAAGTATGTACTCACCATTCCTACCAAACCCATGCCTCTTGGGCCCACAAACACACCAAACACTGTGTATCTTAGACCTCCCTACCTTTGCTCATCCCATTCCCATCATTTGGATTTCTCTTTCATCTTCTCACTCTGTGACTCAATTCCAACCATCCTCTAAACGTCTTTCGTGATTATACCATGTTCTTCTGTTCTCCCACAAGTATATATTGGTCTTTGTCAAGTAAGGTGGTTCGTTATAGACTGCAACTGGGTCATTGTTTATGTTCTTCACAAATGTCCCAATTTTTAAAAATCGCAAGAATTTGGATGTCATGAGTCATCTGTATCATTTTGGGATGAATTCTAGAATGGATTAGCAAATAGGCAGCTTATGCGGACTTGGAAAGAAATGAAAAGATGCCACAATGTCAACCTGTACCCAGCAAAAACAAGCCACACCAGACTAGCTGAATTCCTTTTTGCTCAGGGATTTTATAAAGGCAAAAATGGGAAAATGGAATAAATGCAATGCTCCTGCATTTCATTGAAATATTTAACAAAAGCTCTCCTTACCACAAATTTAAGAGCAATAATAAGCTTGATGAACTTTCTAGATGACAAAGTAACCACATCTAAAGGACGCCAATCATTGTACAGTTGTCAACTAGCAAGCAGAGCAACAGTGGTGTGCTCACAGATCCACCCTAAGAAAATATTTGTCAACAGCAGGATGGTAGTAATTACAACACTGAGGAAAATATACAACTTGGAGGAAAAAAAGAATATCAAATGACCAAATAAAGTTAAAAAATGTTCTGAACTAATTATAAGACATTCAATAGGGCAATGGGGACAAATTTAAGGTTTCTCACCCAGGTCCATTCATCCAACATGAGAGGTGGCAGGGCAGGGGGGATCTATGTCACTGAAGGTTTTCAGATAGAAGCTATTTTTTTTTTCATTCTTAAGACATAGAGAATGTTCAGTCTTTAGGAAATGGTTGAACTACAGGATGCCGAACAAAACCCTCCTACCTCTGAAACTATAATATTATATGATTCCATGAATCTCCACCTTGCATCCCAACTAGATTATTAATCCACTGGCATGAACATAATGATGTAATGAAAAGAACAAGGAATTTGGAATATGATAGGCATGGCCTCAAAGTAAGTTCTTCCACTTACTAGGTAACTTCTACATCTGTTTCTTTATCTACAAACTAGAAAATGTATAAGATACAAGAGTTAATTCAGATAAGGCTCCATGCACAGGGCTCCATCAAGCACCTGGCACATAGTGGGTGCTAAATAAATGTTCGTTCTAAATCTTTCTCTACATCCTACACAATCAACAGAGTACTAGGAAAATAACCAGATCTCTGTAAGAAATAATTTAGTTCCTTGATTTTGAGGGACAGCCTGAAGAGGTTGTTTGCTAACTGGAAAATGTTTAGAGATGGGAAAGAATACATGAAGTCATGTCATGAAGGGGAATGGCAGGAGGCAAAGCACGGAGGTGATGATGAGGACATGGCACATGCTGAAAATGGCAAAGACTCTGACCCACCAGGATTGGGGGCTGGAGACAAGGTTAGATTGGTAGGATAGGTCAGATGGTATGAAACTTCAAATACCACTCAGTCAAATCATAAGAAAAAGATGCCTTGTGATGCTACTATGATAACCCAGCCATTACACTCTTCCCTGGGCATAATTTAAGAACGTTGTATACATTGGTTAGAATCAAGAATTTTTCTCATTGTCTGAGAGCACTGGTGTGCCAAACAGAGTTCACAAGAGATGTCTCTTCTGGCAGCAACCAAACAATTTCATTCTCATTTTTCTACTTTTCTTCAAATAGCCATGGTTTACTGGCTTGAACTAGGGTGCTCTGTTGTACCCATGTAGCCTCTCTAGCTGGCAGAGAGCTTGAAGGCCTATTTCACCAGTTCTATTCTTTCTTTTCGAACACTAACATGTTTGACAGGAATATGAGTAGGTGGAAGACATAATTGAAGTTCACTAGCGAGCCTCTAGTAGAGTCATTTTTGGAGACTAAAGACAGGGTCATTTGGACAGGTGAATGTGAATATAAATTTGTAGATTACCTCCAGAGACTTTATAGTTGCTTATCTCTCAGAGAGCTGTGAGAACAACAGAAGCCACACAGGAGGAATGCAACTAATAGAAGGAGAAAAAATATAAAATCTTAAAGTGGCTGATACAGCAATTAATATTTCAACCTTCCTTCTGCAAGGAGGGAGAGATTACAAGAAAGAGTAAGATTACAGAGGTACTGAATTCCCATCATGTGCGGGGAAATGGGGTGAAATGAGGGAACACCTAATTATGTATTACAAACCTAAACCCCCTGGGCACTAAATGATTTTTTTTTAATTTTCATTTATTTATTTGACAGAGATCACAAGCAGGCAGAGAGACAGGCAGAGAGAGAGAGAGGAAGGGAAGCAGGCTCCCGGACAAGCAGAGAGCCCGATGCGGGGCTCGATCCCAGGACCCCGGGATCATGACCTGAGCCGAAGGCAGAGGCTTAACCCACTGAGCCACCCAGGCACCCCACTAAATGGTTATTTTTAAATGGAAAAAAAAAAACACAGCCACTAGGAAACTTTGTTTTTAATCAAAGTTTCAGTAGCACAATTCTAAAATATTCCCAAGTAAAATTATAGAAGAGAAACAATGCATAGTTAAGCTTCTTACAAGAATAGATTTTCTTTTTGTTTTGTTTTGTTTTCATTCATAAGTAAGTATTCTGTAACCATGCTCCATGGGGCTAGCAGACCATACTCTTTCACTCACCAAACCCCACCAATGTACACACTCTTATATAAATACACAAGCACAATTAGTCCAGTCTCCAAGAGGTTTTCCCATCAGTTTAGGGGTGGAAACAGATAAAAGCTATACAGACGCCATGCATTCACCTCTTTGGCCATGACTTTGAGGTGTTTCTGGAGTTGCAGAAACAGATTCTAAGTGAATTAGAGAAGCCAAAGGAAATTTCAGAGAGAAAAATGCTAAGACTTCTGGGCTTTTGAAGTAGATCGTGAAGGAGGACAGGTTTACAGAGAAATGAAAAAGTTATTAAGTTTGGCCAAAGGAAAAAGGTAAATTTAAAAGAAAGACATTTTTAAGCTCATCAGGTAACCCACCATCCCTATACATGATCTTTACTCAGCCTTCTGTTCCTAGCTAATAGACTAAGCATGTGCATCAACTCCCCAACTACTGAAGTCTTATTACTATATTGATATGACAGGGGAAAAAAAGTTTTCTTGACCTAGCCAAATATAAGAAAGGGCATCAGTTGGGGCGCCTGGGTGCCTCAGTGGATTAAGCATCTGCCTTCGGCTCAGGTCATGATCTCAGGGTCCTAGGATTGAGTCCAGCATCAGGCTCTCTGCTCAGTAGAGAGCCTGCTTTCCCCCTCTCTCTCTCTGCCTGCCTCTCTGTCTACTTGTGATCCCTCTCTATCTGTCAAATAAATAAATAAAATCTTTTTTTAAAAAAAGGGCATCAGCTGTCATCTGAAATATTAAGGAAATCTTGAAAAATATAGAACTACTAAGATCAATAAAGAATAAGAGTAAGGAAAATTGCAGCCCAAAAGACAGAGCAGTCCTTCCCAAAGAGTGCAAAGAGTCCTTCCCAAAGAGCCTGAGTGGGCTGAATGTTCATCATCAGGGTAATAAACTACAAAACTATAGTAAGAATCATAATTTAATCAGACCTTTGCTCTGTCCACAGACTTCAGAGCTTATGCGACTGGCAGCAGCATTTTATGCCCCCAGGGTAAAGCATAAAAATTTCTCTCTGGGAATGATGGGAATGTGAGTGGGAAAGGAAGTTAGTGTGGGAAGTAGGTAGGGCCTCAAAGAGTGTGAATAAATGACTGTAGACTTCCACATCAGACCAGGCAGAGGGGAGGTATAGAAGGTATTGACTCCATCTAAGCAAAAAATAAAAGAGGGTGAACCCCAGAGTAAAGTTCTATACTTTGGAGATTGTGGGGTAAGGGTCTCCAATCTACGTGACTTATCCTTGTTCAAGGACTCTATGGAAACATCTGCCTAGCCACCCACCTTTACTGGAGCCCTAAGTGAGACCTTCAAGGTAGAAGCAGCCTACTGAGGAAACAGACATTTTTAAAACTGCAGAGAAAACCCCCCTGTAAGCTATCCATATGAATCAAACTACTCTCTCATTTATAATCAGAATCACAAGACATTTGAGAAAATCGATTTTCATTAAAAAGATGAATGAATATGACATCAAAAGAAATAGAAATGATTAAGGAGAATGAAAGCAATTTTTAAATGTTCTAAAATGTGTCTTCAGAGACATTTGAGTGGATATATTTGAGTTGAATGTACATCAAAATAAATTATGAAACAAATAAATTGAAATTGCTGCTATGAAATAAGAATAATCACTATACCAAAAAAAGTTCCTAGAACTAAAAATAGGACCACCAAATTAAAAAAAAATCAATGTATTCGGGCATTTGGCTGGCTTAGTCAGTGGAGCATGCAACTGCTAACAGTGGAGAGTGATGAGTTGAAGCCCCACATAAGGCTTAGAGCTTACTTAAAAGAAAATAAAAAATAAATGTACAGAATAAAAAAGTAATAATGGATAAGGCTGAAGACTGGATAGATGGGGAAAATTCCCATTAAAGAGAACAAAAATGAAAACAGAGAGAAAACATGAGATTGTGGAAGACAGCCAAGAAGTCTACATATGTTGAATGAACCCTGAAAGTAAAAATTCGAGAGTAGAGATAATCAAATAAATAACTGGGGTGGGGGTAGAAATCCCAGAGATAAATAAAGAGATAAATCTTTATAATGAAAAGACCTACCAAATAAAAGCAAAATGAATAGGAACAACGTACATCTAAACAAATTCTGGTGAAATTTCCAGATTCCAAAAGTAAAGACAAAGTCCTAAAAATTATCTTAAAAGTTACCTACAAAGCAACAAGAACACAATGAGCATACTGCTCAATGGCCATTCCTTTGAAGTTTTGAGGGAAATGTTTGAAATTGGAAATCTATACCCAGCTAAACTATCAGTCTACCATGAACTCAAACGCAAGACATTTTCAGACCTACAAAGGTTTTTAGATGTTATGCCTTTATACTCCATCTGATAAAAGTCCTAATGAGAAGCTGTAGTAAAATAAAAATGTAATATAAGGAGAAAATGAGATAAAACAAATATATGAAGAAAAAAAGAACTGACCATGCCCCAAAAGGAAAGACAGCTCCAAAGAAATCAAGAGAGAAACCTCTGGCCCCTGTGGCTTAGGATCTCTTGTAAGTTATTTAGATCTATATTTCCTTCTCTTTTGATCAAGTTACTTAACAGTTGAGTTCTATAAATATTATTATTCTTTGTTTAACATTTAGAATTAGCTTGTAGATAAAGCACTACTAAAGACAACTATAGTGACAGAAAGTAAATATTGTAAAACCTGACAACATAAAAACAAATACAACAAAAATGAGGAGCAGAAGGTGGACGTAGAAGTAAATGTAACTATACTGAATAGTGAGAATTCCATAAACAATATCTAAATATAAGACAACATGTAGCGACTTCTGGCTAAGACACATCACCAGAGGCAAGGGAAACAAAAGCAAAAACAATTGGGAATTCATCAAGATAAAAAGCTTCTGCACAGCAAAGGAATCAACTAACCTAAAAGGCAGCCTACAAAATGGAAGATATTTGTAAATGACATATCAGATAAAGGGTTAGTACCCAAAATATAAAGAACTTAACAAACTCAACACCCAAAATACAAATAATCCAGTTAAGAAATGGTCAGAAGACATGAAAAGACACTTCTCCAAAGACATACAGATGGCTAACAGACACATGAAAAGATGCTCAACATCACTCATCATCAGGACAATGGAAAATCAAAACCAAATGAGATATCACCTCACAACAGTCAGAATGACTAAAATTAACAATACTGGAAACAACAGATGTTGTCAAGGATGTGGATAAAGGGGAACCCTCTTACATTGTTGGTGGGAATGCAAACTGGTGCAGCTGCTTTGGAAAATAGTATGGAGGTTCCTCAGAAAGTTGAAAATAGAGCTACCCTATGACCCAGTAATTGCACTACTAGGTATTTACCTGAAGGATACAAAAATTCAGATTCAAAGGGGTTACATGCACCCTGATATGTACAGCAGCAGTATCAACAATAGCCAAACTATGGGAAGAGCCCAAATGTCCACTAACTGATGAATAGATAAAAAAGATGTGGTATATATACACAATGGAATATTACTCAGCCACCCCAAAAAATGAAATCTTGCCATTTGCAATGATGTGGATGGAGGCAGAGTATATTGTGTTAAGCAAAATAAGCCAGAGAAAGACAAATACTATAAGATTTCACTTATGTGTGGAATTTAAGAAACAAAACAGATGAACATATGGGGGAGGGAGAGAGAGAGAGAGAGAGTAACAAACCATAAGAGACTATTAATATAGGGAACAAACTGAAGTTATTGGAGGGAGGTGGGTGGGGGGGATGAGCTGAATGGGCTAGATGTGGGATGGGTATTAAGGAAGGCACTTATTTTGAACACTGGGTGTTGTATGCAAGTGCTGAATCACTATATTGTACAACTAAAACTAGTATCATACTGCATGATAGCTGGAATAACAATAAAACTTTACCAAAAAAGAAAGAACAATTAAAAATAAAAATAAATATACACCCACAAATAGAAAAGGGAGAATCTGTAAACCCATAAAGCTGACCATTAGAATTATGTGTCTCAGGACGTAAAGAAGAGAGGAAAGATAGACAACGAAAAGTGACCAAACACCTCAAATTTCCATAACAAGATGTCAAAATATGCTTTCAAGTGTTGATATATCCAAAACATAAAGTACTGCTATTTAGAATTTCTACTGTAGCCACCAAAAAAACTAAAAGCAAAAATTCTAATTTCAGAAGTATACATACAAAAGGTATGGGCGGGTGGGGGGACAGACAAGACAGATTTTTTGCTCTCCATTTTAAACTCAAGTGTAGTTTGAATAATTTCTTTGTCCTATGTAAGTTTTCTTAAATTACTCTTTATAATTTTAGAGAAAAGAGTTCTATTCTCCCCATTTATCTGATGAGCAGTGTCCCCAAGATAAGCTGGCTCATTTGGGGTATTAGGAATTTAATATGGCAGCTAAGGCTGAGAAGCTGGGCTAGGGATCCCAGATTTGAAGTTCCAAAATACTAGACATAAGATGCACAACAGGGCCAGACCAAGACTAAAAAGGAATGTACAGAAATAAACATACACACACACACACACAGACAGACATCAGTAATTTACTCATTCATTTATTCACTCCTTCATTCCCCATTTATTTGCTCTGACTCATTTCCCCAGTTTTAAATTATTCCTTCTCTCATTCATTCATTCAGTGGCTACTCTGAAAAAATAAGGCAGGCTCTCTGCCTTCAAGGAGTTTAAAAATCTACCTGCAAATAAAGCCCTAACCAATTACATCATCCACTGAAAGCCCAGAACCATTCTAAGGAGAAAGGGTCAGCGTGGGCTAATGGCTCGTGAGTGGAGTAACAAATGTACTGGGTCTTGAAGAATGAGTAAGCCCCACCTCAGAAGAAGCAATTTGTGCTTACTTCATTTCATGCTTCATACTTCCATTTTAAAGTTTCATGCTACCCCTTGAGATTTTGAGAAGAGGGATAGTGAGTCAACCTTCTTCAAACCAGGGTTAAGAGTCCATAGATCCAAAATTACAGCAGGCAATTAGTGCACAGAAGAAAACAAGACTTCTTTCAACCATGAACAAAGTTCCATTACCCACTGAAGTACTTGCTTAAGCTGGGTCAGGGCCCTCCCGTGAGGGTGAACTGCTCTGAGTGCGATGACCATCCACTCCAGTTTTCCCAGAACTGTCCTGGTTTTTAGCACTGAGAGTCCTGTGACCCAAGCCACCATTCACTCCCAGGCGAACTGGGACAGTAGTTACCCTTGAGTCAGCACTCACTGCCCAGCACTTTCACAGACTTAGGTCATTGGACTTACACAGTAAGCCTTGCTGAGATTCAAGATACCGGTATCTCCATTTTCCAGATGGCAAAACTGAGGCAGCAAGTGGTCCAGTGACTGCTAAAGGTCACATACACAAAGAAAGTAGCAGATCCAGGATTAAATCCCAGATCCGTTTGCTTCCATTGAGGAACACCTCCAACAAACCCACCCTATGCCTTGTGTTTCTCTGCAGAGATGGACGTGAGAACAGAGGAGGAAGTGTGGCAGGCACACTGAAGAATTCAGATTCTCTGGAGACCGAGTGACTGAAAGGCAAACAACAGACCCTGAGTTGATTGGTGCCCTGCTCCAATCCAATGAGCCAGGCAGCCCGGTTAAAAGGAGGAGGATGAACCAACGTCTACATGGGGTATTCAAGATCTCACAGAACCGTTTTCATTTAATAAGATAAGACCTCGATTGTTCCTCCCTAAACTGAGATGATTAGCATGGTTCCTCATTCTCTACAGCATATAGAGGGAGTCATTCCTGGATGTTAATAACAGTAATAATCATAAAAATAATGCACCACTTCGGTAGGCCACTGTAGGTTTTTTTAACAAAGCTTTGCAATCCTTCATCAAGGATGTTCAAGATCATTTATATATCCAGTCCCAAGAGGGAACCTCTGAGCCCCAGCCCACCGGGGAAGAGGACAATTTTCAGACTCAGAAGAAATGTACCCACATCCCTAGAAAAATCTTTGCATATATGCATCCTGCCACATTTGGGTTTTGTTTTAAGAAGAGTCTATCAAGTCAAGAAAAAAAAGAGAGGGGGCAGGGAAGCGAGACAAGAGGGAAGATGGGAGGGACAGGAATACTGAAAGAGGTAGACAAAGGAAGGAAAGGAAGAATAAGGGCCAGACCTTCATGGTGAGAAACGAGAACAGATAAATGAAAAACGACAGCACGGAAAGTCATGGATAGCTCAATTAATTAGTTATTGTCCATTTCCTTGAGAGATCTCTAACAAATCTGTCCTTGTCAGCGACAGGAAATCTTTTTGAGTTCTTCGTAAAAGGATATTAATGGCGGTGGTAAGCTTCAGCACCCCTCCACGGTGACTCGGAGAGGGGCCGGGAGTCCCGTAGGTCACACCAGGCACCAGCCTCATGCATGCGCAAGCCCTCTCCACTCACACAAAGACCGCTTCTCCAGCCCACAGGCTGTCAACCCTCTCCCCTTGACTGGTACATCAGGAGGCTGACATTTAATACCCTAAGGATATAGATGTTTGAAAGCTGGTTATTGTAACAAAGGAAGCCATCCAAACCTTGCAAGACCAAATGGATCAGATCAAGCTGACACAGAGATAAATCTGTTTTACATCCATTCTTACACAAGTTTTGCTAATCTATGTAGTTATAGCTTTCCCACTGAAGGAGAAAAAATAACCCACCACATGTCCACATCACGTTCCTATTTTTAATCTCCGAGGTATAACATTTGAGGCAAAGACCATGCGTACGCTGACTTCTGCATGAACTCCATTAACGTAGGATGACACGGGAAGAAAATGAGAAAAGAGGATAGGGGAGAGTAGGGGTGGGGGGGTGGAGGAGAGAGAGAGAAGGGGAGAGGATTTCATCTTGAATGGCGGTATGAATGCAGATCTTTGTTTTAAATGAATGAATTCTGCTCCATCATTGACACAGGATCGCTTCTCTCCCAGTCAGTCAGACACCTACTCTTCATTAGCCAGTATTTATGCTGCCAGATTGGACTTTCATATGGGAGCCTGAAGCACGGATGGTACAGATGGCAGGAGAGCTCTCATGAGATTGATAACGATGAAGAAAGATGCCACATTAAGTCAGAAGGTGCCACTGTTAACATCCCAGCTCAGAGGAGAATATTTCTAGCTAGCACTCCCCTCCAAGGGCTGTCTTTCTTCTGGCTCCAAGTAAAATTCATTCCCCTCCCCAAAAGCTCTCAGCCCCACCCTCTTGCTGGCAAGCGAGGGATACATTTGCTTTAGTCTCTTTTTGTGTGTCAACTGATTTTTGCCTCGATTACTTAACCTTTACTTTCCAAAGGTGGCTGGGATCCTAACAGTGCAGGGGAACTGGGGAGAGAGGGGAGGGAGGGAGGAGGCATTTTCATCCACGTTTCCTTTAACAAAGGCACCACTCTAAGAGGTGCTGTGCAGGAAACCTGAATGGTATTTATTGTTTCCATTCGGGCCTTCATTGCATCTGCTGCCTTTCAGAGACAGACGCTGTGTTCATAAAACCAGGGCCCTGTCTCAAAAGCCTTGGAGAAAAGGCGATCTCCAGGGTGTAGGATTGAGGGTTTAATGGGAAAGTCAACACCACTGGAAGGTGTGCTGGGAGAGGTGTTTGCTGGGAGGGAGCAGGAGAGCCTTCTAACTAAGCATTTTCAAGGGAGGGACCGTGATTCAGGTGTACCTTCAACTGCTGGCCAGGCAATGTGGTCCTTCATTCAAGGAAAACACAGGTCCTCATCTGAGGTTTCAGATTTTCTGCTGTAAAGTTGGAAAAATCCACCCCCATTTCGGCAAGAGAGGCCAACATCTCATCCCAACTTTTAACCTCTGTGATCCTGGGTCATTGATTTTTATCTCACCAGGAATAGATCTATAGCATCAGAGCAGGGAATGAGTTCTCCAGTTCCTCCCGACATCCCAGCCTCCCTGGATGGCAACCTGACACCAGCCCAGGAAATGAACTGGGGGAAAGTTCTCCAGCCAGCAGTGCAATCAGATAAGGAAACGTGTCCCCTGTTCCAAAGAGTTACCCAGAAACCAAACCAAAGGCAAAACGGGACATGATGGGTCTTGCAAACTTAGCAAGTTTGGAAAAATCTGGCAGCCCCTGCCCAACCAGGGTGATATATTACCAGAGTCCATTCTAGAAAATGCAAGCTGGGAAACAAAGGGAGGCCCCTGGGCAGCAATCACAAATTCCTGTCGTTGTGTAAGCATTTAATTAGCTTCCCCGGTTTACAGAAACCCCAGTCAATTTAAGGCACGCTAGGCAGCTCCTCCCAGACCACGCCAACCCTCTTGCAGGCTTGGACCTAGAATGCCTACTGCCCAGGAAGGATATTTGAAGAGTCTTAATTGAAGGGAATTCCTATTTTTATGTCTGTATGATGTACCATCAGCATTTCCTCCCCTACAAAAAATACACAGAGGGACACTAGTCCAAATAACTGGTTTAAATCTGTAAATTACAGCACTGCTTCAAGGAACTTTTAAGGTCGTTTTGTGTCTACGGAAAAGTTAGATGGCATCATAAAATTTTTAGAGCTAATGTAATCTTTATACAGTGGATTCATCTCAACTGATGAGATATGTTTGAGGCCCTACCCTTCCCTCCATTTCTTTGGACTGTCCTTGAGTCCTGGCAGAGAATTAACTGGCCAATTAAGTGGCGTCCGTGCCGTGACTACACCAACATCTTCCTCCCTCAAGGGGGGGACCAGGTCTCCTAACCTGAGTCTTTACTTCACTCCCCTCCACCAGGAGAAGAAGGCATTGCTAAATATAGTTAATTTTCTGAGTTGGATGTGTTTCTGCTGTGGCGTCTAATCCTCCCTTCCTTCTCCCGTGCCACTTTCTTCTTGGAGCTTCAGTCTTTAGTGACCTTCTCTTACCGTTTCATTAAATGCCCTCCGCCTTGGTAAATTACAGTACTTTGAAGCCTTGGAGTTTAGCATATAAAAAAGCAAGATCCTCCGTATACTGCCCTGGGATAAGGTGTGATGAAAATCCCATACAAGCTGAACTGTACTTCCTAATCAAATGGGTGTAACAGATGGCTGCTGGAGCAAACCATCACAATGGAAATATCTGCAGTTCTCATGGTAACGGAATCTGCCAGGTCTGAGGGATTTGCTGTTTTTCAGGACATCTGAGCTGCAATCTCTTTCGAGCTGTCTAGCAGTCTCCGTCTCGCTCTCTCTCACTCTCTCAGCGTGATGGAGATAGAGTTGAAAGGTGGAGCCCGATTTTGCATTCCAGCTGTGATTAAAGACACAGGCACACATCCTAGGAGATAATGCGCTGCATATTCATTATGCTATCTAGAACCTCTTTAGCTACTGGGACACGACTGTCATGCAATTACAATATGCCTTCTTCAGGAGTAAAGGGGGGCTGGGATGGAGAAGATCAAGGAACAACAGAGAGGGAGAATATGAGGAATTAAGATGCATGAGACGGATCTATCTCGTAATAAAGATATGGAGCAATATTAAAACTAGCAGTTGTATCCATTTCATGGCAACATGTCAAGATGACTTAACATAGAAGGATAAAACATCTGGCCTGGGGGGGAAAAATACATGATGTCGAATTTCCAAATCATAACATAGACTAGGCAGAAGAAAAACAACAGATAAGCAACTGTGTACCTTCCCAATAAGTGAAAGCATGTGGAAGATTTCCTTCTACTCTGAAATCGGAAAAGGAGATCCCTCTAGTAAGGTAGAGGTTAGTATATAGACACTGAGCTTTCGTTATAAATTGAAGGTTTGGGTTTAAACCCGTAGGACTACATTACAAAAGGTTTTTTTATTATTTTTCCCTTCATGCTATTCATAACCTTCTTATTTTACAGCGGTGCTCAGAAAGGGGAAAAATAATCAGTCACAATTCTATTTTATTAAAGTCTTTTCCTCCAAATCCCTATCGATTTAAAGAAATAAGGAAAAGTATACTGTCTTCTTTGCTATAGTACCTGCTAGCAAACATACACACACACACACACACACACACACACACACACACAGTTGATTCACAGCTGCCTGGTCCCTTGAGTATTTGAGCTTGAAGATCAGACAACATATAAGAATTCAGCCATGACTCAAAATGGAAACAAAGAAGACCATTCTTAGCAAACCCAGCAATGTGAACTGAGAAACTACAGGCTGGAGGCTGGAGCCCCCTAGCACGCTTTCCCACCCCATTGTCCTTGAGGGCACTACTGTTAAATACATATGACAGCCAAGGAGATGAGGAGAATAGTTTCCAGAAAGCAATGATTGGATCTCCCTTTTCATGAGGGAGAATAGGCAGGACTATGTAAGCCTGTAAGTAGCACTTGAGAACAGGTCCTGTAAGGCAGCATTGTCTCCCTCTCGTATGGCGCCTGAAGAACATATTATATTATATAACCTTTCCCCAAGCCCGCCCTGCTCCGACAGGGACCCTCTTCCTTTAGAACCCTGCGAATAACAACTTGTAGAGGACAATCTCCGTCTTAACAAGCCGGATTAGTTAGTTTAAAGCAATGAACTGAGGCCATTTGTGCAGATGCTAATCAAAAAAAGAAAAAGGGAAAAAATTGTAAAAGACCCATGTGCTTCCACCTCTTGTAAGTACAATACAGATAAAGAGGAGGGTGTCCCGGGGCCACATCTGTGAACTGACCTCTAAGGCACACAAAGGTCTTTGGGGCTTGGGGGTTATAAAAGGAGGGAAGAGGGTCTGTAGCAGGCCATAAGCAGACAAGAATGGCTCTGGCAGGGCAGTTATCAGGGAACTGTCTAAAGCCTTTTTTTTTCTAGGAAATTGTTCTTTAGTTGTGTCCCATGAGGTCTTCGCTTTTGCACAGGCTCTTCCCAGCTCCTAGCACAGAGCCTGTGACATAGCAGAGATGCACACTGGTTGGCTGGTTGGACAGACAACGGGTGGAGGAACAGAAGTACAAGGAAAGACTCCAAAATGTCAAAATGCCAAAAACAAACAAATCCCAATAGTATGTAACTGTCCCCTCTTTGCTCTCCACACCAAAAATGTAAAATCGTATTAAACATAATAGCATATTTGGAAAGATACTCTGTGTCTTCAGAGATCAATGACTAGATGGATTATTAACATTCAACCATGACTGGCACTTTAAAATACACACAGAAAAAGGAAAGCTACTCGGTTGATGATTCAGACTCAGAATATCGCAGAAAATTTAAGCCTGTTAAAAAAAAATAATCTGTCATTTCATCAGCTTCTCTGACAGATCGCTTTTTTTTCTATATCACAACTAGGAAACTGACTCATGAAGGAAGGAATGCTGAGTTTCCTTTAAAATAGTCTGAGAATAACATAATATACACACTCTATTACATATTGGATCTGAGTGTGCAATCAGCGTGAGAGAGAAAAACAAATTGTGAGAGAGAACACTATCTCTCACATTCCAGAAAGTCGCTCGCATGTGCGTACACACACACACACACACACTAAGCTTCTACTGGTTTCTTACATTTTAACTGCCCTTCAGAGTACATGTTGCTGTTTCAGGAATTCTCTAAGCCAAACCACAACTTCCCTAGGTTGGTTGGAATGCTAACCTCCTAAGCAGCTCAGGATGTCCTGCCGAGACTGTTCAGTTAGAAGACATTCAACTGTCCTCCAAGTTGGAGGACAGTAAGTTGGAGATTTGAAATTATTCTTAAAGAGTAAAACATAAAAGTTGTCTCTCTGAACAACACTCCTCTCTAACACCATCACAAAGAGTACTGTTATGCAAGAAGGTTGTAATCTTCCTCGAAAAGAAACAGATAGAATTCCAAAATGTTCCTTCTATAATTTATGGATATTTCAAATAAAAGAATAAGCCTTTTACACATATATTCAGTCCATACTGCCTCTCAGACAAAGTTTTGTTTTTTTGTTTTTTGGTGTTTTTTTTGGGCCCATTTTGGTTTACTGCCAATGATTGTATCACTTTCTCATGTCCCTGTCACCTGGAGCTGACAAATAGAATTTTCTGGTACTGCTTTTCCCAGTAAGTCTTAGAATCAAGTTTGCTTCAGACCCTGCCTAATTCCCTGATGTTTCAAAGCCCATGTAGGACAGTCAGACCTGTTCTTTCAGAGGACCCAACCTTGCCAAGAACAGATCCTTGCTAACAGAGCCAGAATATGTGGTTGCAATTGAGTTTGAAGCTAGATAGGAAACCTGCTGCATACAACGCTTTTTGCAAGCCCCTGGAGGACTCCAAGAAGAAGCCAGCAGCTTCTTGACCTCAAGGAGTTTACCACCCAGCAGGGACAGTTAAGACAAGATTACTAATGGTTACAATACAAGGCGGTGCAACAGAACGTCACAGAAGCATAACCCAAGCACCCTGCAGAGTCAAAGAAGGATTTATAAAAGGCTCTTGGGAAAAAAATGGAAAATGTGATGAACCTCTGAGGGTTTTATTTAAGATTTCAACAGGGACATGGATGAGGATGTCCCAGACGCAGGAAAGGACACGAGCACTTGCGCAGAAGAGTGTGTGGGTTCTAATTTGGTCACACTGGAGAGATTGGTTTGTCTGCAAAGAGGAAAGCAGAGGAAAATTTAGGATGGGGCCATATTAGAGGAGGTGGTATCAGACCCTGCTGACCTTTTTGAGCCACGAAGCATCCTAACTGGAAACCACAGCTTCACTAGGCTCTCAAAGCGCCTTGCTTTGTGAGAATTCCAAGGACACTCCAAGCAATTAAGGGTGCCAAGCGCCCATTATCACCAAGAAATCCAGGGGGCGCCCACTTTGCATGAAGCATACTTTCTGAGAATGTGAACCTTTAAGAGTCAAATTAGAAAGTTGGAAAGCCTATCCTCTTCCGTATGTCTTTGGAAATAAATAAACCTTTCTATTTCAATATTTGGCATCATGACAAGACCTAAGAGGAACTAGAGAGATAATTAATAAGGGCATGAGGGGAAAGTGCAATTAAAAATGGCAAAGACTACTCCATAAATAAGTGCTTCATACTGAGAAAGATTATTACTGCGATCTCCAGCTTCAAACCTGAAATCAAATCACTCTGAATGGATAATTTGGGCATTATTGGTGGGGGAGGGATGAGGGAGGGGGAGAGCCCATGATGGTTCCTAGTCTCCAGATTATGGGAGAAACAAG
Source organism: Lutra lutra (assembly GCF_902655055.1). Taxonomy (NCBI): domain Eukaryota; kingdom Metazoa; phylum Chordata; class Mammalia; order Carnivora; family Mustelidae; genus Lutra; species Lutra lutra. The sequence goes on along the minus strand of NC_062290.1, from coordinate 69,242,512 downwards.
ATTTTATTCTGACCTCACCTTTCTGTCACTTTAAATCAACAAAATCATCACGGCTTAGTCCCAGTTGGCATAACTCTCCATAACCTCAACTTGTAATGTCAGCCTTCAGTTTCGTAGCCAGGAGAGGAGGTTAGATTGAGACAGCCTCAAGAAGAGCCTTTTCCAGGGAACTTAAAAAAAAAAAAGTTTCCTAGGAAACAAGGAAGGCAAACTCCCTTTATCTGAATAAGGCCCTTTGTCAGAAATAAAAACGAGCTGGAGCAAATCTGAAAGCTCAAGCCCCATCAGGCCAGGAGATGTCTGAAGCTCTGGCCCAGTTCACAGAGCCTGCGTAAAGATGTGTCCCATCTAAAAAGCAGTCCACATGTTTGTCGTTCATCGGAGAACATTGGGCTTCTGCGTTTTTGAATGGAATGAGTCAAAACTGATTCACTTCCTGCAATTTAATTTCATAGCTGAATGCCAAGTATAAGAAGAGAAGGTCACAGGAACACGGATCTAACTCCAGAAAGCGATCACACTCCCTGGGCTGCTGTAAGTGGAGATTTAATTGGACACAGTAGGTTTTGCTATTGTTGCAACATGGAAATAAATTATTTTATTTAAACAGCCAATGGCCACAGCCAGCTCGGCGGCCACAATGGTCAGAAAGAACTGACTTCCAATTATTGCTTGAGATGGAGACACGTCATGCTTATACCGATTGCAGAGGGTGGTGAATAGCTCTGTTATTTTATAATTCTAGTCATCGTCATCATTGTCATCCTGCCTTACATTTGTCTAGTAATCTTAGGAAAGAACGGTGATCAGAGAGGAAAACCACTGTCCATACTTTCCTTAGCTCCAGTCAGCGAAGTCCACGGAAATAAAAATGAGATGAGCAGCTCCTGACTATCTTTGCTGCTCAGAAGACTTGGCTCACCCGCTTTTAAGTTGGAGGCTGGCAAATTGCACCCATGGTCCAAATCTAGCTTACTGCCTGTATTTGTTAATAAAGCTTTATTGGAAGACAGCCACACTCCTTCACTTGAGTATTGTCTGTGGCTGCCTTTGTACTCTAATGACAGTTCAGTAGTTAATGATAGAGACCCATGTGGCCCGCAGAGTTTAAAATATTTGCTAGCTGACCCCTTGCTTTACAAATCCCTGCTGTAAATCGCCATCATCATCACCATCATCATCCTGTCCATTTGCAGAGGTCGTGGTGCCAGAGGGTTTCGAACACACTTTGCTTCATAAACACCCTTATGATACACAGGTGGAGACAAACGCAGTGCCCAGAGACACCTTAGACCAGCGTCATGTCTCCAGGGGAGATTCATACTTGGCACTGCCCGTATCATGGGACACTTGGGGTAAGGATGTTTCATTGTGTGGGGGGAGGGAGAACGAGTGCTCCTGGTTTTCGTCAAGATTCAAGAGACAATGGGCCTGACCCATCAATTTGGGTGATCCATCAGGAAATGGTGGTGAGGATGTTAGACTTGGAAATTGCTTATTAAACCAGCGTATGTTAATACATTTATATTACATGTACATATGTAAAGTAACATTCTCACCCATCTGGAGTGGAAATATGTAAATGAAGAAACATAAAAGTTGAGAACATTAACCTGATGGGACTCTTTGAAACTGCAATAGAGTAATATTTTTAGAGTTCACACTGAAACCTGAATTCAAATCCAGACATCCACTAGCGGTCTATCTCGGGGAAAAATTCTTACCCTCTCTAAGCTTCCATTTCTTCATCTGCAAAACGGAAGTGCTAACAGATAACACTTCTCAGGGCTACAGTAAGAACTGAATAAGATAATTTTCATGAAAAATGCGTGCCACAGTGCAGTATATGCTCAAGAATGGCAAAGGTAGAGATTCTGTGTTTGGGTTCAACTAAGAAGGTAGGAGAGTTCCTTCCTAAGGCTGATCGGAATGTGCTTAACCAATAGAGCTCATACTCCCAAAATGTTTTAATTCTGTATTCAACTGGCTTTTAATATTATGCCTAAAAATATTTTACTTTGTATTTTCACATTGCTTCTACTCCCAAAGCTTTTCCAAATGAACTCAATGATCTCCACGTATGTATGGTATCAAGGTCAGGTATTTGCCCATTTTACAGATGAAGAAAGCAGTTATATCTGGAGCCCTGGAGTTAATGTGTTAAGCTAAGACCCTCTCTCTCCTGTCTCACGGCCCAGGGCACTTAGTGCTACCCTGGACTTCATGTAAGGGTCTTTCAAAAGTCAAGCCTAATATCCCGGGGAAGTCTGGGGTCCCACTTAGACAGCTACAGTTGAAAGAATGAGAGCAAGGGCAGAAGACACTGTGAAGAAAGCAGGACACTCAAGAAAGCAAGACTCGAACCAGAGGAAGATTCTGCTTCAGAATTCAGACAAATGCAGTGTGCCTTTAAAAAGGACCATGTCTCTACTTCTATATTGCTTACTATCTGAAGCTAAGCCAGAGGGATGTACATAGTGAGATCTTTGTCTCATTTCAGGAAGGATACAGGATAAAGATTCTGTGCCAGTAATCTTCCTTGGATTAATGGTTTCTCTTTTATCTTCTGTATTTCTGCTCAGATGTCTTTTCTCTGAATGAGTCAGAGGAATGCAAATGCTGGGTGCAGTCCGCCTGAAATATTTAAATCTAGTTTTGCAGTGTTTTGCAGGTTTGGAGAGGAAAATTACACACACACACACACACACACACACACACACGCACAATGAAGGAATGGCAGATGAGAATTACAGATATATCAGCCAGCGATACAAAAATATGGTATTTCAATTTGACAACAAACTCATTTTTCTTTTTCCATTTCTTTGTTTCTCCAGATCAACATTTAGTTGCTTGATGTGAGTGGAAGGAATCTGCAACATTCTTTTGTGAGACTCGGAATCTCATCAAGAATGTATCTGACTCCACGGAAAACTGATTTTCTTTTGGCTCCTAAATGACAAGCCTTCATTATGCAATGAGCATGTCCCTGGAGAAAGCATTCTCTACACACTGATAGAGAGAAGTTGGGACAGGTTGGGTGGTTGGGCATGATTTGTGTGCGTTTCCCTGATCCCTCTTTTTCTGATACACTCTGAACTCTTTATTTTCATGTTCAGTCATAGACTTGCAGGCGGTGTCTCATATTGCGACTCAGAGAGCTTCCTCTGAAAGGAAACCTGAATGGCATTAATATTCAAATCCTCTGGCTTGGTTTGCAGTGGCCTGATGGAGCTTGCACAGAGCTCCTGTGCCGCAAGGGAACAAATCTTGGGAAATGCAGCTGAGCAAATTGGGATTTAGCTTCTGTCCCCATGTGCAGTACTTAACACGAAACCCTTATAATGAAAGGTCTCCTCCAAAGGCTTTTATTGCTGCAAGAAAGAGTTCCTACCCATGTGAACCCAAGGACAGAGGGAGGCTTTCTTATTTTCCTTTCCACCTCATGTGAAAGAATAATCTCATGCCTTCAGGACAAAGGCTTCTTTAAACAACAAAGTGAAATGCTTTCAACGTCCATGAACATCTCCCAACATCAATGAGATTGCTATTCACAGATGAAAAAGGGTGGGGGGGATGTGGGGCATGAACAATTGGTCAATATGGCATTACCCTCGAAAACCAGAAAGCCAGAATTTGAAATGTGAAACATCTCCCACTCCTATTAAATTAGGATTGATGAGTTCCCAGGGATATTCAACTTCCTTTGACTTTAAATGATTTATAACCCTTCTCTGTGTCATGGTTTCTAAATTTTCTCCAAGCATGCACCTGAACTAAGGTTGGAAAGGCTTGGCACAAGTGCACAAAATCATACTCCTTTTTCTCAAAAGATTTTCATAAATCGGCCTGTGGAGCTCAATTCAGCATTCACTAAGCATCTGGGTCAGGTGCTGTGCTAGGTACCTGGGCAGAGAGGGGAGGGAGGTGTGGCCCCGGCACCCAGAGAGTTCCCGTCCAGTAGAGAGCGAGAAACCAGTATCTGGAATGTCATACAAGTACTAGAGGTAAATAAAGAGAAGGGACTATCCAGAAGGAGAGGTATCAATATTTTCTGAATATTAAAAAAAAAAAAAAAGATCATTTGCATTAGGGTTTGAAGATACTGACCATTGGAGAGGTGGACTATAAAAGAAAAGAGGCCTACGGTGAGGTCACAATCTCTAGACAAGCAAATAAATACAGCTTGAAATACAACTACATCCAGGAACACAAAAGTATGTTGACTTTTTGCCAAGTCAGATTTGTTGGGTTTCTATTATCCATGCTTTCTATTGACCAAGAATTGATTTATGTCACGCTAGGGCCTACTTCAGAAGGTTACATGTTATGAGAAAGGTCAGACTTCAGGCTCTCCGAGTGAGATTTTCGTGGGCGCGGCTTCCACCCAGCAGTCATCTCTCCAATTCCTCTCCCCCTCTCCAGAAAACTACTCAAAATAAAATTCTCGGAGGTGTCTGGCAGCTGCAAGCCTGAATGCGGGTCCTCTTTGGACCCCATTCAGTCTGTCAGGGAACTATCAATGCTAGGTGTCTAAATGAGAAGTGAGAGGCGGGGCAGAGAACCCAGGCCACAGACAGAAAGCCCTTTCTCCAAGCGGGGCTCAACCAGTCTCTCACTAGCATGGGGAACCCATCCAGTCTGGTACAAACATGCAAACCATACTGTGAAACAAGTAGCCATTTCTTCCTTGGATGGACTTCAAATGTTTCTATCATCCTGTGTGAGTTCTCCTGAACTGAAATGAAGGTATATATTAGATACCTTATATATACACATACATATACATATATACCTATACATATACATATGTATATATACACCTATGTGTGTCTATATGTATGTATGTATGTATTCTGTACTATATATATAGATATATAGATGTATATAAATCCCAGTTTCAGTGGCTGTAACTTACCCAAGGAGTCCTCCTGGTGAATCAGAATGTGGTTCACCAAAATGCCTTGCTGTCTTAATACCAGAATTCAAACCGTCATCTGTGCTACAGAGAGATTTCATATCTATAGACACATCCCAGCCCACCAAATTAACAGTCTCTGGCTGGAGGAAGCATGGGCTGAAAAGGGTTTTTTGTTTTTTTTTTTTAATGCTCATTTAAATGAGATGCAAGCTAATTTACTCTCCTAAATGATTTTGAGGTAGTGAATGGCAAAATGTGAAAAATGACTAAGTCCACTCATGCATCAGACAGGATAATTCTGGCAAAGTTGGTGCTGACAGCATTAAGAAACAATGATGGAAGAGTCTGGCCTTGTTGTCATTTTAATTGTCACTTTGAGTGACGAAAAATGCATTTCCTTCTCCAACATACTTATCTCTCGGCTTTGTAATACCTTAACTGGGCCCGTGTCACTTGAGAGTGTGACCAAAAAAATCAAAAGGAAAAGAAGTGTGTGTGTGTGAATGTGTGAAAGAAAGAGGGAGCAGGAGAGAGGGGAAGAGCAAAGGGGCGAGAAGGAGAGAGTGACAGAATCAGGGAAACAATGAGACAAAGATGGAGAGAGGAAAAATGATAGACAAACAAGGATTATTTCAGATGGCTCTTCCTGAATATCAAACAAAAGAGTGCCGTTAGTAATCTCATGGAAAAGGCTAGTTTTCGCAAATCAAGAAACCCATGATGTTTCCAAGATCCACTCTGAGTTTTCAGGCAAGATAGCCCAGAATTTCTTGTTAAAAGCTTAAGGGCTCAATTTATGCTAAGCATTCAAGGAAATGTCTCATCCAAACAGGATATCGTTTTTCATATTAAAGAAGCAAACCGATCTCAGAGCATAAATGTTATTATTCACAGTCGCAAAGGAAAATGGCATTTACATTCTCTTGCTTCGTAGGGATGGAAGGGGGAAGCTCTCCCTTCTTTGGGGCCAGAAGAGGGTTCAGAAATCCTGTTTCTACTCCTGAAAGAAATACATTTATTTCTCTCAAGCCCAGTAGGCAAGTCCACAAGCCTCGTCCACGGCATCGATTGCTTTGATGGACCAGTTTACAGTATGTGCATGTTGCTTTTCCAAATATGTTTGGGAGAAAGAATCAAAGCTAATTTCAGTATGTGAAAAGCTAGCAGATTCCATTAGTGATTGTGACTTCACTTCAAAGTGATAAGGCTGCTGGATGCAGGTTCTCAGAACTGAATGTCCAAATGGGAATTTATGATGTAGAACTTCAGTTTTATCAACCATAGGCTTCAACACACGTACAAAGGAAGAAATACATATTTTTTTCCCTAGCAGAAATTTCAAAGTTATCCCAGTGAACCAGTTGTGCATTCTTTTCTCCTCTCTCCACCCCCATCATTTTTTCTTCTTCCAAACAGGTTAGAATGGGGGAGGGAGTAACTGGGATCATTATTTCTGGTTTTCACATTGATGGATCTGAAAGAGTGCACTTTACGTGAACTCACATTGCCTCTTCTACAGATGACCACAGCAAAATCCCAGAAGCAATTCTCATGGGAATAGACCATAGCCCGTTTCTCTGAATTGCCCTTAAAACATCTATATCTGGTAATATTCTTAATTATTTTGGTTCCAAACCCCATGAAGTCATCTCATTTTCATGGAGGGCTTTGAAAAGGATATGGTCAATGATACTTAATGGTTACCATTACATTCAAGATGCACCCAATCCACAAATGAGCATAAACAGACTACGCATACATCCAAAGAAGAAAATGGTATGCCCTGCTAAATTCTATCAAAATGGAGCAAATTTTACTTGAAAGTTCATTATGAAATATTTAGTGTTTTCACCTAAAAACAGGGTGATCTCCAATTAATGATATGTAATTTTTGTTTTTTTACAAGACACATTTACATTACTCAGCATATGGAGAGTTAATAGCTAGGCCCACTGGTTTCCAAAAAAAAAAAAAAAAAAAGAAAGAAAGAAAGTTAACTTTTACGTTTATTGAGTCCCTACTGTATACGCCAGGCACAGCTGACAAGCTCTTTTAATCCTCACACATCCCCTAGGAGGTAGATATTCCAATACCCACTTCACAGATGATGAAACTGAAGCTCTAAGACTCGCCCATGATCTGATAACAGGTAGGTGGTGGAACAGAGGATAAACTCAGATCCATCCATCTGATTCCGAAGGCCATGTTCCAAAAGACTCTCTAGCAATGGTTTTTGAACTGTGTTTCAGTGTTTTAAGTTCATCAATTGTTTGACTTGAATTTTTAAACAGATTTTAAGATATTTTAAAACTAGGGGGCCTGGGTGGCTCAGTTGGTTAAGCGTTTGACTTCAGCTCAGGTCATGATATCAGGGTCCTGGGATCAAGCCCTGAGGTTGGTTCCATGGTCCTCAGGGAGTTTGCTTATCCCTTTTCATCTGCCCCTCCCCCTGCTAATTCTCTCTTTTTTTTTTCCTCTCTCTCAAGTAAATAAATCTTTAAAAAAGATATTTTTAAAACGATAATAAAAACAAGTATAATTTAAGTGTTGTATACTCAGTGATAACCCTCCGGAGACTACCAGGATATTAACTAGTTTTCTCACTGACTGACTTTAGGATAGACTATGTTTATATAATATGTAACATATATTCATACTATAAAAATACTACTTTTATCAATTCTATGTATTGAATTTTGTATAGAATTTGCATAGGGTAAAACACACACACACACACACCCGTTTGAACATTACTGCTCTAGGGCATACATTCTCAAGGCAGGGTGGCAATATAACTCCCAAGGAGTGAAATCTGGTTCTTGAGGGCCAAAAAAATCTTATGAACTCAAAGTGGTTTTTCCATTGAGTACATAAACAAGTAACTGGTATTTCTGTGGTATTAAGATCTCAACGGGGGGGCAGATTAGGGAAAAAAAAGGTCTCAAAAGATTCTTTAAGGGACAGATAATGAAAAAAAAAAAAGCTTGAGCAACACTGCTCTAGGGTATTAAGAATTTCAGAGAATTTGAAACAGAAGAGGGATAGCTTGGTCCTTATTAGGCTTGAACAGGCCATCTAACTTGCATGGTAACTGCAAGGAGTTCTCCTTGGAGAATAAGCCTGGCTTATTCAGTTTTAGGATTTTCTATCCATAAAAGACTTTTATGAGCCCCAATCCTTTGCTTCTGAGAGAAGACTTAGGAACCTGAGCCAGCCGCCTCATTTCACAGAAGGTAGCACTGAGGTCTGCAGAAGCAAAGGGTTTTCCCAAGGACATAGAACTATTTGCAGCAGAGGGAACGCAAACCCAGGATGGCACCCTACATGGAGTAGGCACTCAGAAAGTGTTTGGGGATGAACGAAAGGATGAACGATTTCAATCTAAAACGTATCATTGGGAAGATCAGATAGAAGAATTTCTTTTTTTAACCAACTGTATGCAGACTGCCCATTCCAGGTCACCAACTGATAGAGAAAAGGAAAAAGAAAAGGGGGGGGGGGGAACCCACCACCTCCACGTCCCTGGTGACTGGAGACCTCTGGGTGTCACCTCCCACCTCACAGCCCCAGCTGAGGCGAAAAGTGTCTGCAGACAATGCAAGAGAGTTCTTCCTCAAGCTGACCCAACCGCCCATCTTTCCTTTGTTTGTTTTTCTTTCTTTTAAGCTCTTACAATACTCCTAGCGTAGTGCCATCTGCTGAAGCAGGATGAACAGGTAGCTTTAAAATGATGATAGCTCTGGGAAATGATAATCACTAGGTCATAGAAAGCTGCACTGCAGTGTATAAATAAGATAAGTAAAAGTGCTGAGGATTGCATGTTTGCTTTAATAAAATGTGTTTTCCCTTTTTGTGAAGAATGCCTTTCTCGAATGCCTGGGGAGAGACACTGAACTATAGACCAGAAACACACAGACGGTTCCAGAATCTGGCAATGAGGGTGGGATCAGAGGGGAGAGGGATGAAATATTACTTACTTACTGAGACACAAAAGGAAAAAGAGTTGGACCAGAGCCTTTGTGTTGAATTGCTGAAGCAATGGAATGAGATCAGAACTTCCAGGTCTGATTCCAAGGCTCCCTTTGGTAAAGGCAACGTGCTGCAGTGAAGGGCAGGGGCTTGGGTTACAGCACAGCTCTCCACTCACCGCGTGACCTTGGGACACTCAATCTCTCTGCATCTTGATTTTCTCCTATGTGAAAAGGGGATACTATCTCACAGGGATAGCCTGAGTTTACACTAGAAAATGTACATAAAGAACCAACCAGAACAGCTGACAGACCTCTGGCATTGAATAAATGATAGTAGTGATGATAAGGATGCAGAGGCTTAAGGTGAGGACAGTGGTGGGTAAGGACGATGATGAGACACGGGCCTTTGCTAGAAAGTATCTACATGCACACACTGAATCCTGGATACCATAAGTAGAAGTTACCATGCCCTGTGAGGTACACCACTGGAATAGATGATTCATAGAGCAAGAATTCTCTCTGCAAAATACTTCAGTGAGCAAGAACAAAGCCTTCAAAAGCATGGGCAGCTTCTGAATTTCACCAGGTATGTTCTCTTCCTACAAAGCATTTTTACTGACATTCTTTTGTTTTATCCCCACACCAGAAAGATAAGGTTGCCGGGGAAGGCACAAGATGCCCATTTAACAGATGAGAAAACCAGAGGTCTCAGGAGGCTTCAGTCATGTTGGTCACTAGCCCAGTGTTTCACAGAGAGCTGGTACCCAGACAAAAAACCTGGCTGTCTGCTTCTTATCCCAATGGTACACTGAGCTATTTAAAAATGTCCACCTGGGAACAAATGAGGAACTTAGGCAAGTCAAGTGCATCTGTGCTCTCTCTGCATCCTAATGTGTAGTCGCCTCTCTCCTACCGGAGTTCTTCCCCGAGTCAGCATGGCACTCTCTATAGTCAACTACTTACCTCTGTCCTCCATTCCTGACCCCAAGCAGAAAACCCAGGAGAGACTTAGGAAAGAAACTTTCCCCTTGAGAACCGATACAGTGAGATGTCTGTCAAACCAGATACACAAAGGGCATCACCTGCCCATTGTGTGACTGCCAGGGGAACAGGACTGAGAAAACTCTGGAAGGCTTTGCTACACCCCAGTGACCAGAAGAGAGTGGACTCCTGTCTGCACGATGTCAACCCTGCTCAGGGTGCTCTCCTTCTCTCCCTTCCAACAGAACTCTGAGCACATATGTGGCAGATCCTTCTCCTCACAGCGGTCCTACGAGGACGGTGGGGCAGCAGCCTTTCTTCACTTATAAGACTGAAAAACCACAAACAAGGCACCATATGCAGAAACCTACAACTTATTAGTTGGAAATCTAGGTCTTCAACAGATTTCTTCACTCAGTTCCATCGCCTTTGAACTCTAATCAGACTACCACCTCTAACAATTAGAAATCTTTTGGGGACAAAGAGCAGAAAATCCAATTCAAATCTTCTTAAACAATAAAGTGATTTTTTTTTCTCTTCTTTTTGTCTGTTTATATAACTAAGTAGTTCAGAGATAAGTCGGGTTTCAGATCCCAGGGTAATGCTGGAGTTAGCTCTCCCCCGGGGCAGCCCCTTAGCAACTCCAAGTTCTTGTCTTATGGTAGAAGACTTGGTTCCTGACATCACCAGCTTCCATCTTCCACTGCAGGTGGCAAGCTTCACTATGACTGGGCTAGCTTAAATCATGTGTCCATCCCTGAACCAATCCTAACAGGCAGAAGGAAAGGATACTTTGGTTAGTTTAGGCTACTGGGAGCCTGCCACTAGAGTCAGGGGTGAGGTCAATCCCACCCAGTCTACATGAACGACTACAGTGGAGAGGTACTTTCTCAAAGACAATTCAAGAAAATTCTCCTTCCTTATCAGGAAGGAGAGATCTTGGAAACTGGGCAGGAACCCCATAATGACATCTAATCTTTTATTTGACAAATATTCTTTTAATTCCTTTTGTGTGTAGGAGGTCAATTTTAATGAAGGAAAGACCAGTGTCTGCCTAGGCAGAACTCAGTCTGAAGGTATCGGAGTCAGATGGGAGAGAGTAGGTGCCTTCGAGGCTGACAGTATCTTTGACCACTCTCCCATCCTAGCCTCTAACAAACTCAAATTGCTCTTTTTCCCAGTCTCAGCCAGGCTGAGACACACAACACCGTGGTGAATTCAAACTGTTTTCCATTTGCGACCAGAATCACAGAATCAGGTCTTATACCATAGAAAGAGCAGGGCTGTACAGCAATGAAGAGCACGGGCTCTGGAGTCCCACTGCCTGACTCCGAATCCTGAGTCAGCTACTCCCCAGCTGTGTGACTCTGGGCAAGTGATAGGACCTCTCTGTGCTTCAGGTTCTTTACCTACAAAACAGTAATAATTAGAGTTCCCTAAGAATATTTTGAGATACCACTGAGTTCTTAATACAAGGGTCTGTCACCTTTTTCTGTAAAAAACCAGAACAGCAAAATATTTTAGGAATGGTAGCCATACAGTCCCTGGGGAGACTCCCTAACCCTGCAGTGATCTGTGAAAGCAGCAAAAGATGATACATCAACAAATGAGCACAACTGCATCCCAGTAAAACTTTGCCTACAAGAACAGGTGGCACCTGGATTTGCCTGGCACTAAGTAAGAGCCAATATGGTAACTACTCTTAGAAACTCCTAGTGAATAGCTTTTAACCTCATTATTCTCTTTCACATACTGTCCTTCCCTCTCAATGGACTCTGCCCACCTTTCTTTGACCATGCTGACGGCAGATTTATTATTACAAATATATACACATTAGCTGTTTGTCTTTATTTATTGACTTAGTGACACAGAAGATCAAGAAAACTCTCCACTCCTCTAATTGGATTACCCTTCACATGTTTGAATGGTCTTGTCCCTGTGACTTAAAGGAGAAACACTCAGCAAAAACCTCGGCATGTTGCGCATGACCTAGTGCTCGGGTGATGCATAGCAAGTAAAGAATAATAACTGTTATTATTTGTTATAAATAAGCTCTCAGCCTCATTAGTGAATGTTCACTTGCAGACACTTAACTCCCGTCAAAATGATTTCCTTATGTTATAAGCCACCCCTCAAGTTTCCTCCTCTACACCCCACTGCAGGTCCAGAAATCACCGCTCAGATTCCATGGTGCTCAGTCATGCTGAGATGTCTCAAGAGACACAAAAACAACACTGGAGTTAAAAGTTAATCCTTCCTGCTGGGTTAATAATTAGGTAAAACCAGTTTGAAGCAAGAGGAAAATCAGTGCGTCTGGAGTTCAGGATGAATTAGTGAGGAAAGAGGCAAAATAAGGAATTACAGAGTTGGACTACAACTGCCAAGAACTCCACTTTCTGCTGGGCAGAAAGGGGAGGGGACGATAAAAACCCATTTAGGAGCCTTAACTTATAATCAGCAGGGAATCCTCAAATTCAGAATCAGATTCCTGTCTATCTGAAGGATTTGAGCAAAACCAAATGAGTAACACTGCTGTTTATCAGTGAAACAGAGACCACTTAAAACTTGACAAATCATAAAATGTCTCCCCCTTAGCACTTCTAGTGGTAGCTCACTATATTTTATACCAAGGCATCTTCTAAATTCAGTATCATCCCCCAAATCTGTATGATAAAAGAGAAACTCTACGTTTCATTTGTTCGTTTTGTGAGGAGGGCTACAACCCCAATCAGTAGGCCCCAATCAATAGGCACATTACCCAGAATGCCAAGTGACAACCCTGGGAAAAATGAGGAGGAAAAGCAAAGCTGACAACTTCTCGGGTTATTGGCACAAAAACATACTGTCACACTGAGTTTCAGTAGAGGTACGTTGTTGAGCCCATTGATTTTGTTACGAGGAAAGGAATCAGTGGAGATGGGCATATTCTGTGTATCAGGGCAAAAATGTATTCAGATCACTAGGAATTCTCCCACCCACTGTATGGCTGGGTACAGACCTGGACATAGACTCAAAGGTCCTTGTTAGTCTGAAATATACCAAGGCCAAAATTAAGTTTGTAAAGGATGAAATGCCCCAGATTTGTTGGCCATGCCGCTGGTGCCACCTGTCGCCTGCTAACCTGGGAGACACACACTCAGTTAGCCATACAACCTCAGCCCCTTTCTACACTTTCTCTGCAAAGAGCGCTCCTACCATTATCCAAATACATACAGCCTCTGCCATCCATCCATTTCCCTGGGACCAGAACTGAGAATTTTAGTGAAAGGAGCTAAGAAATCACAAAAGTCCCAAAAACCTAAATTAAACTGCATGAGATTTAAAGTAAGATCAGGTCAGTTGTCACTTTCAAGGCTGCCCTTACTAACCAGAGGACTTGGGACAAGTTATCACAGTTTCTTCAACTGTAAATAGTAATAGTGACATCTACCTCCAAGTATTGCTGAATGAACTGGAGAAATATACTATATCTTAGGGACTCAAGAGAGAAATTTTTTTTTAAAATATAAGTTATATAGGCTTGAAGTGTAATTTCTCCCTAACTCTCTATCTCTATGATATGCTGTCTGCTCCTCCCTGTGTTGGTACAATCTTTTGGTCATCTCAGGAACCACAGCGAAGGCAAGGATGCAGAAGACACAAGAAGAAAGAAGAGGACAAATAAAAGGAGAAGAAGAAAGTAAGGACCAACAGGTAACACCTACTGCACTTACAAAGTGCCAGACATTGGTCTAAACTGTTCATATTTATTAACTCATTTAGTATTCATAAGGTGGTACCATAATTATCCCCACTGTACAGATAAGAAAACTGAGGCACGGAGTGGGGAGTATGGGATTTGTCCAAAGCTACACAGGCAGTTCCAGAGCCCAGATGCAAACCCAGGCACAATGGCTCCAGAATGTGCATTAGTTGTAGCTATTTATAGGACCCAAAGAAGCAAATGCAACCTATTCAATTAAAAACATCAGAGAGCTGTAAGGCGTAGGTGCTCCTGTTTATCCTACTGGCACTAGAACATAATTTTGAATATAAAACAGGTAACCCGTGGGCTTAAGGATACTCTCCTGACATGAAGAATGCAGAAACAGCTGTGCTAATACATTCACTAGTTCAGAAATGTGCCCAGGACTTGCACCTGCTGCCACCTGTGTCTCTTCTGACCAACGTGTTCCAAATCATTGTGGAAACTGAGGAAGCTTAGTTGGACGTTGGTTCCTGCCTTCCCTCCTATATCCTCTTTAGTCTTTATCATCAGTGAGATGTATGGTTCAGTGTTCTTATTGCTTGAGTGGTACCTATGAATTCTGAAGGAGACGTATAAAAGGGACAGCTCAAGGCATCTTCACTTTAATCCTTGAGGGTAGAAAGATAGACATCCTGACCAAGAACAGAGGGAGACTTTGTTCAGATGTCAGGTTCTCCATGTTCCCTCACAGAGAAAATTTGTTGTTATTGTTGTTGTTGTTACAAGTGTATGGGTTAAAAGCAAGCACATTTTCAGGTGTTCAGCAATCTTCCAATCTGAAAAGCCCCAGAGTATTTAAATACACTCTAAGGTTAACAAGCTATGACCAAAATGCTAGCTTCTGTATCAATTCTATGGTACAAATACTATGGATTCAAAAAGTACTGAGGATAGAAAACTGCAAGGATGGCACAAAAGAAGCCTCCCACTTCTAGAGACAGCCACAGAAATCTTAGAGGAACAGACCAGTAAAGCCCAACTCTTCCTCCTTAGGAATAAGGACAGAAAGGATGGAAAATTTGGGCTAGTGTAGGAAAAGGGCAGGATACAGGTGTTTCTACTGCAGCACAGGTGGGAATGATTCAGGGTGGAGGGGAGAACTGAAGAAGTGGAGGGGATTCTGTTAAATGAGAGAAGGACCAAAATCAGCCCGGTTATTCTTCTCTTGACCTTCCATGTTCCTGTACCCTCTGGGGTCTTCAAAAATACAAAATGGACTCTTAAGACATCAGTGAGTCTAAGCATGATAGTTGAGATTCTTGTATATCTCCAGATTCATCAGAGAACTCTAAGACTGCCCTGGGTTAAAATTTTTGGTTATGCTGCTGAGGCATCTCAATAGCTTCAACATGACCAAGAGCTATGAAAGCCAGAGTAAGCAAACCAGCCACCTAGAAGTGTGGATTCCAGGCAATTCAAAGCCAATTGCCAAGGGCAATAAGGGAAGCTTATATATGTGAATTAAATGCTAACCACATTCTTCTTCTGCCCTCCCTCCCTCCCTCCTCCCCATCTATCTCCCTCTCCCCCTCTTTCAACCCACCCACTTGCTCTGGGGGAAGCCATGTTGTCAGCAGCCCTACAGTGAGGTCCATGTGGCAAGGAATGGAAGCCTCCTGCTAAAAGCCTCCTGCCAACAGTGAGTGAACTTAGATATAGCTTTTCCAGCCCCAGTCAATTCTTAAGCACTGCAGCCTTGTCTGACAGCTTGATTGCAACCTCATGAGAGACTGAGTCAGAAACATCCATCTAAGTAGCTCCCAAATTCCTAACCCTCAAAATCCATGTGAAATAATAAAGGTTTCTGATTTTTAGTTACCAAGGGTTTGGGTAATTTTTTTTTTTTACACAATAGATAACTAACACAAATACTTGCTTACATCATATAGCTGAACTTAGTGGTATGTCTACTTCCAAAACCTATGCCCTTGCTATTATGCCTTTCTGCCAAGTCTGCAGTAGTTCTGCACTCCATAACTAAAGGCTTCTGTTCTGGTTTTGAAAGAAACAAATCCAGTCAAGCTAGCTCAAGTAAAGTGAGGATCAATGCAGGAAGCATGAAACAAATCACAGACTTCCAAGCATAGGTACAAAACACGAAGTTTTACTTTTAACAAGAAGTGAGTGTCCAACAATTTATCCACCCATGAATAACATCTATAAATGCTGGAGGTGGGGGGAAACCTTGTGAGCTCCAGGAACTTAAAAAAAAAAAAAAAGCAAGCATATTTTGGAAGGCAGTCAAAATTGTAGCAAGAAATGTGAATTTCAGTTTTTTCAGGTATGACTGGAGGGCAGCCAGAACTATGGCCAAAATGGCATGGCTGAAATTTCAAGAGAAAGTCTGCTACTATTCTGCTAAAGGAGCCAGCTGAAAAAGCCCAGGGAAACTGCACAACCAGAGAATAAGGAGAGAAAAGAGCCAAGAAAAAAGCATACCAAATTCTGTGCTTAAACTCAGCCTAAATTTCTGTCTGACCCCTGAACCACATATGAGTTGGGCTAATGGAAAGCAGCTAGTAGTTAAGGCTTCCAGAACTGATATCAGGTCTTAAATTCCACTCTCATTGACATTACAATTTTCAATTTAAGTCAAACCAGGTTTGTTGCCAACTAAAAGAAAACATCAATACTCTCTGGAGCAATATAGCAAAATCCAGAGTCTCTACAATATAATATTCACAGTGTCCTCCAGGATATAATGTAAAAACGCTCAACATACGAAAAATGTGACAATCTCAAGGGAAAATGTAAACAATAGATGCCAACTCCAAGATGCTCCATATATTGGTTTATGAGAGAAGAATTTTAAAATAGCTATTGTAAGTATACTCAATGAGGTCAAAGAAAATACACTCATAATGAATAGTAGAAACTTCAGCAGAGAAATAGAAAATGTTTTTTAAATGGAAATTTTAGAACTGAAACATAGAACATCTGAAATTAAAAGTGCAATAGATGGGCCTAATGGCAAAATTGAAATGGAAGGAAACAGTCATTAAATTTGACAATGAATCAGTAGAAATCACCCAATTTCAGTAAGAGAGTTGAAACAAAAATTAAAACATAACATAACTTCAGGGACCTGTGAAATAACTTCAAATGTATCACAGAGAAAGAACAGAGCAGGAAAAAATATTTTTAAAGAAAAAAAATCCCAAAAACCATCCCACATTTTTGCAAGACATAAATTTGTAGATTCAGGAAGCTCAACAGATCTCAAGTAGAATCAATTTGAAGAAATCCATGCCTCAACACATTATATTCAAACTATTGACCAGCAAACATTAGGAGAAAAATTTTACAGCAGAGAAAAACACCACATTATACATAGGAAAACAAGAGAAACGTTATTATAGACTTTTCACCAGAAACCATGGATGCAGGAGACAGTGGAACATCTTTCACCGTTAGAAAATAACTGCTAATGTGAAATTTCAAATTAAGTAAAATATCCATTAAAAGTATCAGTGAAGTAAAGATATTTTTAGATTAAAAAAAAAAAAAAAAAACAGGGAATCTGTCACCACCAGACCTGTAGTAAATTACATTAGGGGGGAAAATTTAAAAATAAGTAAATAAAGATAGATAGATAGATAGATGGATGGATAAGGGAAATGATAACAAAGGGAATACTGGACTCCTAGGAATGAAGGGAGAGTATCATATACAAGCAATAAATATACAGGTAAACATAAAATACTTCTAATTTCTATAGAATACATATTTGACTGTTCACAGCAAAAAGTATATAGCATTGTCCTGTGGGATTTATAATGCATGTAGGTAAGATATATACAACAACTATAACTTGGAGTATGGTAGGATAGACAATAAATGGACCTATACATTACAATACTCTTCTTTTTATTACTTAACACTACATAGACTGTGAAAAGTAAAGAATGGACAGACCAAGCATTTTTTTAAATGACTGGGAGTATAACTTTAAACCAACAAATGTACTGAAATGGTAAATAAAATATTAAAATAATCCCAACAGAAGGCAAAATGGGGGGAAGGAGGGAGAGGGGCTAAAACACACACACACACAAACACACACACAGAATAAAATGGTAGACCTAAATCCAGCCATATCAACAATTATATTAAACATTAATGGGCTAAACATTCCAATTAAAAGGCACAAATCAGAATGAATTTTTAAAAAAATCAAGACCCAATTAAAATGCTATCCATAAGAGACACATTTTTAAATATAATAGTTTAAAAAAAAAAGACCATGCAAAAAGAATGAGCAGAGTAAAGCTGAAATGCCTGTAATAGTACAGATAAAACAGATCTCAAATACATCTCTTAAGAAAAATAATGAAGAACGTTTCATAATAAAAGGGCCAATTCATCAGAAAAAGCATAAACATCAGAAATGTGCATTTGCCCAATAACAAAGCCTTAAAATATGTGAGTTAAAAACTGACAAAATGAAAAGAAGACATAGATGATGCTACAATCAGAGTGAGAAAATTTAACACCCCCCTTTCGCCAAGTGACAGAAAAGCAAAAACAAGTAAATATATAGAACAGAATAACAGGGCATATCATTGTTTTATGCCTAACTCATATTTATAAATCTTTACACCAGCAACTTCACAATACACTTTGTTTTCAAGTGCATGTGGTAAATTCACCAAGATAAACCGTATTTTAAACCATAATGCAAGTTTTAGTAAATTCAAAGGACTGAAGTCACAAAAAAGATTAAATAAGAAATCAATAACAATGATTTAGCTAGGGTGATCACAAATTGTTGGAAATTAGACAATAGTCTTTGCAATAACCCAAAGGCAAAGAAGACCTCACAGAAGAGTTAGAAAAAAATATTTGAAACTGAATGATAATGAAAATACAACATATAGGTATTTGTGAGGTGCAGCTAAAGCAGTAGTTAGAGGGGAAATTATGGTTTTAAATATTTAGAGAACAGGAAACATCTACATTTAATAACCTCAAGAATCTAAAAAAAGGGGAAGTAAGCCAAAGCAAGTAAAAGGAAGGAAACATAAAATTAAGAGCAAAAAACAATAAAATAGAAAACAAACAATAAACACAATTAATAAAACCAAAATCTTGTTCTTTGAGAAGGATAAACCAAATTCCTAAAGCTGTAGCTGGACTGAGTTAGAAGTGGAGTGGGGAAGAAGACACAAATGACCAATATTAGAAATAAAAAAGAGGTTATAACTATATAGATACTACAGATATTAAGAATTACAAAAAAGTTTTATGTCAAAAAAATTGACAACTTAATAAAATAAATGTATTCCTTGAAAGCTAGCAAAGTACAATCGAGAAGAAATGGATAACTTGACAGCTATTAAGGAAGTGAGTCTTTGCTAAAAATCCATCCTATAAAGAAAATCTCTAGTCATTCTAGTGACTTCTACCAGACATATAAGGAAGAAAATCATACTAATTATACAAAAACTCCTCCAGAAAATAGGGGAGAAGAGTGACATTATCCTGATGCTAATCCATACTGAGATATTACAACAAAAGAAAACTATAGATCCATATCCTTCATTAACATAGACGTAAAAACTCTTAAACTTTCAGCAAATCAAATCCAGCAATATATCAAAAATACACTTTAACCAAGTGAAGTTTATGCCAGTAATGCAAGGCTGTTTTAACATGTAAAAAGAAACCAATGCATTTCAGCATATTAAAAAATAAAAGGAGAAAATCACATGCAGAAAAAAAAAAAAATCACTTGAAAGAATTCTACACCCATTCATGGTTAAAAATTCTCAGAGGCAAACTATGAATAGAAGGAAACTTCCTCTATGTGGCAAAGAACATCTAGGAAAAACTTAAAGCCAAAATCTTATTTATTATGAGATAATGAATTATTTCCTTACTTAAGATTAGGAAGAAAGTAAGGAAGGCTGCTCTCACTATTTCCATTCAGCACTGCTGGTGCTAGCAATTGCAATAAAGAAATAAAAAGTAATACAGTTCAGAAAGGAAGAAATACAACTATCTCTATTTGCAAATGATATGTTTATTTATGTAGAAAATATTCAGGAAGATACAAAATGAATATTGGAACTAATGAGTGAATATAATGAGATCTCAGGATATGGAATTAAAACTTTAAAATCAAAATTAAAGGGGTGCCTGGGTGGCTCAGTTGTTAAGTGTCTGCCTTTAGCTCAGGTCATGATCCCAGGGTCCTGGGATCAAGCCTCACATCAGGTTCCCTGCTTGGCAGGAAGCCTGCTTTCTCCCTCTCCCACTCCCCATGCTTGTGTTCCCTCTCTCATTATGTCTCTCTCTGTCAAATAAATCTTTTTTTTTTTAATTAAATAAATAAATAAATAAACATTAAAAATTTAAAAATTGAAAACCTGAAAATCAAAATTAATGAATTTTATACCAGTGGCAAATTGGAACACATTTTTTTTTTATTTTATTTATTTATTTGACAGAGAGAGATCACAAGTAGACAGAGAGGCAGGCAAAGAGAGGGAGGGAAGCAGGCTCCCTGCCGAGCAGAGAGCCCGATGCGGGACTCAATCCCAGGACCCTGAGATCATGACCTGAGCCGAAGGCAGTGGCTTAACCCACTGAGCCACCCAGGCGCCCCACATTTTTAATTTCATTTATAATAGCACCAAAAAAAGGACAGTATCCAACAAAAGCCATACAGGATATCTATACCAAGAAGTACAGAATACTGCTGAGATAAACTAACTTAAGATCTCAATAAAAGAAGACGTAGACAATGTTAAAGGGTTAGATAACTCAATATAATTAAGAGGTCTCTCTCCAAATTTATCTACAATTTCAACAATGCCAATTTAAATTCCAGCAAGACTTTAAATATAATATTAGAAGATGATTATAAAACTTATATATATATTCATATATTTAAGTATATACTATTATATATCTAAATATACATAAATCAGTGACTTAGAATATAAAAAGCATTTTTGGAAAAGAACAAAGATGGCAGTCTTACACTATCTGATTTTTGGATTTACTCTAAAGACACAGTCATCAAGACAGTAATGGCAAATGAATAGACATACAGATCAATTTGTATAGAATATGGAATTAAGAACAAGTCTCGTCCACATAGGTCAATTTTCAACAAAAATGTTGTGATAATTTAACAAAGAAGGAAAATTTACCAACCTGCTGGAACAACTAGATATGTATAAGCAGAAAAATAAACATTGACTCTTACCTAACACCATGAACAAAAATTAATCAAAACTGTCCATAGACCTAAATGTGATACAAATAAAAAAGAAACAAAAGAAAAAATAACTGCAGCCCTGGGGTAGGTCATTATTTAGCACAAAATCCACAAATTATTAAAATAAATCAGTAAATTGGATCTCATCAAAATTACAACTTTTGCTCACCAAAAGATAGTCTGTAAGATATGAAGAGATCAGCCACAGACTGGTAGAATATATCTCCAATATGAGAAAGGACTAGTATTTGAACTACATAAAGAATTCTAACAACTCAATAATAAGAATTAAAGTGCGGACAAAAAGCTTGAATAGACACTTCAAAAAAGAAGATGAACAAATAGATAGTCCACACATGGGGAACAAACGGCTCAAATCACAACTAATCAGCGAAACCAACTTAAAACCAGTAATATCCCGTGTCTGGAGGCAGCAATGACAGGTGGAAGCTATGGCACCTCTGCTTACCAAAGACCATAGTGAATGCTCACCGCCCAGTTCTGTGCTGTGATTTTGACAAGACCCCTGCGCCAAGCATTCTTTAGGCCCAGTTCTCCAACACACACACTCCATCCCAGCAATTCCATCAACTACCCAATATCTTTTCCATAAGCTCTTTCTACTGAAATTTCCCAAAATCCATTTCTTATACATTAAATTAAGAACTGTGTCTGACTCAAACAGCTGCTTTCCAAAAATTATTTACTTAAAAGACTAAATGCAGATGGCACTGATTTTCATTTTTAATTAGGCTCAAGGAAATAAGGACACCATTAAGCAAGTAAGTTGACAGTATCCAGTGTCAGATGCAGACAAAAGACAGGTGGGGGAAATAAAGGCAGAGACATAAAGATAAGCTTGAGGAGATGAGAAGGAAACTAAAAATGAAGTTACAGAACCAAAATCTATAGAAGAAGCAGAAAATGTAATGGTTGACACTTTTGAGAAATCAAATTTGTGGCATAAATACAAATTTCAAAAGTCCTTCAAGAATGCAAAGGACAGAAAAGGAAACAAAATGAGAGAAGATGGATAGATACCCAGGATAGGGACCAGAAATGAAATCTGCAGACAAAGCACGCTTCTAAAAATAAGACCAAAACAAATGAAAAAGCAGCAAAAAAATCATAGATACAAGAGAGGTAAAAGAAAAAAAACGCTGCAACACTGAAGAAAAATTTTATCTACTGAACAAAAGAATTTAGTAAGTATTAGTCAAAATTTTTAAAAAGACCAACAGCTGGGGGGGGGGGGGGCAGGGAATCAATTGTCAAACAGATAATACAGTGTGAAATGTTAACAAAATCCCAGCCAATAGCTTAAGTGGACTTTTACTGAAATTTGTCAAAATAACTCTAAAGTTCGTCCAAAATATAAGACTGATAAAAATGCCTAAAAAGTTTAGAGAAGGAAAAATAATGAAATAGCACCTGTCAATAGTAAACCTACCATAGTAAAACATACCATACAGCTACAATGATCAAAAACTGTAGGATACTGTTTTTTAAAAATCAGAAAAATATAAATGAAATTCCAGAAGTAAAAGTCTAGTGTGTTAAAAAAAAAAAAAAATTAAGGAATGATAATAACAGCATCACAGGTAAGTAGGAAAAAAAGGATTAGTCAAGAAATTGACCAGGTTTAGGGGGAAAAATCCAATTAGATCTTTTATCATGCCTTATAAAAAATCAAATTCAGATGGATAAAAGAGGCAAAAGTAAAAAATGAACCCAGAAAATATTAAAAAGAAAAATACATTTAAATATGTGTTCTTTAGGGGTTGGAGAAATCTTTTCTATTTTTCTCTAAAAATCAATGGAGGGGGGCACCTGGGTGGCTCAGTTGGTTAAGCAGCTGCCTTCAGCTTCAGCTCATGATTCCAGGGTCCTGGCATTGAGCTCCACATCGGGCTCCCTGCTCAACAGAAAGTCTGCTTCTCTCTCCCCGCTGCCTGCCGCTCTCCTTGTGCTCTCTCTCTCTCTGTCAAATAAATAAATAAAATCTTTAAAAAAAAAAAAAAAGCAATGGAGGCAGTCTCCAGGGGAAATGGGATAAAATGCCTATATAGTAATTAAAATCTTGCAATGTATATATTTTTTTCTTCTTTTAAAGATTTATTTCTCAGAGAGAGAGAGAGAGAGAGAGAGAGAGAAGAGAGAGCACACAAGCAGGCAGAGGCAGAGAGAGAAACAGGCTCCCTGCTGAGCAAGGAGCCCGACGCAGGACTCGATCCCAGGACCCCGAGATCATGACCTGAGCCGAAGGCAGCGGCTTAACCTACTGAGCCACCCAGGCGTCCCTTGCAGTGTATATTTTTAAAGAAGAAATAAGATTAAAAGATACATATAAAACAAGGGCGCCTGGGTGGCTCAGTGGGTTAAAGCCTCTGCCTTTGGCTCAGGTCGTGATCTCGGGGCCCTGGGATTGAGCCTGCTTCCCCCTCTCTCTCCCTGCCTGCCTCTCTGCCCATTTCTGGTCTTTGTCTGTCATATAAATGAATAAAATCTAAAAAAAAAAAAAAAAGATACATATAAAACTAGGAAAAGATTTAATTCCCTTAATAAAAGCTCTTATAAAAAAATAAAAATAAAAGCTCTTATAAATCCATATAAGAACTCTTACCCAACAGAAATATAGACAAACGGCAGACATAATTAAAAGAAGTAAACTCATTAAGAAATATAACATTCCCTATCACAAGGAATCAAAGAAATACAAACTTAAAACAATGAAACATTTTTTAATTATCAATCTGACCTTATTATTTCCTTCTTAGCACTCACTGCAATTTATAATTACCTGTTTATCCTATGTCTGCTACTAAACATTGATCTCCTTGAGGGCACGGTCTTTCTAGAACTCTGTTGTTAGCACTGAACCCAATGCTTGGCAGGCAGGATTGATCAGTAAATGTTTACTCCATAATTAACAGATTTATTTTTTTCTCTCGTTACTTATTTATTAACAAACACTTTCATAGCACTAAATGCCTGGCATAGTTGTATGCTATACAAATATCAACACATCATTATCAGAGCAACTTACAAAAGTCTATTTTTATCACCAGTTTACAGACTGAAAAACTAAGGAGCAGATTCATGGGGTAACTAATCCAAAGTCATTCAGCTGGTAAATAATGGAAGGAGGGCTTAAGCCAAGGCACTCTGATTCTAGTCTCCATGCTCCTAAGCACTCTACTCTCAATCCAATATAACATAATATATAATATGGATTAACATATGATCCTTTTCAGCAACTTCATCTGCGATCTCTAGTTATTTCAAGAAAAACTTAGCATAAATGACTCATGTCGTTAGATACAGACCAACAACTCAGCAAATTTTTAAAATGCATTTAGAGCTATCTATTCACTTCATTGTTTCATTTGTTGCACTTGTATCTGTGTATGCGCTTTATTAGTTTTTAATAAATTTATGTTAGAACAGCTTTAGATTGCCAAAGTACGAAGCTAGACCACACACTATTGGTACAGCAAATCTGTACAACTGATTAATACTAATATATTGTTATTAACGAAAATTTGTATTCTGTTCAGATTTCCTTAGTTTTACTAACAGCCTTTTTCTTTCTAGAACCCCACCCTATAAGTCCCCCATGTCTCCTTGGGTTCTTCTCGACTACAACAGTTTCTCAGGCTTTCCTTGTTCTTGATGACTATGACGGTTTTAAGTACTGGTCAGGTATTTTGTCAAATGTCCATCTACTGGGCGCTTGGGTGGCTCAGTGGGTTAAAGCCTCTGCCTTCGGCTCAGGTCATGATCCCAGGGTTGGGCTCTCTGCTCAGCAGGGAGCCTGCTTCCTCCTCTTTCTCTGTCTGCCTCTCTGTCTACTTGTGATCTCTGTCAAATAAATAAATAAAATCTTTAAAAAAAAAAAAAGTCCATCTACTGGGAATTGCCTGATGAATGATCATCCACTACTGGGTTTATGGGTTTAGAATATCAGCTTTATTTTTAATAACTACATTCAAGACTGACAAAGGTACACTAAGACGAGATTCGCCTGTAGTGACGAAGTTAAAAGTTGCTACACCTTCCCTAGAAATAATTGTAATATGATGGTCCTTAATACAACCAGGTGATTTCATTTCTAGGACTCCTAAAAACATTATCAGAGATGAGGGCAAGGACCGAACTCACTGATCCACACAGAAGGGACATGAGATAAAGAAACCTATGTAAGGCCCATAACTAGGAAAAAAAAAAAAAAAACCTAGAGGAACTTCTTCAAAAGGTTCATGGTTTTTTTCTCTGGGTGGTGTATTATCTATTCTAAATTTTCTACATTTTTTAAACTTCCTACAATGAACACATCTTTATCATCAGAGAAAACAATAAGACTTTTTTTTTAAATAAAGTCATTTAAGTACATATTTTAGCTCTAACTACCCTCTGCAGGCCAGGGCTCATGATGGTGCTAAAGTAATGTGCTGTCACTTCCGGTATCCACAATGCTTGAACTCTGCCACAGATTGGTCCTGGGACCTGGACCTGAATCCTGTCCAGGACACACAGGCCAGGGGTCTCTCTACCAGAGTTTCTATTTAATAGCTGACATTAGGGCTACTTCCTCTTTATATCTGTGACCTGGTTCATGGAATCCTTGTATTGTTAGGTCCATAGTTTTTTCATTAGTCCCCATAGAATCAAGCCCAAGACCTTTATATCTTGACAATTGTCCCAATATCTGGTCAACCAATACTTCCCCAACCTTAGATTCCACTACATTCCTTATGGGTTTTGTCTACTAAGTTTTCTGAGGACCAGGTCATCTCTAATTGATCTTGTCTTCACCTTCTCACTTAACAAGTCCTCATCAAATTTGTGATAAATTTTTAAAAGCAATTTCCGATATAATCAAACTAATTTCTTCCGCCATTGCCCTGAACACACCTCACTTATTTCTGCTTCTGCACATCTCCCTGTACCACTCCTCCTGCCTGACCTAGTTCTTTGGCCTTCCCTTCCCATTCACGTATTTGCCAGCCGTTCGGGTTCTAGCTAATTCTGGGTCTCTCCATTAATTCTCCCCTAGTAATTCAGCCTCCTCTGGTCTCTTCTGATCTCCTAAAGCTCCATTTGTATATTGTGACACACCATCTTACAGTGTCCCCTGCTAATATCAAGTCTAGCTGAATCTAGCCAACATCAATTAGTGGAAAGTTCCAGAATTTGATATAAGAGCTAGGAGTTGCAAACCAAAGGTGAAGACAACCTGAGAGCCTGCAGTCCAGTGATTCATGCTCTTTAGGCCTGTGTTTACCATCTGCAAAATGGGGACTGTACAAAGATCAACACAAATAATACATATTTTTTAAAAAGAAGGCAAAAGAGAGGTAATCTTTATTATTGTTGTTGTTACCATTATTAAGTCCTTTCTCTCCCAAAGAGTTCATAGTTTCCTGATATCCCAAGCACTCCTCTGTACCTTCCAAAACATCTCATCCAATATTTTCCACACATCACATGGACTTTGAAGTCAGAAGACACGCCTTATATGATATGACCTTAAACAAGTCACTTGACCTCTGAGTTTCTCTGTTAAGTTAGAGTCATATTACCATATTTCCCCTACCAATCTTACACCGTTGTTGGAGGCAACAAACAATGACACACAAGTAGTTTACAATCTATAAAGCACCCATAACCTGTGAAACGTGACTGTTAGACTTAACTATCAAATATACTCAGTATATACCTACAGACTTCAATTACTCTTGGCCTCTTTTCAAATTCTGCTTAGTACATTTTACCCCACTAGTCTTCCCAAGAGACACAAAGAAAAGCTCCCTCCCTGAGCTATACTCATACCAACTCTAACGTATCATACCTAAGATCAGACTCTAGTTTCCTTCTGTCTTATGGGAATTATGGTTCACACAACTGATCATGTTCTCCTCTGTACCTTGACTCTTCAGAGCCCAGATCCAAACATGCCCACTTCTAGCAGCTATACAGGACCTCTGAGTATGCATTCTTATACTAAACATGCTCCTGGCTTCATCTTTTCCTACTACTTAACTTCCCCCTATACTTTCCATTTTCTATTTTACCTTGTTCCATGTAACTCTAAAAGCCACCCAAATTCCTTCTGAAATGAAAAAGAACAAAATTCTCCAATCAAAGCTCCATTTATGGGGCGCCTGGGTGGCTCAGTGGGTTAAAGCCTCTGCCTTCAGCTCAGGTCATGATCCCAGGGTCCTGGGATGGAGCCCCACATCGGGCTCTCTGCTCAGCAGGGAGCCTGCTTCCCGCCCCCTCCCCCGCCTGCCTCTCTGCCTACTTGTGATCTCTGTCAAATAAATGGATAAAATCTTTAAAAAAAAAAAAAAAGAAAAAAAAAGCTCCATTTATTCGCTAAAAATAATGCCCTGCTTTCTTATTGCAAAGTATTAGGATTCCATAGCAACTAGGACAGTCTATGTGGTCATTCATGAGTTCAACAGCAATACAAATGGCTATGGCAGACTTTTCACAAAAATTCACAATGGTTTCCTTCCCAGTGTGAATGCAACTTTTCAATGTGATTTGACAGCAACTCCCACCAAAAAGGTGGGAGCTGTTTCCCTACCCCTTGAACCTGGGTAGGGTTTGTGACTTGTTTGAGTAAATAGAATGCAGTGGAAGAAATAGTATTATGGTTCTGAGACTCAGGAGAACTTGAGAAGTTCTGTTCTCTCTCTTAGAATCCAACCCAGCCATCAGGTGAACAAGCCAGGTTACCCTACTAGATAATGAAAGACATATTACCCAGTTGTCCGCACTTCTCCAGCAAGTCCCAAAAGCAGAGCCACCTAGCTAACTGGAAGTTGATGCAAGACTAAGGCCATCCAAGACCAAAAGAACCACTTGGCTGAGCCTAGCCCTAGGTACTAATGCAGAGAATCATTATCTAAACATATGTTTGTTGTTTTAAACCACTACATCTGGGGAAATTTTGTAAGCAGTAAAAGCCAACTCATACAATAGCTGAGAACATTCAGAAGGCTGGACAATAACTCAGT
Source organism: Lutra lutra (assembly GCF_902655055.1). NCBI lineage: Eukaryota > Metazoa > Chordata > Mammalia > Carnivora > Mustelidae > Lutra > Lutra lutra. The sequence continues at coordinate 69,214,641 of NC_062290.1, read as the reverse complement.
CAAAAGGAATTAATCATTTGAGAGTTGTGAATATGAAATAGATATGAAATATAATCAGAATCTTTTTAGGACCATCATCTTGGAATCCACGACTCCATCACATATTGGAGAAAATGAAAGCAACTTATCCTCATGAAAAATGCAGTTCACTCGAAGGAGATAAACAATCATCACCAACCAATATACATCCAGTGCAAGATGTTAACCACAACTCTCCACATCATCTAGGGTCCCATTCCCCAGAAACTTCCATACTTCCCTGTTACTGCCTTGTTACTCACAAAGCTTGGATTTCAGACACAACAGATGTCAGGCAGAAACCTACTGCTAAAGGATGATTCCTAGGACCAGAAATTCCAAAGATGCCTGCAATTAACAAGACCCGGAGAGGAGATACAGAGGTGGAACAATGCTAAGAGAATAGTCCTTGCACCGAGGCCTGAATCCAGCTCCATTCCTTGCAAGGTTACTTACCGGGCTTGGACTTAGGAAACCTAATTCACTTCTGGTGTTTCCACTTACCCTCTCAAAAGGAGGCATTCTTTTCAGTCTTAAAAGTGAGAATTTTGAGGGACGCCTGGGTGGCTCAGTGGGTTAAGCCACTGCCTTCGGCTTGGGTCATGATCCTGGGGTCCTGGGATCGAGTCCTGCATTGGGCTCCTTGCTCGGCGGGGAGCCTGCTTCCTCCTCTCTCTCTGCCTGCTTGTGTGTACTCGCTCTCTGACAAATAAATAAAATCTTAAAAAAAAAAAAAAAAGTGAGTATTTTGAGACTAGAGGACAAGAGTTTTATTAAGGCACAGTCTTTTTTCTTTTTTTTTTTAGCCAGTTACTTAAACCTACCTGACCTTCATTATCCTAACATTTAAAAATGGGTTTAGTAAAATCTCCCCTACAGCACTGATCTGTATATAAAGCACAGTCTTGACATTCAACAGTAGACATATAGTAGACACTCAATAAACAGAAGCTAGCTTGAAAAATGTTTGGCTTTTCTGTTCAGACCATGTATTTTCTATTAGAATCCTACTGATAGTTCAGTATTGAGAATTCGTGAGTTTTCTGCTACTCCAATAAGACCTTTTTTATTGAGAGTACCTATAACTCAGGAATATTTTATTAGTATTATTAATATTATTGGTAAGCCGCAAAACCCAAAGAGCATAGAATGTTAAAAGAAAAAAATAAAAACATAGCTTACTGATTTTTAAGACAACAAAGAACAAAGCTCCTCATTTTGCAAATGATGAAAATGAGGCTCAGTGATTAAGTGGAAACTCTAGAAGTGAGCCCAGGGTTTCCAAACCTAAGTCTAATTCTTTTTCCACAATTCGGATACCATCTTCACCCCAGGAACTTAATATTTGACCATGATAATAAAGCGCACACAGTCCCACATATATGTATCTCCTAAAGGAAATGTTCCCAAGTCATTTCTCATCCATCCTTTTGGCCCGAAATCCAGATTAGCTTTTGTCACTGCCATAACATCAGGCCGGCTTCACTCAAGACCCACTTACTGTCTGCAAATGTTGCTATAATTAAATCCAAGTGGCCACTGTGAGTTATCATCACACTCCCTCTCCAGCCATTAGTCAGATTTTCAGGACTGCAGTTCTTTCTAAAGAGGTCACTCACTTCTCTTCCCCCTTGGCTAGCCCAGCAGGGTTTTTTTCTTCCCATTTCTTGGGCAAGGAACTTTTAAGCCAAACTCATTTTCAGGCAATGGGCCAACCTTCCCATTTATCCCAGTGACCTTACAGCAGCCAGAAAGTCTCTCGCCAGCATTGCTGCCCAGCTGGGTGGGGGAGGGGTGGATCTCTGAAACAGTCAGTATTTCTTCAGATGCTGAGCGGAGGCCTGTGGGTGGTTTCTAATAGAATTGAGGACTGCTGTCACCGTCCGCACCACCAACATTGGAATCACAGACGCCTTGTGTTTATGTGGCAGAGGACCGTCCTGCATCTCTCTGGATGTCTACAATAATCCCTCCAGCTCAGGTGAAGAAAACTGTAGAATCTTTGTGGGGATGGGATTGCCAGAATCAGTTCATCCAAACTCCTCACCGTACAGATGATGACTCTGAGACCAAGAGGGAAACTGACTAGCCCAAAGTCGGAGTGAATGGCAGAATACACCTAGACTCAGTTATCCCATCTGAAGGTCAGTTCAGGAAGCAGCTCACTGCTCCTATGATCCCGGAAGACTATTCAGCAACTATAATGGAATAGGTCTTGAGCCTGTCCTCTGAGAAACCACCTCACCACCATTTCTAGTCAACATGTCTCACTTGGGTTGGACCATAATTCCAGTTCCAGGGATAAGCACATGGCCCAAACCTGGATAATTAGGACACACCCTCCTGCTGGCCACAGCTATCGGTAAATAAGGCCAAGGAGAATCACCCCAGCATTTTTGTTAGAGCTTTTAGAAAAAAATCAACTCTGTATTCTCTGGGATTGTAAATTGTAAGGATTATATAAAAGCCTTGAGTTGCTAAAGGATATCTTTGTCACTATGGGACATGTCACATGTTCAGAAAAGCCCTCCTTAGAATGAATCCAACAGAGTGACATAATTTGAACACCTGGATTCAACCATACCTGAAGACCTAGACTTTTCAATTACATGTGTCAATAAATTTTACCTTTTTTTAAAAATAATCTGAATTGTGTTGTCATTGTGACCAAATGAATCCTGACTAATACACTAACTTTTCTCAATTACTTTCAATCATGAATGAAATTTTAAGACTCTCTTGATGCAACACAGCTTTTAACACCACTGGCAACATGAGCACCCCTTCCCCTATCCACTTACACACCTATACCCAATGGACCCCCTAAATGGAATTGCTCCCTGAGTCTTCCCTAGTACTAACCACATTAATAAATTATTACCAGGCACTACTTTTTGCATTATCTCTGACTATACTGCCATTAAAATTCTGTAAAATCCCCATCAGGAAAAATATATATATAAATGAAACAAGAGAACTTTTATGACTCTGGTTTACCGAATGTTAAATGTCTCAGCGTGAGAAAGTAAGCATCTCACTTCTCCTATCATCATCCCCTTGCCATCATCCCTTGTCTTGGTGCACACCCACCTCCCATCCAAAGGGCAGTATTAATGATTCACACTCAGACAGGACAACCCATTTAAAACAAACCCTGCTAAAAAGTCCTGACAACATTTTTTATTTAGTACAAGAGCTGGCCCTTGTACTGCAATTAAAACCCCCTCAGCTGTCCCATCAGCTTGGCACTTTACAAAAGGCCCATCCACTAGGTGATGGAAAAGATTCTTAGAGAAATTAATAAAGATGCTTCAAGTATCACCAAATGTTCACCATATGCCATGGAATGGAAGGGAAAATCGCAACCAAACAGAAGAGGAGGAGGAAGAGGAAGAGAACGGTCTACTGAGAAGACAAAGCACCCAGCGCCATCATTCCACTTGCAGGAAATCTGTTCTAAGAGTTGCGACTTGGGGACGCTAAGAAAGCAGAAGTGTGCCTGTGGAAGCAAGTCAGGAAAAGTAGACTTGAATCCTACTATAAACATGCCTGTTTCTCTGTGTGCAGTGTGGTATCAAATGTGACTAAGCCCAAGCCCTTTTTCAAGTCTTGCATCAGAGCTGAAATTATGCTTGGTGGGTAGGAAGGAAGGAAGGAAGGAAAGAAGAAAGGAAGGAGGGAAGGAAGGAAGAAAGGAAGGACAGGTAGATATAGATATTACTTCTTAATTCATTTTAGACCCAGATGACACTCACCCTTTTACAACCACCTGAGAAAATCAGGCATGTGATGGGTTCTAGAAAAAAATACATGTCCCTAACTTAAGACAAATAGCATGCTTAGCCTCAAAACGCATTGCATGCAAATAAGAGAAGAGTTTTAGTGTCAGGACCTAGGCTCACATTAGAGGAAAACCAAGAAATGAAGGAGAGAGTACACAAATAATTCAGGAGTCCAAGTACAGAATCCACTCCTAGGTTTTAGGCTTACTCCACTCTGTTCGACTTCAGTCATGAAACTTTCATTCATTTTTTAAACACTTACTAAGTTCCTCCAGTGCCCTAATACTGGATTAAGTGTTTGAGCACACAGCGTGAACAAACCAGGAGGGGTCCATATTTTCCTCATCATGCTTACTGTCTAAAGGAAAAAACACGTATTAATAAACATTAATGAGTACTGTCCCATTGTCTATTACTGCAAAACCAGTTACTCCAAAGCATAAAGGCTTTTAAAGCATCAACCACTGTATTATACCTAACAACACTGAGGGTCAGGAATTCGGGCAGCATTTAGCTAGGCTGGTCTATCCCACATGGTGTCAATGGATGTCACATGACCATGTTCAACTGGCATATACAATGAAGTCTGGAGGGTCCAAAGCAGCTCACGGACATGCCGTATGCCTCAGCAGGGATGGCTAGAAGGGTGGGCTCAGCAGGGACAGTTGAATAAATGCCTCTATCAGGACGCTGTGGCATGGCAGTGTCAGGGTAATCAGGATTCCCATTCAGTAGCTTGGGACTCCCAGAAAGTGCTCCAAGACTCAGGAAGCAGAAGCCTACAGTTTGTTAAGGTCTTAGCCTGGAAAATCCCTTATCATCTTCAGCCACGTTTGACCAGAAGTCATAGAGCCAGCCCAGATTCAATGGAAGGTCCCAGGGATCCCACTCTTCTGATGGAAGAAGAAAGAGTCTGCAGCCATTTTTAGTCTACCACAAATATCTAATTCACGGATGTGAAAAGTACGATGAAGGGTAGGAACAGGGTGCCATGAGGGAGACAGAGAGAGGAAATCGAACTGAGAGTGGGTGAGCAGGTGGCCGTGGGCTCTCTCTAGCTCAGAGGCATCAGTGGTTAAACCTATCAGGTGCAGCCCATCTTCCTCACACAATATCCCATCTTCAAGATGAACTCCCCCCCCCCAAAAAAAAGTGTCTTTATCTGTCGGAATAAAATTTTGATACAGTGTTTTGTGTTTTTCTAACTCCCTGGAACATGCTTCAAACATGCTTCAAAACTACTGAATTCCTTCCATCCTCTGAGGATTGAAAAAAATTACATCGCTAAGAATTTAATGATACAGAACAGCAAACTCTGCTCTGAAGTCAAATACAACATCTGTAACAGCACAATAAAATAATAAGCCATCAAGGAGAAAAATTTGTTACTATATATGAGTATTGGGCAAGAATAATTTGTTATCTGAACATACAGAATGTTAGATGCTATGGAATGGCCATAATTCACATTCACTTCTTCTAATGAAAGTAAATATTTTAACTTAAAATTTCCAGGTATTTATGTTTATCATAAAAATTCCATAGCTGGTCTACGTACATGTGTAATACACTCCACTTCCACTCCGCTTCCACTCACACAGTAAGCAACTACTTTGTGCCAGGTCCTCTTGCCATATACCGTCTTCATAGATGAATTCTGCAAAAAGAATTCCTTGTGTGACTGAGCCTGTCCTCCCTTCCCCTCTCCTGCACTGCCACTGCCCGAGTTCAAGATGGCTTCAGCCTTGCCTGGACTATTAGAGCAACCTTCCTCCAGTCCTCTCTCTCCAGTATGTGCTCAAATGGCCCCCCAGAGGGATCTTTCAAAAACCATCCCCACAGGGTAACATCCAGCTCCAAAGCCTAATGGGCAAGGCCCTCCACAGGCAGGTTGTAATCACGCTTTCCAGCCTCATCTCTGACCACCCCAGACACTCAGGGGTCCTCGGGGTCTGCAGTGTGTGGCCCCACACTCGCCACCTTTATTTCTCGCCAGTTTATCCTCCAAGCCTCATCTCAAAACTCGCCTCCTTTAGAGAATTTTCCCCAGGCTCCTGCTCTCAGCTCTGTCACAGCCTAATGACAGCATATTAAACTGTCCACTCTGTCTGTCCCTGACCTCCAGCCTCAGCCTGGGGCTGTACCTTCCTCACCTGTTTATCTCCAGTGATCAGCAGGGCCTGGCCCACCAGCACCATTTGATCAACACTGCGGAATAGCTCCTCCTTTAGACCCCAGATGACCTTCTAGAAGGTTGATTTTCTGGCTTGAGACAATTTCAGTTTTCTTGAAACATCCAAAAGCCGTGGTGCCAATATGGATATAGAGAAAAATATATGTATTTTTTAAGTTCATTTCAACTTCTAAATTTTTCTTCTAGTAAGCAGAGGACTCTTCTTTATAGTCTGTTATCTGACTCTACATTGACTCTACACTGATGTAATTTGCCTATTTTTTAAGTTCCAAAGCTCAGTAGCTGGGAATTTGCCGGCCAAATCTAATCCCAATATATTTGATCCATCACGCTGGCTTTTCAAACAGTCCCTGAAAATGGCTCCTTCTGCAGAGTTCAGGGCTCCCTGTGACACCAGAAACTGACCAAAGAAAGGAGAGAGGAGTAGAGATCACACAGTGAGCTCACTAGAACTTTGCCATTTCCTAACACTGGGACCTCCAGCAAGTTCATTTCTCCATACACCTCAGCTGTCCCACCTGGAAAATGGGGACTCACAGGAAGATAATCACTGCCTCACAGCATGTAGTTAAGCAAGAAACGTTGAGCACTTAGCACAGCAAATAGCACCCACCTTGCTCTCCTCCTCCAACTGCATGTAAACATTAGGGGAGAAAGCAGTTTCCCACAAGCAGGAAACACAGGATGGGCAACCAGCTGGGCCCTGCCCCCCAGTCCAGTTCCAGTCCCCATGTGGGAGTTCACTTTCTTTGGCCTGCAGTCACCTCTGCAAACAGAGATTCCTGGGGAAGAGCTCACACTCCCAAGGTGATGAAGACAAGAAGACAGAGGCACCATACACTAGTAGGTACTGGTTTCTCCATGGTGGTCAGCCAGGCTGCAGTGTCACAAAAGGCAAACACGTTCCCCCCACATTCACAATGACCACCAGCAATGAAACCCATCAGCCTCTCTTGTGCAGGGCATCTGGGGGGAACTTTTTGCCCAGACATCATCCCTTGACGTACTCCTTTACCACCACCCAAGAGTCTCCAGACACAGGGGAAACATTGGGTCCACCTAAATAACTTGCAGGCTGCATCCCAGAATCATTGGTTAAAACCAAGTTGTTTCTGTTAAGGTTGCTTCAGGGAAACAGCAGTAGGGAAATTGGAAACAATCAAAGGTCAGGAATCAGAGGGAATTTAAAGATCATCTAGAGAGAAATAATGACTTGCTCAAGGTCCTACAGCAAGTTAATGACAGAGATGGGAGTAGAGACCAGTGTTCCTGAAGCTAACTCCAATATTTTTGCCCATTAGGGCACGGAGATGATGATGATTGGATACACTTTGGTATTTAGTGAGGGAGGCATTTTAAGAGCAGAAGGACTCCTGAAGTATGCATTGATTTTTGCATGAAAGGTCTGTTGAGTGGCAACCTTGTGGCAGGCACTGAGGTAGCAGCAAACAATGTGACAGATAGGGAGCTCTCATGCGGCTTTCAGCCTGAGTAGGATGAGGGGCGAGATGACAAGCAAATGCACCAAGTGATTACCATTTGTGACAGGAGCCATGAAGGAAGCGAAGGGGACACTGCGATGGCAAATAACACAGTGGACCAAGTTGTTTGGGGTTTTTTTGTTTTGTTTTGTTTTAAATAAGGTGGTCAAAGAAGGACTCACAGAAGAACTCACAGAAGAACAAGACCTGAAGGGCCGAACTCCAGCCATAGGAAGAGCCACTAGAAGAATACTCTAAGGAGAGAAAAAGAGTAAGCAGCAGGAAAGAGCTCTGCTCTTTTCTAGAAATAGTCTGTGGGGGCGTGGAGCACGGAGAGCAAAGCAGAGAATGTAGGAGAGGGAATGAGCAGGGAAGGCTGGAGCCATGGCACCCCAGGTCTCATAAGCCAAGGTAGGAAATTCAAATTTTACTCTAGGCAAAAAAGCAAATCTACAGAGAATCCAAGCAGAGGAGAGACACATTTTATCTTTTCATTTCTTGGAAGATGCTGCTCCACATGATGCCAGGTGAGCAAGCACAGAAGGAGGGAGCTCACTTGGAAAGCAGGGAAGGGGTGCATGCAAGGGGATGGTGTCCTAGGCTCTAATGAGGGCACTGGTGACAAATGAAAAAAGATACGTGTACTTGTGACCAGTTCAGAAGTAGAACTAAGAACATTTGTCAATAGATTAGATTTAACTAGAAGGAAAAAGTGGTGTTTGACCTAGGTTTGTCACTTAAGGCTCTGGCTGGCCACCCTAGAATTTAGAGAAATTTCTGAAGACCTAGAATGAATGGGAGGTGATAAATGACAGACTCTGGCTGAATCCAGGTAATCTGAAGTCCAAGCAAGTTGGTAGACCTTTCTAGGCCTTGGTTTTCTTATGTACAAAAATGGGATAATGACACCCACAGTGTCGAATGATGAAAGGGATTTAGGGAGTACAGAGCCTGACACATATTAGTTCTCCATAAATGTTAGTTTCACTCTTTCTAAAATAACAAATCTCATTTGGGAACAGATACAGTCCTCTGAAGACTTTTTTTTTTTTAACTTAGTCCACTATAAGACAGAAAGCTTTCAAAATATTCTAAATAAGTATTTTCTAACACAAATTAGTAGCATGCATCATTATTTCATCATTAGGAAATCCTATAAAGCGTTTTAGAAGATTATTTTTCTTTCATTTCTTTGTTGTTGTTTGACTCTCAAAGCTAAACTCTGTTTGGTTTTATTGTGATTTCATCTAGAGAAAAATCTTCATATTCTTAGTTAGTGCCTCAAAAGTATGTCAACTTGATGAAATGAACTGAGGGAAGACCATGGATTTCTCAACCACCCATTATGTTAAGTTTCAACTCTAGGTCCAAACAGTATTTCCAAAGTGACTGAGTCAACAGAAAGAAAAATAATGCCCCCACTTCGTGTTTTCCTGGGGAGGAACCACTCAGGAGCCACAGAGAAGGCAAGAGCGTAGGCATTACAATGTACAACCACTTAACCCCGCCAGAATCCAAATTTGGTGTCTTTTCCACACCCAACCATAGAAGAGCAGGAAACAGCTCTGGGGCTCCAGCTGATGCTCTAAGACAGTAAGGTCGTGCCCTGTCTCTCATCCCAAACAAATGCTTTCACTGTGGAGACCCGGACAGTGAGTATTTAATGCGATCACCAAAGATCTTCCCCCAACACACATAAACATGTATGTACAACATGCATAAACGTGTAGATGAAGTCTTTGAGCAGTAATTTTGTTGGGTTGTTTGCTGGTAGAGCCAAACTCATAGAAAAAGAGAGGGTAATCACTGTGATTTCTAGTCTAGCGCGTTCATTGGAGAATCACACTTATACCTTAGGGAGAAAAAATTATTTTTCCCTCAAGACAAGTCATTGGGAGACTATATCACAAAGGTTTCAATTCTTACTCAATTTCTTATTCAATTTTCCAAAATAAAAGTAGAATATATATACAACTTCTTGGGAGCTAAGCAGTGCAAAAGAGGGGTATCCCCACAAAACCATATCCACATACTCACTGCACTACTAAGCATGCTTTCCTATGAAAAAGACGAACAATGCCCAACTACTGATAACCAAAGAACTTGCTTTTCTAAGAGAGGGTAGCAGTATAATATGTTTCTAAAGCTAAATACCTCCTCTCACAGAGACTGTCATTTAAATTCCTGCCTAGCAAAGGGATTTTTATGGAAGGTTAATGCCTCCTATAACATTTATCCTGGATGGTGGAGCTTTTCGCATAATTTTCTGGGCTTTATTCCTGCAGTGTTATAGAATCTTATCTTCCCTCTAATAGCTTGCCAGTAAAGACCCAGTGCATATAAAGGCAGTCGTTATTTCTCAGTTCAAGCCCTGATTTAATGAAATTCCAAATCTCTAGTAAAAGGAGGCTTGAGGTTAAGCCACAAAGAAAAAAAAGGCAGGCCAGAGGTGAGCAGTTACGGCCCTGCCTGGGTCTGACTTATGGAAGGTTACCCAGGCCGGAGCTCTGGCCGGTGGAGGATGCCTGAGGCTGTGAGGAAGACCACCAGTCAGGCCAGTGGACTAAGTCAAGGACAGCAGCACCGCTTTCTTTAAAGGGATCTTCAGCTATGAGGAAGACTTTCCATATACTCCCCATTTGCCTTTGAATTTATTTGCCTTTTCATCATCTTCCTAATCTCCTTCATTATTTTGACCTTTACTAAAGACCCTAGCATTTCATTCAAACATTTCCTTCCCAGGTACTTCTCTACCTTTCCTTCTTCATCCATAAGTGAGCCAACACTAATGATAACAGATTGTATTTTCCAAAAATAGCCACAGCAGTATCTCTGGTCCTACCTGCCCTTCTGGGACCTTGCCACTTTCCCATGCAGAGGTAGAGTCTGTTTCGCCTCTCCTTTATACCAGACTTTGTGACCACCTTGTTGAATAAAATGCACGAAGTACCTGACTTCAGGGGGAAGGCAATGAGAAGCAACGAACTCCTGGCCCGTTCTCTAGAACCCAGCCACCAAGCTGTGAGAAAGCCAGAACCAGTCTACATAGAGGACACCTAGCTGGGGCACCTAGCTGAGAGCCAACCTCAACCAGCAGATCTGGGAGTCAACAGGTCTTCAGATCGTGCCAGCCCTCAGCCTTCGAGTCTTCCAACTGGGGTCTCACGTGTCATGGAGCACAGATTAATCAATTCCACTCTTCCTTGTCCAAATTCCTGACACATGGAACTGTGAGCATAGTAAGAGTTGTTTTATGCCATTTCGGGGTAACTTCTTTCACAGGGATAGTTCATGGAGCATCGATGCACTATAACCATATCCTCTAAGAGATCTACCATGTTTGCTGCAGAGACCTCTTGCTCTCCAGCAAAGGCCCCTCAGGTACACTCCAGTGGTCCCTTGAGCCAACCCCTAGCCATTCAGTGAGACACTGGGTGGGGCAAGGTCTCTGGAGACCCCACACACAGGTCCTTTCTTGTGGCCTCAGCTGTTACCTAACCCGAGTTTTACAATTTCATCCATAAAACAGATAATAATGTCTACTTGGGAAACCAAGCACATGAAGCTCTTACACACGGTAGGAGTTCTAGAACCCCACTGCCACTAATAGAGAATTCTTCCCAGTGCATGCCTCCTCCTGGAAGTCGGTACCAGCCCGGAACTACTTGTTCTCTGCCCCTCCACATCATTCCTTTAGACACCTTCTAGCAAAACTTCCAGAAGTCAGCACAACATTTTAGAAGGACCACTGCCCAGGGCTCAGACACTGCTGGCCACGGTTAAGAGCTATCCCATCCCTGTCATGTCTTTGTGCACTTGGATTATAGATTCCCACATGCACTTCGTATCTACAAATCCACAGAGGAGCAGAGGAACCTCACGGGAGGAGGGGAAATAACACTCTGACCTTCTTGCCCCCTATTGATGTTCAATCGTTTAAGACCTTTTTCCTCTGACAGAGTGGCAGCAAAGTAGGAAAATACAAGAGAACCCTAAAAGGGAATTCATTGTAAGGGAAATGGAGTCAGAATTGGCAAATGAGACACAATACTAGATAAAAGGAAATAATTCTTGGCACAACGTGTAGTAAGTTGAACCCCTCACAGACACATCAAACTGGAGCCAGAAGCAGGTTTGTCGGAAAAACAGCTGCATCAGCTCTCATAGAGGGTTGTACCTCATGGAGGGCAGACAGCTTTGTTCTAGAACTGTGCAGTCTCATCCAGGAGCTACTAGCCATATGTGGCTACTGAGCACTTAAAATGTGGCCAGTCCAACTTGAGATGTTAGCATAAAATATACACCAGATTTCAAGGACTTCCTATGAAAAAGAGTATTTCTTTTGGGGGGGGGGCTTAGATATTTTATTTTTTAATTTTTTATTTTTTCAGCATAACAGTATTCATTATTTTTGCACCACACCCAGTGCTCCATGCAATCCGTGCCCTCTACAATACCCACCACCTGGTGCCCCCAACCTCCCACCCCTTCAAAATTCTCAGATCGTTTTTCAGAGTCCATAGTCTCTCATGGTTCACCTCCCCTTCCAATTTCCCTCAACTCCCTTCTCCTCTCCATCTCCCCTTGTCCTCCATGCTATTTGTTATGCTCCACAAATAAGTGAAACCATGGCTATCTCCCCATGATTTTTTAGAAAAAGAGTATTTCTTTAATAATTTCATATGCATTACACGTTGAAATAATATTTAGGTATATTGAGTTAAATACCATGTTGAAATTCATTTCATCTGTTTATTTTTTAATGTGTCTGCTAGGAAACTTAAAATTATGTATGTGGCCCACACTGTATTTCCACTGGACAGTGCCACACTAGAACATCCTTGCCTAGGATACAGGGTACTGAAAACCAAGTTGGCTAGAGCCAATCTATAGATCTATATTCACAACGGGGTGACAAACAAGTCCCAGAATTCTTGGGGTCTGAAGAGCTTCCTCACACACTCCTGTGGAGAACCACCGAGGCTCAGCCACGCTCTCAACAGCTGTCCTCCTGCACTAGCCAAGTGATGCTGGCCACACCCATGGCAGGGGGCAGGGAATTGCTGGCTAAGGAACCGCACCTCCAGGAATGCATCTTGGTCTCTGCTCTCCCTTTCCAGGCAGAACACAGAGGCGGGGATCAAGGAGAACCAAGACTCGTGAACCTGGGGATTCTAAGAATAGTGGGGAAACAGAAGCCTCAGAAAAGGCAAGAATTTCAGCTAGGAGACTGAACTGAATCGCAAACCATGGTAACGTGGTGTTAAAAGTCACATAGCCTTATTTATAGTCCTGGATTATCAAAGCACCCTCCTTTCAGTTACATGTATGGTTCCTTTCTACTTACGTATTCGTTCCACATAATAATAATAGTTACCACTGAATGGTGCTGTTATACATTCCATATAGATGTTGAATCATCTCTAAACCCCTAAAACATAGGCATTATTATCTACATCTTACAGATAACAAAGCTGAGGTATGGAGCTGTTAAATCTTGAATTCTAGTAAATGACAGAATGTGGATTCAAACGAAGAGGTCTCCTTCCAAATCTCACAGTCTGTAGTTTTCAGGAGCCACAGAATTCTAACCAACAAATGTGCTATAATTTATTTGCATTGATTAAATATGTACTTAAACTTGTATGTGTACGCCTTTGCAAAGATTCAATGATGCTAAAATAGATCACGCCAGACAGAAAGCTAGGACTACGTTTCCACTTTTCACACTGAGCACTCTGACCCTCAGTTTCCTCTCCTAGAATACCTACACTTGATGACAACAGGAGAGGGATGGATTCACTTCTCGGTTCTGTGCCTACCCTAGATCCTATGGCCCTTGGACATACAGAGTCTTATCAAACTAAAACAGTCCTTTAGTTATTCAAAAGTCACGTAGCAGACATAGTTTCTCTTACATGGTTTACTCTTCATTGTGAAGGCAGCAGAGTTCACTTTTAAGCTGGGCATTAGATAATCAGATTTGCATTTTAGAAGGATCCCTGTGGGGTACTCTCACACACACTGGTGGGAGTGTAAATTGATACAATCCTTTTGGAAAGCAATTTGGCAAAGTGTACTAAGAGCTCTAAAATGTTTGACACAGTAATATCACTTTTGTGACTACTCTGAGGAAATAATCCTAAAACCAGAAAAAGCTTTATGCACAAAGCATCCACTGTAGTATCCATAATGGCAGAAAAATGGCAATGACCTCACTACCCAACAACAGAGGAATGGTCACACAAGGTTAGCACATAACCATGGGGCAGCACATGACTCAGCCACCTAAATTATATTCATGACAAGTTACCAATAACATAAAAAAATGGTAATTTGCTTGTTAGTATTAGCAACACATCTTGTGGTAGGTTATAAAAATGGCCACAAATCCTTCTGCCTAGATCCATGCCCTTACAATAGGATGCTGCAGAATCTCTTATTAGGAGGTAGAATCGATTTCTCCATTCCTTGAGTGTGAGCAGACCTTGTGACTTGCTTTGGCCAATGAAATTTTAGTAAATGAGATGCAACCGGAAGCTTGCAAAGCACTTATGCATTGGCACTTGCCTCTTACTTGCTTGGAAGTCTTCCATCACCCTATGAAGAAGCCTAGAGATAACCTGCTAGATGAGGAGAGATACTTTGACTCAGTCCCTCCTGTGGCCCCACCTGGCAGCCGGCCAAACCCAGAAGCAGAGTCATCTAACTAAGTGGCAGCAAAACACAGATGCACAATTGAGACCAGCCAAGACTAGCCAAAGAACCACATTGCTGAGCCCAGCCCCAATCACTCCCCCAGACAATCAGGAGCTAAATCAATGGTTGTTACTTTAAGCTACTCAATTTTAAGACCATTTGTTACACATCAAATGTTCACTGATACAACACTGATCATTTTTGAAGCTAGGAAATGAGTACATAAGGGCCAGCATTCATTAAGATATTCTTTCTGCTTTTGTGGGTTTCATACATTCCATAATTTTAAAAAATTCAATACATATACACATTTAAGCTAGAGGAAAAGTAAATGTTAAGTAAAGCATTTGAATGCAAATATATACATGCATATAGTTTGATCATAACGATACAAAAGAAATTTTCCATAATAAAATACTAGGAAAAAATATACCATTGGTTGCCTCTGGATGCTGAGACTATTGATTTTTTTATCTTGTATGTATTTTCTGAAATATCTGTAGTAAGCCTGATTTACTTTATTCTGAAAATGAATATTTACAAATCTATTCATTTCATCTCACATCTCCCAACATTTTTTTTTCTTTCCAGAGAATACATGGAGAAAAAATTGGAGGGGTGAGAAACTACAGGCAGAGAGACAAATTCAGAGGAAGTTAAAGTAGTGAAAGGGAAAAGTTACCAGGGTCCAAAATCAAGGCAACAATAATAGAGAAGGAAAGGGATAGACAGGGGCAGGAAGACAGAGAGAATCCATAATGTGAGACATCACCTTGCACTGGAAGGACATTTAACCTGGACCAAGGAAGGGTTTCAGAGGGACCCAAGAACCCAAATTTAAAATGCACTGAAATTAGGATTTAAGTATGTAAACACATCTCTCAAGACAGGAAATCCACAGGTTTCATGAGATTCTCAAATGGTAAATGTGATCCCCAAAGCTGAAAACCCATTAAGCCTTGTCTCTCTGTAAACAGGGAAGAAATCAGTTCGGTCTTTAAACCATACTCAAATCTGACCAGTCTTAAGACAACCTGAATAGGATGCTGAAATGATCAGAACACAGTCAGGGGCTTTGGTCCCCAAAGCATGACCTACTTATGTGCATGATGGCCCAGGCAAAGTCAACCTTCTCATCTCATAACTCATCACATGCACTTTCCTACTGTCCCTCAGAAGCTGGGTTCCACTCTGGAGAAAGCTAAATCCTGTGGACCATTACTTCCGGGTGTCAAAACCAGGGGTCTACCTAGGAACTCTGGCCTTCTGGAGAGGCATGCAAAACCAGCTTTTCTAAATCTGAGGCTCAGACAGAATTCAGCACAGCCTGGTCCCAGCCTCACCTTCAACCTCCACACTCTCCCTCCTTCTTGTTCCCCTTCACCCTGGCCTACTCTAAGTTCCCAGAAAGCTGTGCTTCCTCCTACCATAGGAGCTTTGCATATGCTGTTCCCCTCACTATTCCACTCCCCTCCAACTGGTGAATTTATCCTTCAGATCCTAACCTTAATCAGTCTTTCCCAAACCAAGGAAACGCCCCGTATATATGCTCTCTGGACACTCAGCACAGATAAAGTGTTATATTTCTTCTGTGATGACTGAATTAACCTGCCTCCTCCACCAATAAGAATTATAATAAAAACCAACATCACTGGAATGTTCACTATGTGCCAGACCCTAGAGGAATCACATAATATACATTCATTTATCTTATCAGCATAACAATCCCATGAGGAAAATGAAGGGTAGAAGAGAAACAACCAGACTATGATTCCCTAGCAAAGTAAGAAGCAGTGTTGGGATATAATCCAGACAACTAGCACCTGGAATCCACAAGGGCCTGGAACTCAGGTCTTTTCACTGATTGTATCAGAATGGGATGGAATAATAGGTTAAGAAAAACCCAGCACAAGGTCTAGCACTTAATAGGGACTCCAGTAGTGGCGACTAAACTGACAGGGCTCACCTAGCCTTGAACTACACTGAAGAAATTCAGACCTGGGGACAATCTTATGAACCACCTTCACCAACTCCCACAGAAAAGGAATAGGAGACCCAGAGAGGGAAGGTGGTTTTCTTAAGGTCACACAAAATCAGGACTAGAATCCAGATCTCCCAACACAGCCCCATCCATTTTTCTACCTCATTAAATGAAAACTTAAAATTAAAAATATTAAGTATAAAATACTTAGTAAGTATATTTAAACCAATAAAGAAGTATTACACTCCCTTTCCCAGTCCTGACTTTGCTGCAGAATCGGAAGGGAAGAGAGATGGGTGGATAACCAAAGAAAAATATTTCTTTAGTCATTTGTATTTGGAGAAAAGTACAAGGATTATAGAAAATTGCTATTCATGTAAATTGCTCCCTAAAAATGATTCTTTTTTTCCCCCTCAATTTACTAGTGTTGAGCATTTTTTAACTCAAAATAACCTTCATTTAACAAGTCTGTGTCTTAACTTTACAATTATTTCAATGTGATCATCTGTTGTCAACTACTTTTGTTAGCTCATTGGCAACTTCACTTGTGCTGATCTTGATTTATACAGTGGTGCACCAGAATGGGAGTCTCTGCAGGCTCACAGCGATATAGTCTTGGACCCTCATCACAGCTGGGGAGGCTCTTTGGATGTCACTGTAGCTGGGATGGTGAGGTTTTGATATTGGTGAAAAGGGTAGGTGGGTTTTGCATTGTTCGTAGATCCTCACTGCTGTTCTTGTAAAGACTCAATTTGTAGAACAAGTACAGTTGTTTTTAATTCCTCAAAGAATTGGGCTGCAACCAGAAAGATACCAAGACACTGACCCAACCATCCAACATAATCCTCAACTTGCTTCTTTACATCAGGGAGATCTTCAGCTAAGACGGAAGTCAAAAGATTACTATTTTCAGTGATTCCAAGGGGCACATGTAACCCAGTGTTTATAGCCACAATGTCCACAATAACCACACTATGGAAAGAGCCCAGATGTCCACTGACAAATGAATGGATAAAGAAGAGGTGGTATACATACAGAATGGAATACTACTTAGCCATAAAAATAATGAAAGCTTGCCCTTTGCAATGATGTGGATGAAACTAGAGGGTATTATGCTGAGCAAAGTAAGTCAGAGAAAGACAAATACCTTATGATTTCATGCATATGTGGAATTTAAGGAACAAAAAAGAGAAACAAAGGGGAAGAGAAAGAAAAATAAGATAAAAACAGAGAGAGGCAAATCATAAGGGACTCTTAACTCCAGGAAACAAACTGAGGGTTGCTAGGGGTGTGGGGGAGAGTAGATGAGGTAAATGGGTGGTATGCATTAAGGAGGGCACTTGAAGTAATGAGCACCGGGTATTATATGCAACAGATGAATCACTAACTTCTACCCACGAAACTAACAATACACTATATGTTAACTAAATTAAAGTTAAAATTTTAAAAAAATATATT
The DNA here is from genome assembly GCF_902655055.1 of Lutra lutra. NCBI lineage: Eukaryota > Metazoa > Chordata > Mammalia > Carnivora > Mustelidae > Lutra > Lutra lutra. The sequence goes on along the minus strand of NC_062290.1, from coordinate 69,197,028 downwards.
CGTATTTTCTAGGGGCACCTGGCTGGCTAACTTGGTTGAGCATGTTCTTGACCTCACAGTCATAAGTTTAAGCCCCACACTGGGCATAGAGTTTACTTTAAAAAAGAGAAAGAGAGATTCTTATGTTCTAGATTTAGAGCTGTGTTTCCTTGGAATGTTTTAATAAATCCTTCCACAATGTCTTCAGAATGTTTTCTTTCCCGGGTACATAATTTCATTTTAGCTTAGGGGAGAAGCCTTTTTTAAACAGTTCCTATCAGGCTCTGAATATCAACTTCGAATTTGGTTAACCTCTGACCACAGACATACCTTTTAAAAAATCTTTTCAACCATCTGGCCAGGTTTCAGCTGGACAAGCAGTAACTATTCCTGGCAGTACTCAAAAAACCCATGGACACAACAGGGCTCCTCATAAGGGTACAGAAGATACTACCCTCCCAAGATCCAGAGCTACTTTCCAAGATAACCAGAAAAAAGACACAATTACCTTGAGGGCAGGCAACAGCTACTAGAACCCAAGCCGCAAAGGAAGTATAACTTACATTTCTGTCCAGCCCTATTTTTGAGCCCCCCCTCCCCCAATGGTTGACAAACCAAGTTCTCCAGACACAAAACCAGACCAAGGAGAGGCAATAGCCTCTGAGAGAGGCTGAGAGAAAGGATAAACGTTTCCTCCGCCCAATCTGAATTTGGAACCGAGGGGACGCCGCGAAATCTTACCTTCCTCCCTCGACCAGGCACCGCAGACAGAGCTGACTTTGGTGAGAAGTCTCACCCTGCTCCTGCTTCTTCGGATTTCCCAGGATGCCAGCTGCAGGTTCCAGAAAGACAGAGGTGTCTCAGCAGGTCCCATCCTAGTCGCCAGACACTGCAGAGGAGGAAGAATGATTTTCCCCCTACCCTGTCTAGGGACTGCTTGGCTGAAACCCCTTTCTCTCTCTCTAGGGTGCCTTTCAACAGATAAGCTAAATGAGGTTAAAGGTTCTCCACTGTGGCCGCTTGTCCAGCCCTAAAACCAAATTTTTTTCACATGAGGCCTTCACATGGACCCTAGTTCAGACGAAGACCAACAGACGGACCCGAACCCCGTCGACCCGAACCCGAACCAGTTTCTAAACTGGACCCAATCCGAAGCCAGTCGGGTCAGGTTTCCAAGTCCCCTCCACCCCGCCTCCACAGCCCCCCACCCCGACCCCTACTCCCACCTCACCTGCGTCTGGTTTCTACGTCAGACCCAATCCAACCCCAGACCAATTCCGTTTCTAAACCGAATCCAGTCCGGTTTTTGAGTCCGACCCAGTCCCACAGGGTGTTTGCAGACAGGCCTGAAAAAGAAATGTTCAAAGCCTGAAAAGGCGCAAAAGCTGCGGAGCCAGACTAGGCCCAGCACTTACCTACCACCTACCTCCAGGGGCCTCCAGAACCACGGCCTCCACAGGCACCCCGCTCGGTGGCACCTTGCTCCTGGGCGCGGGGTGTCCCGTTTCTTCTGATACTAGGAGTGTTAAGAGATAAACTGAGGCCTATTAAAAATGTTGACTTTATTTGAGCAAAACCGGTTCCGAGCGCAGGCACACGAAGCCGGAATTGGCTAGCAGCGTCCACCAATAGTAGCTTGGGAAGAGGGTCTTAGACAAGTAGATGCAAAGTCAGGAAACTATCGATTGGCTATAGGTGAGAGCCGAATCGGCTGTTTTCCACTGGTTGTCCTTAGCATTTCGATTTCCTAACCTGGAGGCACTGAGGGGCTTAGATTTTGGTTGGCTTAGGTAGGCTGCCCACAGCATTAGAGGGACATGAGGCTACTGACTTCCTTGTTTAATTAATTTATTTTTTTTAAGATTTTATTTATTTATTTGACAGAAATCACAAGTAGGCAGAGAGGCAGGCAGAGAGAGAGAGGAGGAAGCAGAGAGCCCAATGTGGGGTTTCATCCCAGGACTCTGGGATCATGACCCGAGCCAAAGGCAGAGGCTTTAACCCACTGAGCCACCCAGGCGCCTCTTGTTTAATTAATTTAATACTGTTAGAATGATATACTTACCCACTGTAAGAGATAAGTATACTAAAAGCCCATAGAGGTGAGTGATTTGCCCAAGGTAACACAGCATGCCCCAGGTTGCCTGAATCAGACCTAGAACTCCATGAGAAATATGCCCGAGAGTCAACAACATGATCCCTTTTCACAAGGCAGGAGGCTAAGGCCGATCGACACGGTGACATACTAGTGAGCTACAGAGAATCCAGACTGAATGAGATCCAAGAGCAGCTGCCTCCCTTAGGGCCTCATAGGACCACCACAAACACTTTGCAAGAAGGCTTCTGTCCTTTATTCTGACATCGCCTCTACCACCAGCAATGACATCGAAGCTCAACCCTGACTTATTTTAATGCTCTGGATTTTTTAAATGCCTTCTCCCTGAAAAGAGCTGTGGAAAAAGTTCATCATGTGCTCTTTGGAAAGCCTCTGCACCCAGAATAGATGCCTTCATGGTTAGATGCCACCAACAAAGCCCACTGCCTCCTAATAAAAGAAAACAATTATGAGGTCTCTTCAAAATGTTCAAGAAGTAAATGGAAAATGTTTTGAGAAGAGCATTGGTAAGCAGGAATGGGTCTAGAGGAACTCACCAAACTGAGACAAAGGAATGTTTGGCATGGAATAGAATAAAAGGGAAACTGGAGAGATAGAAAAGCTGTCTTAAATATTTCAAGGGCTATCGTGTAAAAGAGAGGCAAGGTATAGTCCAGATGTTTCCAGAGAACAGAAAAGTAACAACCAAGCCTGCCAATCAATGATGGGGCAGGCTGGGCAGGACAGTACAGGGGTTAAGAACGCAGGCTTATAAATCCTTTCTCTGCAACATATACAGCCTCAGTTTCCCCATCTGTATAGTGGTTGTGGCAATAATACTACCTATCTCATAAGGTTGTTGTGAGCATTAAAAAGATCACGAATCTCAGTGGCTTAACACAAAGCCTGGCACGCAGTAAGTCTTCCATATGATGTCATCTGTTGTCCCTTCTGTTTAGAGGAAGTGAGTTCTTTGTCCTTGGGCATATTCAAGAAGCAACTGCTGATCAACAAGCTATGAAGCTGTGTTGGGAAAGAGATTCCTGCATTAGACAAAGGATCGGATTAGGTGACCTTAAATTTCCTTCCATTCTTGGCTTTCACATTCTTTGCTTCATTGAAACTGAGGTTAATTTGGAGTCCTCTATTGGACTACCCTGGCAGGCTCCAGCTTTGCGGCTTTGTTTTTCCACCTTTGTACTTCCAAATCCTTGCTGTGGAGCAGAATCTGGAGAGCACGTCTTGAAGTGCACAACCCAGGAAGGAAAGCTTCTTTTGCTTGTCGGCTGCATTCTTGGAATTCCCAAGATTCCAGCCCCTTTTCCTCCTCACATTGTAAACATTAGGTTCTTGTGGGGAGGACAAAAAGGTCACTTACCAAACAGCGTTTGCTCCCAGGCTCTGATCTGAATAATTCAACTCATCTTCAGTGAGAGCACCAGGCGTGGGGATGATCTCAAGCCATTTGACAGTCACGGTGCTGATTTAGGCTAACAAGGGGCCATTGTCTGAGCGCAAGAATGGCATCCTGGCTTCTTGGTGAGAAGAACCAGGTATGGGAACATAGCACAAGTCCAACTGACTCATCATCACCAACGGCACCGGTGGCAGTCAAGTGCCTTCCCAAATTCCCCTTTCAGCAAGACCAAGCCCTTGAGCAGGAGGAGGAGGCATTTATTGGGGATTGCTACAAATTCGGCTTTACTGCCACTGCCTTTATAACCACAATATAAAGTAACTCCCACAACACAGTGAAGATAAGCTCTTTAAAGAAAATATAAAAGCATTAGCTTGGCAATTCACCCAAACCTCATCATGCACCATAGACATTTTTGAAGTTTAACAAAGAAAAGCACATCATTAAAGAATACTGCTCTATCACCATTCTTATGCAAATCCTTCCAGATAGTTGGGTGGAAAATTCCATCTAACACGCAGTAAGAAATAAGTGTTGCAGGGTAGAAATTTCAGCTATACTGAGTGCATCTATCACTTGTATAATCCAAACTACTGTATGTGCACTGACTACAGAATTAGTATTGATCCATTCACCATGTAAACATCAAGTACTTTCTATTATTACTTGAAATAGCATGCTATCACAATTTCTATTTCCTCCTTCTATCTTAAATAGAAGTATTGCACATTAGCCCTTTCCTTCATGTACTTTTTTGCACAGCTATCTAACTACAGTGTTCGGTGTGGTGCTGAGTTTCCTGCAGACATCTGCAGTATTAGTATTAAAGCACTTTATTTTCAAGTCCTCTCTGATGGAAGACAATACAACTTTCATTTACCCAAGAAACCTGTTACCAGAGCTCCTCTTAGAAACAAGCGCTTTCTCCCCTCCTCTCTTTCCCTCTCTCTTTCTCTCTCTCTCTCTCACACACACACATACACGCACACACATCATCCTTTGTTTGCTACTCATCCCCATGCTGAGATCACCACCATCGGTATGTACCTCGCCCCCCAAGAGGACAGGACCACCAGGTCTCTGGAGCTCTGAGTAGTGGGAAAAGATTTGCCAAGGCTGAGAATGGTATCTGATTTCAGTATGACTTGTTATGGAAGCTCAAGATTTGACCCTGGGTTGCATCGTCCAAATGTCTGGATGAATACAGAAAAATTACTTTGGAGAATCAGTTCTGATGTTTGAAAGCATATAAAAAACATAGCAAGGAGTGAGCCTTCTCTTTCCCCTTTCCTGTTACCACAGCATAACAGCAGGAGGAAATTTGGAGTGGGTTCTGGACCCTGGAGGGTCAATTTTCGCTCAAGTAGCTCGGAGCTACATCTGGCATAATTCGTGTTCTCTGGTGCCTGTGGCATTCCCTGGGTACCACAAGCATCCTGACTCAGGGCACAGTGCTTCTTGTTACCTTTGCCATGATGGGAACGACACACACTGCATGTGACTTAACTAGATTTCCAGGGTCTTCAGAGCCCAGCAGCAGCCCTAGTCAGAACACATACAATTTCATTCCTGTCAATGGGAATCTACACATTGCAAGCATCACCTGCCACGGAGCCAACTTTCATGAACGTGTGTAATACCCCTTTAGCACAATCCAAGTTGCACAACACCGTTGTCCTCTTCTACCAACATGTGAAACCTGCAAATTTTCATCTGAAAAAAAAAAAAAAAAAAAGAAAGCTGTGCCTTCGTTTAATGGAGAGAAAATATCCAGAACCAGCCGAGCACTATTCAGCCACCAGCCTTATGCCCAAACTCCTCTTGACCAATCTAAAATAATAATAATAATTATTATTATTATTCTTAACTAATTAATTGAAATTCTTCCTTATAAATGACAGCTTTGTTACCAGACTCAACGGATGTAAACTCAAACAGATGAAATTGTGTAATTGGATGGTGCGTGTTTAATATTCAAAAAGAGTGTGAGGACCTTATAAAGGAACTGTGCACCTACTTCTGCCTCTCATAAATCTCCATCTTTATTTCATAACATCAACTATTCAGTCTCTTGAATGCTCAGCTGTGTTTGGAGCAACAAAGTTTTATTCACCCCCGTACAAAGTACCCCTTCCCGAAGTGGGACCAGATTTAAGATATGCGCATGAGCACTCTCTTTCTTGTGTATAATCATTTGGCAGGAACTCCAAAACCTCAAAATAGTGAGTGGATCAGGCTGTTCCAACAACAATCACATTAACGTTTGGGGAAAATAAAATTAATTAATTAATTAAATGACTGACTGAAATAAAAGAAGGGTAGTAGCAACCATTGTTGGTTGCCTCTCCACTCCCCCTTCCTTACTAACAGCACCCTCTCTGATTTTGAGCAGGTAACCACCCCTCAACAGAAGGCGACCCTCTCCCTACCTCAGGGTGAACTCGTGAACAGGCAGTCACTGCTGGAACGAATCCCACTCTCTTGGCAGTGACCAGTCTAGGAATGGACATGGGCTTCAACTCTGACAAACAAGATAGAGGGAATCGGGCTGGGCCTGCAAAAGAAGGTTTCTTCACTCTTATGAAGAGGTGTGATGGAGAGTCCACCAACAATAAAAACACTGTGCAGGGCTGGATGTGCACATGACCCCTGAGCCCCAACAGTCATATTATGCAAGAGGCAAAAAGTCGTGATCCCTGTTGAGCTGCTGAATTAAGCAACCCTAAAACAACCCTACCCTGGGCTTCTTGTTTTAAAAAAAAGATACAATAGTCCCCCCAGCCCTTATTAGAAGGGGATTTGAAGACCCCCGGTGGATACTTGAAACTGTGGATAGATCGTACCCAATCCAGTACATACTATGCTTTTTCCTTTCCATACAAATCTACCACAAAGTTTCACTTCTAAGTGAAGAGTAAGAGATTAACAATAACTAATAATAAAATAGAACAATTATAATGAGAGACTATAATAAAAGTCATGTGAATGTGGTCTCTCTCTCTCTCTCTGTCACTGCACTCACCCTTCTCCGAGCGATGGTGTGAGGTGACAGAATCCCTCTGGATAAGATGACATGAGGTGAGTGGTTTGGTAGATGTTTGGCTCCTACTGGTCTTCTGAGGATCCGTCAGAAGAAGGATCATCTGCTTCCAGACTACAATTGATGGTGGGTAACTGAAAATGAGGAAAGCAAAACCAGGGGGTGGGGGGGACTAGTGTCATCATTTTCCTCATGGCTGGGGTTCCTGTTACTACAATCAAAAGCAGCTTTTCTGCCACAGGTCATTATCATCCTTAGAGATTGGTATGGTAAGAAATGACTCTCCACTCACTTCCTGTCTTGCTGCATCCTTGCCCCAGACAAACTTCTTGGTTGAAATGGGCACATTTATGTATTTGAGAAAACGCAGGTTAATGATGCTCTTTAAAAAAAAAAAAAAAAAAAAGAGGTACTAATGAATCTTTCCACTGAGTACCTTCTCCAAAGAAAGAAAAATCTCATGATAGCCTATTAACCAAAATCTGCCCTGTGCATCCAGCCGTGTGTGGCTACAAGAGCTCCAAGATGGCCTCATTATTAAGAGCTGAGGGAGTGATTACAGTATAAAAAAGATGCATTCTTTGGAGGCCCTGGTGCTTCACAGGTTTTAGAAAATAAAGGCCTCATTCTACAGTAGCGTTTTCCAGGCTTGTTTGGGCACAGACGCACATTACTTTCCTCATCGAGAAGGTCAGGCGGAAATACATAGGTTGAAGAGGGGCGGGGCCTTTACTCCACCCGCTCAGTCAAACCCAAAAACTGCCCCTGAGTCATTTCCTCTGAATCGCTAGGACTCCTGGGGTCGTTTCAGAAATGATCGTCTAAACCAAGAATGAGGGGGCCACCTGTGTTTTGAGTAATAGACTATTTTAAGCAAGAAGAAGACATGAAGTCCTAAAAGTTTACGCAAACAAAAATGCGTGTGAAGGAATGATGTGCTCTGTCAACAGATGAGAAATGGCCACAGTAAGGCCTGTGAAGACTACCCACCTCTCTGTCAGGATTCACCTGCAGTCCTCCAGAGTACGATCACCTGAGACTCTAGGCTGGGAAGAGAAAGACGAGCAACTAAACATAGTTTGAGACCTCTACAGGAAGATGTTAGGGAACCTTAGGGTCAAAAAGGTGGGGTTATACCATAAACAACATTAAAAGACTAAAGACAGCTTGGGAGAAAATATTTGCCGCACATGTAACAGACAAAGCTTAAATATTCATACTATATGGAATCTACAAGTCAATTTAAATTTTTTAAAAAGACAATTCAATATAAAAAATGAGGAAAGAATATGGACAATTTATAGGAAAAAAAATACAGGTGGCCAATAAATATATGAAAGGAATCTCAGTTCTAAGGCTAATTAGGGAAATGCAAAATGAAACAATGCAACACCACTCTCAGCCTTATGTTTGCAAAAATTTAGAAGACATAATATCCAGGGTTGCAAATAAAGTAGAGAAATGGGCACTCTCACACATCTGATGGAAGTGTGAATTGAAACACAGTTTTGGAGGACAATTTGGCAATGTCTATCAAACTTAAAATGCAATTCCATTTTAGGAGTCTGCCCTACAGATATATTTGCACATGGCTGTAAAGATATAGCTACAAGGATACTCACTGCAACATTGTTTGTAATTGCAAACACACAGGAAACAATGTAAATGTCCATCAGAGAGGACAGATTAAAAATGCTCTGGTATATGCATGAAATAGAACAGTGAGCAAACATTAAAAACAATGAGGTAGATATGGATGTGTTATTATAGAAGCATCTGAAATGTAAAAAAAAAATGAATAAAGAAAAGCACATGTTCCAAGAAAAATTTTAAATAAAAGATAATGTGCATATATCCTCTTTTTAATATATCTAATATGATGTCAGGAATAAAGTAAATACCCAATACATATTGGAAGTATAAATGGCTTATAATTATTTGCTAGAGGAATGAATGGCTGATGAATAAATAAATGATGAATGTACATGTAAACACAAAAAATTTGAAAAGATACCCAAGGTTAACTCAGTGTAATGGGAGGAAGAATCACTTTTCACATAATATCTTTTTATAGATTGTTTTTAAAACTTTACAGTTGTAATTTTCACATTAACAGAAATAGAAAAGTTAAAGATCCATCTCTGGTTCTGTTTAAAGATGTTAATATCTTAATACTGAAAGAAAGGAAAGACATAATGAAAATATTTGCAACATACGTAACAAAATTAACTCCACTCAACATAAAGAGCTCTTACCAATCAATAAGACAGAAATAAACAGCAGAAAAAAATAATAAATAGCCAAATCCTGTGTGGTCAACATTGGCAATTGTCTACCTAAAATCTATTCTTTCTTCCAAATAGACCCATATTAGAGGATGGGCCAGCCATATGTTTATTACCCAAATGAAAAAGTACAAATGACCAAAAATCTTGTGGAAAGATATTCAATCTCATCTAGTCAGAGAACTACAAATTAAACAAAGTAAAATACTTGGATTTTGCTCATAACATAGGCCAAAACAAGAAAAAGATTTCTATTACCCAGTGTTGTCAAGGACTTGGAGAAAGGCATTCACAAGCAAAGTCAATGGGAGTGTAAATTGGCACAATAATTTGGGCTGTAATTTGATATACCTTATCAAATTTAAAGCATATTATCTTCAACCTAGAAATTCCACTTCTAGGAATCTGTCCCACAGAATCCCTTACACAATTACCCAAGGATCCATGTGCAAGAATGTTGTCTAGAGGCTCGTTCACTAGCAACAATCTGGGAAAACTTTCACCTGTCCACCAGGACAGCGGCGAACAAGCACACAAGGATCTCTGCCCTGACAGAGACTTTGTTCAGTTGGAGGCAGAGACAGACGATAAACAAGGACATAAATAAGCAAGATATGTTCCAGTGACATAAGTACTTTGTAAAGGAAATAAGATTAGGAGATATGATAGAGCATTTTGGGGAGTACAGAGGTGGACAGGGCAGAGGCGAGACTATTATACATGAAGCCATTCAGGGATGACTTCCCGGAGGGGAATACTGAGCTAAGATCAGAACGATGACCGAGAACTAGCCCAGCAAATAGAAGGCCCAGAGACACTGTAGGAGGGAGACAAAGGATAACTAATAAGAAGGAGAAAGGGGAAAGATGAGACTAGAGAGGAGAGTTTAGGAAACCACTGGGGTACTAAGCAAGGAGGGACATGACCAGGTTTGCCATTTTTAAAAGATCATTCTGGCTGCCAGGTGAAGAATGTATTGTAGGAAATACCAAGGAGAGAATGGAGAGAAGTTAGAAGGTCCTGGCAAGATGGATTGGTGGCTAAACCCAGGTAGCTGGCAGTGGAAAGGGAGAGAAGTGTCCAGATAATGGCATACTTTGGAGGTAGAGCCAACAGGATTTGCTAGTGGATTGCCCTTGGCGTCTGACAGTAAGTAAAGAAGGAATTGAGGATGGCACCAAATTTGGAGCCTGAACAACTGGGTGGGCTGGTGGTGTTATTTACTGAGATGAGAGAGCCCGGGGGGAAAAGAAGTTTAGTAGAGAAATTCCAGAGTCCATTTTGGACTTGTGAAGCTTGAATGTCCTATGAGACAGGCAAGTAGAGATAAAGTGGGAAATTAACATATATATTTGCAAATGCAGAGAGAAAAATCTGGGAGGGTATCCACCTAACCGATAAAGGGATTCTCTCCAGGAAGTGCAACTGGGGGTAGGGGGAGGGGAGATGAAGAGGAAAGAAGCTACTTCTACATTTGACTTTATATACATTAATAAGGTTTGAAATTGTTACAATGAATATGTATTACCTTTGAAATTTAAATAAATGAATATAAATAAAAGACTGAGTGATTTTCAAATTTTTCCGCAGAGCTTTTTCTTCAAACAAAATCTTATCCAGAATGCTCTTCCCACTGTCACTATTCAGGCGTCAGCTCAAATATCACCTCAGAGAGGCCATCCTTAAACAGGATCTAAAGTATCTCCACTTCTTCCTTCCCCCCAAGTCACTCTGTTGCATGCCCTGTTTTATTGTGTTCATATCACTTACAACCCAAAACTGACCTATTTGTCTGTTTCCTGGCCTTCCCTGCTAGAATATAATGGTCAAGAGCAGGGAGGTTGTATGTCCTGGTCTCCAAATAGCCCTAGTATCTGGAACAGTGAGTTGCATACAGTAGGCACTCAATAAATACTCCTTTGATTAAAAATGAACTCCAATTTGTCCTCAGGATAAAAAGCTGAGCTGCTTCAATGGAACCAAGGCTAGGGGGTCCAGAGTCTTGTCTCTCCCTCTCTCTCTCTCTCTCTCTCTCCAATCCCTTCCCACCATCACTGGCTGCCTTAAGGTATATCTCAGGAACCCCCAGGGCCCTGAAGGAAAATGCAAAAACCACAGGACTGTCTGATAGCTCAGATCTTTTCCAGTTCAGACAGTCTACAAAGGTCTGACCCCAGCCCTCCTTCTCGGAAATCCACCTCCTCAGTATCTACCTGGGACCACCAGAGTAGGTCTCATCCAGACTCAGGGAGAGCTCTACCCATCTCCACATCACTTCCACTAGGCCAACTGGCCTCACACAGGCCACCCTCTGCCAGGTGCTCCAGACTGTGCCCACTAGCCCTGCACAGCACCTGCTCATGGAGTCACCAGTGAGGGACGGCCCCAGCTCGGCCCCGACTCAGTTCCACACTGGGTACAGGTGCACCCAGACACAGACCTGGGGCTTGTTCTGCAGGAGCTGCATGGGGTCATAGTCAATTCTCTGACCTTCTAGTGGCTCTCACAGGAATGTGGTCAAGTCCAACTCAGTCCCTAGTTCTTTCTCAAGCCTTCCAAATTGTCCTGAGGCCACACAGTCAAAATTAAATAAAGACTGGCTGTCTTTGTGCATGCATTCGGTTGCTGTCTTTGTGAGATATGGGTGATGGAACTGCCACGCCTCCAAGAAAGAGAAATGCCATCTGTCTGCCTCACTTGGCCTCAATGTCACTTCAACCAGAGGTTAGTAAGCATCCCTAGGCATTGTCTTCTGTCCCTTCTGTGGCCCAGAGAGAGTAGTTCTCACCCTCAGACTGTGCTGCTCTCCAGCCTCAGCCAAGGCCAGGGATTTGCCTATGCACCTCCTGTCTGCCTGGGTGTAGGGCCAGCATCTCTCAGCAAGAGTCCCAAGCAGAACCAAGAGCAGTCACTCATTCACTCTACTTAAAGGTAAGTCCCTGCCACTCTCAGGTCCTTGCCACACATCAGAATCCTCTTCCTTACACCCACTGTCTCCCATGACTACTGGATGTACCTCTGCTTCCGGGTGGGCTGAGGGTGGAACTTAGGGTAGGCAGAACCTCAGGGATAAAGCCTGAGAGACCAGAGTAGTGAGGAGGAATCTTGTGGTCCTCACTGCAGTGATTCTCAGGAAGGAGAGGGCTGGAGGAATATTGCGGGCCCCTTCCCCAGAGCCCCGCGCGTGGTGCTCAGGGGCCACCTGCTGGCAGCTGGGGGCATGTGTGACTCTGGGGAGAGGGTTGCTTAGACCCAGGGCTCCTCCAAGAGCACCCACACACAGGCACCCCAGTACATGGTGTGCACACACGCGCCCACACAGAAACATACATCCCACATGCCTCAGCACGCATGTGCGTACACAGAGAGCCATGCATACATGCACACGCCCGTGCAGATATGAACGCAAGCATGCAAGCAGACAGACATAACAGAATTATATACTGCTCATAAGCGTGCACCTGCACACTCCCACGGGCACACAGCTTGCATATACATTAAAGCATGTGCAAAGACATTAAGGTGCATATACGCTAGTGCATATACAGTAAGGCATGGGCCCCGAATGAGCCCCTCCCTCCCCAGGGCCCTTTCTGTAATTCCCTTCCTCCCAGTCATCACCTAGCGAAAGATGGAAACCCACATGACTTCTGCCCCTCTGCTTTCCTGCTCTTTGCACGTAGGCAGTGCTCAGTCCGTGGCTCCGTTACCAGGGGCCCCTCAGAGGACTGCGGCCAGAGGACCACAACCCCACCTCTGTGCTTAGCTGCCAGCATGCATCTCTCCTCACCTGGGGCCTGTGAGTGCGGCCAGCAAGCGTGTGGTGACAGAGGTGTGCCTCAACACCATGAGAACAAAGATTTCAGGGCCCTGGTTTACCGTGATGTCAATATGGGATGCTGTCCACCCAGTCCCAGAGCAAGGTGGGCCACAGCTGCACAGGGACGGGGTCTACAGAGATGGGAGGTGACACTCTGGAACTGTCTGAGAAGCTGAAGCTGTGCAGACACCTCCAAGGGTTGGTTTAAGGGCTGACAGAGCCTCAGAAGCCCAGGTTCAAGGATAAGGAAGGCAGAACATATTCACTGAATGCCTGCTGCCTGCTGTGTGCGGCGTTATTCCCACGCTCATTCAACGCCTACTTCTCTATGAGGCAAGGAGGCTCTGAGTCTTCCCATAATAAGACATCACCAGGTGCCACTCTTTCCTTTTTAAATATGCCTCTGTTTATCCCAGGGATGCACCAACAGGTCCAAGCTCCCATTAGCTCTCGTCTGGGCCAGTGGTACAGCCTCCTCCCTGCGCCCTTCCCTACTCTTGTCTCCTCCAATCTGCCCTCCATAATTTAAACAGATCAGTTTTAACAACACAGAGCTGAAAGTCTCTTTACTGGCTTTAGTGACTTCTGGTTCTAAGGACCAAGACCAAAACCCAAATCTCTGCTTTGCACCCTCCCCTACTTCTTGCCTCTCATGTCTGCACTTCCACATTGGTCATTCTCACCCCTCAAATGTCACCCCACTTCCTCCCACATCAGTCACTTTGCACATGCTCTTCCCTCTACTCCCCCATCCACACGCCCTCGCCTGAGAAAATCCACCTTCCCCTCTCTCCTCAAACATCATTTCCTCCTGATGCCTTTCTTGCCCCCTGACATCCTCTCCCTGGCAAACACTCCTAACTCCCTGTGGTTCTATTATAACACACAGCAGCACTTGCACTGACCTATCCATGCTGTTATGTGACTTCCCTCTGTCTGCTCTGTCCCCTAGGCTCTGAGCTCTGCCAGGGCAAAGACCTTGTCTCTTGCTCATTCTTTTATACCCAAGTTCCCAGAAACTGCACGCGCTGGAGAAGTCCCTGGTTGGAATGATCCAAGCCATCCCATCCTCCCATCAGCCCAGGCCAACTCAGCAGAAGAGACTGTGCATTTGTTTCTACCTTGGCAGGCCTGTCCTATTATCATTCTTGAGCAAAATGATAACAACCTGATTAGCAAAAGGCCATGCTTACCTGTAAGCCTGGATAAATGGAAATAAACCCACCAACAGAAGAAAAAGAGCATCATATATGAGCGTCGTCTCGGGAAGGCAGTGGAAGCATTTTAATGTGCAGTCCCAAGGGCACACACAATAGAGCACTGACCAAGTAAGACTGTTGAACTTCTATACGTCTTTTTAGATATTCACCACCCAAAGGACAGATCAGGCCCTCGGAAGTCCTGAGGGCTGGGGACAGAGAACTCTGGGGCAGTTACCCCTCCTCCATAAGAGCAACCATACAGCCCATGGAGCCTCTTTAGAAACTATTAAGACTTTCAAGACCATTACGGCAGAGCGGTAGCCAAGTTCAGGGCCTTTCTGTGTAACTACACAGGCGGCACATCCATGAAGCTGATCCTGCTCCTTTGCCCCAGAAAACCGGGCAGCCCAGAACCACCCACACACCATCCAATTCTGGAAACAGTCACTTACTAAACACCTCACCTGTGCCCTGTTCTTGCCTGCACGGAGCTCAGAGCCTGAGAGTGGGAAAGCAGTCAGTGCACAGCTGCAAAGGGAACTCCGTGTGTCTTCACTCCCCTGGAGGCAGGCGAGGAGGATGGGCCCCTCCCAGATCCCAGAATCTCAGGGGTGAACAACGACCTGCTAATGTGCAAACACGCCCCGGAGATGGTCTCATGCACAGTGCCCTGAAGATGACTTCACTCCTTCTGCAAGAGCCTGGCTGCATTTTGGTGGGGGGAGTTAGAGAAAATCTGGCTAAAGACAGCTCTCCCCAGTGCTGCCAGGAAGGGAGGGTCCTTAGAGCCAGATGTCCCCTTGACTGCTTCATCACAGTAAATACACTCCTTCAGGAATTCTGATGGAAGCAAACTGCTTCCCTGACGATTCTGCCTCTCTGTGCCAGCGGGAGCGTGAAGTTTGCGGGCTTCCTCCCCAAGAACCCTGGTTGCAGTGTTTTTGCCAAAGAAGAGCCAGGGAAGACATCAAGGCAAACTTAACTCCCCACATGCAAGGAAAATAAGAGCCACCATTGGTTGTCTAGCAGCCTAAAGCAAGCCTGTGTCATGAGACACATGAGAGCTTTTACATTTTGCTCTCACATGAGTGTGCCATCCTGTCTTGAGACTCTAGGAAGGCTGATGATTTTGTTTTAATTTAACACTCACGTAGTACCAGCCATGTACCAGACCCCATTCCAAAAGCTTGACAAGTATTAACTTATTAATCCATGTAGGTACTATGAATATCGTTCCCACTTGACTGATGGGGAAACTGAGACAACCACAGAGCGAAGTTCCCTCAATGCCACGTAGACAGTAATTGGCAGAACAAGGATTCAAACCTAGACTGGCTCCAGAACACATGCCCTTCATCATTATGGCATGTTGCCTCTCTAGGCTCAAAAGGCAGACAGATCAGAGTGCAAGTTTAATTCCATAATCTGGACTGTTAATTTGTATGCCATTTGGATTTTAATTCCATAGGTATTTGCAAATGCCAAGTGACCACATAGCTAATGTGGATTAAGACTTCGAGCTTTGGATTCAGACAGACCTGGATTCAAATCTGAGCTCAGCCATTTGCCAAGCTGGGAAGCTTGGATGACTGATGTCAGCTATCTGTGCCTCAGTTTCTTTGACTGTAGAATAGACATAATAATGGCACCAGCCTTTAGAGTTGCAGTGAGGATAAAATGACTGTGCAAATAAAACTCTTGGCACAGGACCAGGGCCAGGGCAATTATCCAATATAGGTTTGTAGGGACTTTTCTTAACACTATCATCTTCATTTCATCAACAGTGATTGAGAGACGGTGGAGCATGGTGAGAAAAAGATGGAATTTGGAGACAGGAAATCCTGGATGAAAATGCAGCCACATAGTACCCAAAATCTATAAAGAACTTACCAAACTCAATACCCAAGGAACAAATAATCCAATCAAAAAATGGGCAGAAGTCATGAACAGACATTTCTGCAAAAGAAGACATCTAGGGCGCCTGGGTGGCTCAGTGGCTTAAAGCCTCTGCCTTCGGCTCAGGTCATGGTCCCAGAGTCCTGGGATGGAGGCCCGCATCGGGCTCTCTGCTCAGCGGGGAGCCTGCTTCCTCCTCTCTCTCTGACTGCCTCTCTGCCTACTTGTGATCTATCTCTCTGTCAAATAAATAAATAAAATCTTTAAAAAAAATAAAAAATTAAATTAAATTAAATTTAAAAAAATTTTAAAAAAATAAAAAGAAGACATCTAAATGGCCAAGAGACACATGAAAAAGTGCTCAACATCACTTGGCATCAGGGAAATACAAATCAAAACCACAGTGAGATTCCACCTCATACCAGTCAGAATGGCTAAAAGTAGCAAGTCAGATGTTGGCAAGGATGCGGAGAAAGGGGAACCCCCTACACTATTGGTGGGAACGCAAGCTAGTGTAGCCACTCTGGAAAAGAGTGTGGAGGTTCCTCAAAAAGTTGAAAATAGAGCTACCCTACGACCCAGCAATTACACTATTGGGTGTTTACCCCAAAGATAAAAATGTAGTGATATGAAGGGGCACCTGCACCCCAATGTTTACAGCAGCAATGTCCACAATAATCCACAATGTCCCAGCTACGGAAAGAGCCTAGATGTCCATCAACAGATGAATGGATAAAGAAGATGTGCCATATATGTGTGTGTGTGTGTGTGTGTGTGTGTGTATAATGAAATATTACAAAACCATCAAAAAATTAAATCTTGCCATTTGCAATGACATGGATGGAACTAAAGGGTATTATGCTAACCGAAAAAAGTCAATCAGAGAAAGACAATTATCATATGATCTCACTCATATGTGGAATTTGAGAAACAAGGCAGAGGATCATAGGGGAAGAGAGGAAAAAATGAAATGACAAAACCAGAGAGGGAGCCAAACCATAAGAGACTCTTAATTTCAGGAAATAAACTGAGGGTTGCTGGAGTGGACGGGGGTGGGAGGGATGGGGTGGCTGGGTGATGGACATTGGGGAGGGTATGTGCTACAGTGAGCGCTGTGAATTGTGTAAGACTGATGAATCACAGACCTGTACCCCGAAACAAATAATACATTATATGTTAATTTAAAAAAGAAGAAGAAGAACTTCAAAGGGTAGACCTTATTAGGTGGAAAACTAAGTGAACGAAAAAAAAGAAAGAAAGAAAATGCAGCTACATAATTTGTTCCTAGTGTGGCCTTGTGCGAGTCACTTCCAGCTTCCTTTCTTCCTCCATAAGTGGAGACTGCCCTAGAGTAACCTCTCTCAGCATTTGCCAAGAACACACAAGCTCATATGCATCAAAAGGGCGTGGTTATCTATGAAGAAACGTACATATGGTGGTCATCATTTGTGTGCCATAGAACAGCCTATCTATAGTGGATTGAATGGTACCCCAAAAACGTATATCTACATCCTAACCCCCCAAATCTGGGAATGTGTCCTTTTTTGGAAAAAGCGTCTTCAATTATGGATCTCAAGATGAGGCCATCCTGGACTAACTGGGTGGGCCCTACAAGTGTTCCCATAAACAGTGGGAGGAGACTCAGAGAGAGGCAGGAGCAGCCATGCAGGGGAGAACAGAGGGGTCCAGCCAGAGGCCAAGGGAGAGCGGAGCCACCAGAAGGGGCAAGAGGCCAGAAAGGGCCTTCACTAGAAACTTCGGAGGGAGTGTAGCCCTGCCAACACCTTGATTTCAGACTTCTAACCTCTGCACCTTGGACAGAATACATTTTTCCTGCTTTCATAAAGCCGCCAAGTTTCTAGTCCTTTGTTACAGTAGCCCTTGGAAGCCAATGCATTGTCCCTGGGGGAAGAAAAGGAAAAATAAAAAACCACAAGGAGGCCATGTTAGTTTGTTGGAGCTGCCATCACGAAATGCCATGGATTGGGTGGCTTCAACCGTCGACCTTGATATCTCACAGTCCCAGAGGCTAGAAGTCCATAGTCAAAGTGGGAGCAGACCGCACGTCTAGTGAGGATGTCTTCCCGGCTTCTAAACACCCACCTTCTCACTGCAGCCTCACACAGCCTTCCCTGAGTGTGTGCTCAGAGAGAGAACCCGGGTGTCTCTTCCTCTTCCTACGAGGACACCAGCCCTCCCGGACTAGAGCTCTGCCTTTACAGGTACCCTTCACTACCTCCACAGAAGCCCCGTCTCCGAATACAGCCACGTTGGGGCTTCACCACAGGAATTTTGAGGGGAACACAATTCAGTCCATAACAGAGGCCACATGAAGAGTGTGTTAGAATCCAGACCAAACAGCAACAGATCCACTGTGGCAAGTGAGGGGTTTGGGAGCACAAGACAATGTCCTGGAGTGGGAACCCCCAGAGCAGGTAGCAGCAGAGGGAGACCCCAGTGGACAGCTTCCTGCACCCTCTGCCGCCTTCTCAAGCCTGCCTCATGTGCCCTTGATGCTGGGCCACTCTTATTCTCCTTTATTTTATTAGTAAACGTGGTTGGTCTCCCCACAGAGAAACAACCACAAATTTTCATTTTTGAGAAGTTAATTCTTCGATTTAAAATACCTCCGAAGACTACATGAATCCCTTCAGCATGTATAAGGGGTTGTGTTTATAAATAAATATCTGGATAGATTTGGGTTTGAACAGCAAAGATGGCTGCAGTCATTTTATTATAGAATTTATGAAAAAGCAGTTGATCCCCACGTGGGTGGGAATACACGTCAAATCCAAGTGGCAGAATTGTGAACAGGATTTAGGATTATGCAGGAGAAGCACATGGGGTAAGTGCTCTGAAATTTGAAGAGGTTCAGCATGTTAAATTAAGTCCTTTGACAGCTTTTAAAGCCTAAGGAAATCAGTCTTACATTTCTCTAACAGGTTAGGGTTTGATGAAATAAGTAGTTCAAACCTTTCACATCCTCCCCGCTTTGGAAACAAACAGCTGATCACCTTCCATTCCTACAAATCCATTTCTCCCGGATGTTTACAATGTATTTGTTCAGCAAGTATGTATTCAGCTCCCACTATGTGCCAGGCAGAAGACTAGATTTAACCATAAACAGAAATAGACAAGGTCCAGCCAGAAGGTGGGTCCACAGTTGGCACTGGGGTGAGGAGGGGTTGGAGAGGGTGCCCGAGACAGCCTTACAAACAGGGAGGCCCCAGCACAGGAACTTAGAAAGGGAGGCAGAACACAGGCTAAATTTAGGAATAGTGAATAGTAATCCTGACGGTGGGATGGGGAGGCATGGGGCAGGGCTCAACTCAGGCCACAGTTGGGGGTCCCAGTAGCCCAAGCCAGGTGCCCCTTCCCTGCTCTACAAAGCCCATCCCCTGCTTCAGCCAGGGAGGGGATGGGACGGGAGCAAAGGAGTCCTGATACGGGGACACCAGCATATCTAGCTGCAAGGCAACAAAGAAAAATAGCCCAGAAAAGGAGGCTGGAACTGATTCAAACCCACCTGGTGAAAACTGGCTGGTCGGGGATTCCCTCTAGCATGGGGATTTTAAAGCCCGGGAGCCAAATGCACACCAAGGGCCCGAGCTCCCAGCGAGTTTGGAATGCCACCTCCAGACTTTTCTGCACAGTCATTCGCTCACTAACGAGCAGCCTCCCATCTTCCATCATTGTCTAGCATGTCGCCCTGACCTGCAGCTCATGTGAAGCATGCAGAGGAGGTGAGAAAAGGGAAGTGCAGGGAGACAGGAGCCTCCCACCCGGAATCATCACATAAACTTTAAGTCAATTTCCTTTTCTCTTTGGATTTTTTCCCTACCTGATCTTATCTCTTCCAGAAACTTGCAGTGGTTGGTTTCCAAACTTAAACAATGGGGGAGGCAGGGAGGGGGCAAATAGTCAGACTTACTTATCTGCCCTCCTATTTAAGAGATCCTGGAGTGGTGATCTTGGGAAAGCCATGACCTCCCTCAGCCTCACTTTTCATCTTTGAAGAACAGGAATGAATGTGGAGCTTCAAGCCACAGACAGAAGAGACTGGAAGCTCCCTTCCTGATGCCTGAGTGTCCCCCGCACTAGGTCATGAGGTTGTCACCCCAAGTACCTGCCCCAGAGATAAGGGATCCATCAAGAACGACAGTATTTGCCATTTACTGAGCGTGCCTGTGCCCCCGGCACTGCACTAAATGTTTCCCCTACACGGCTCATCTGACCTTCAATATCAGTAAGTGAGGGGGGCGACGGTTGTGCAATTCTGTGGACACCAAAAACCATTGACTCCTATGCCTTAAATGGGTGAATGGTGTGGTTTATAAATGGTATCTCTATAAAGCTGCTCTAAAAGCGAAAACAAACCTCCAGTGAAAAAGGAGCTACTGCTCTCCTCATTGTACAGGTGCAGTAAGAGGACGCCCCCCTCCGAAGTCAGGTACCAGGGCCCCCCGAAGTCACATGGCTAGCAGAGAGCAGAGCCAAGACACCCGCCTCCCAGGCTGCTCGCCGGCCTCCGTGGGGGTAACCCACAGAGGGCTTGCTTTCTGGGAGTGCCAGGGCCAAGCCTGGTTGCACTGACTCTCCCCACAGCCCCTGAGGCAGCCCGCTCCTGTGGTGGATAAGGTGGGTCCACAGGGAGCTCCCACAGAGGCTGAGCCAAATCTGCCTCTGCGGAGTTTCCGTGCCTGCGCACTGGTGCTCCCTCTGGAACCGCGGGGAGTGAGGGCTCCGCACTCCAGGAGATGCCAGGGGCAAATTCCTCTTCCTTCTTTTCTCCTTGGCCTGAGAGATGCATGGGCCCAGCAGAAGCTTGCAGACAACAGAGCTGGGAGATCTGGGAGATCAGTGATCTCCCAGCGTGTGGGTCCTGGTGGCACCACAGTCACCAGAGGCTCTAAAAATCCCCAATTCCATTGAGAGAGCCCGAATCTGTGCGTCTAAACCATATTTTTTAGAAGCAACCAAATGATTTCTGTTAGGAGCAAGATTAATAAATAAATAAATAAATAAAACAAAAACTATTATTTTTAAGAAAGAAACTGGGGATGCCTGGGTGGCTCAGTCAGTTAAGCATCCACTCTGGCTTTCAGCTCAGGTTGTGACCTCAGGGTCATGAGACTGAGCCCTGCATGGGGCTCTGCGAGTCGGTTTGGGACTCCCTCTCCCTCTGCCCCTCACCAACCTTGCTTTCTCTCTCTCAAATAAATAAATAACTCTTTACAAAATAAAAAGAAAAAGAAAGAAAGAAAGAAACTGAAGATCATAGAGGGACATAACTATCACAAAAATCACACAGCCACATTCAAACCAGCTCACTCTCAGACAAGCCCACTTCAGTGTCAATGATCCTAAGTCCGGAAACTGATTCTCCACTATAGCCTATAATGCAAAAGGTAAAAGACAGGAATGTAGACTCCATACAGGAAGAAGAACTATGAATCAGCAACTTAATCCTAATATCTAATTTTTTAAAATTCTGTCAAAACAATGTAGGACATTTTACAGTCATCAAATTTAAGACAACGACACCCGATTTGGGTGAGGCTCTACTGAAACTGATTCTTTTGCGCATTGCATGTAACAACTTAAATTAATATAATGCCTTGCAAACCATGCAGCATGGTAACTCACGAGCATCGGGCTGGGTCCTTTACTGAGGGTCTACTTTGTGCAGGTGTTGGGAACACAGGCACAAGTAAAAATTGCTCCCTGTCTTCCAAGGGCTCACTCTGCACTGGACAAATCAGACAAGTGAATGCTTGTTTCAAGATTGAAGGTAAGTGGTAAGCACAGATCATGACACCTTCCAAGGAGGGCCCCTTGGTCTTACCTGGAGGTCCAGGAAAAGGATTTCTGAAAATGCTTGAGCAGGGGCACCTGGGTGACTCAGTTAAGCGTCTGAATTTGGCTCCGGTCATGATCTCAGGGTCCTGGGATGAGATGCGTCAGGCTCTGTGCACAGAAGGGAGCCCGCTTCTCCCTTTCCTTCTGCCCCTCCACTGCTCTCATGTGCTCACTCTGTCTCTCTCTGTCTCAAATAAACACATAAAATCTAAAAAAAAGAAGAAAAAAGAAAAAAAAAAGAAAGAAAAGAAGAATGCTTGAGCCAAGGCTTGGAAGCTTGCAAGAGGGAAGCCAGGGCTACAAGGACTTGGGAGACAGGTGGGTCTGTGCCACAGAGCCTTCAGGGTTCTGCTAAGAGTCTAGGTTTTGTTCTACAGGTTGTAAGCAGGCATTGAAGACTTTAGGCAAGGGAATGACGTGCATATATGTGAGCTCTGAAATGGTCCCTCAGGTTGCAGTATGAAGGGCAGCAGATGCATAAGGGCAGACAGGAGGGCCGGTTAGGAGGGTGTGGCCATGGTCCAAGGGGGAACAGGCAATGGATGCTCCCACAGAACAGAGACAATAGGAGGAAAGAAAGAGATAGATGGGAGAGAAGGAAGGGCAGGAGAATGTCTCCATATTCTAATCACCCAGTCATCGGAATTTAGTAATTCTTTGTGGAGATTTAAAGGGGAAAGAAGAATTGAAAACAATCTCTGAGGAAGAGCTGGAAACTGAGCTCAGCAGTGGCCAGTGATGGCCTAGAGTGTCACTGAAGGTGGTCCTTCAGTGTAGGGGAGTAGGGACATCCCCCCTGCACTAGCATCCCAGGCACTGACTACTTTGGGGAGAGCAGAGCCCAGGCAGTAGGGACTAGGAAGGTGTCACAGGCTTTCCCAGGAAGCCAGCTCTGAGATGGAGATGAGTGGGCACAAGGTTTATTAGGGTGTGGTCTGGGGATTGTTGCTGTGGAAGGAAGGGGGGGTGGGAGAAGGAAAGAAGCAGAAGGAGTAGAGGGGGCAGTTGGGCTGTGATGGAGCCCTGCTAGAGTTCTCAGGCCTGAGGCTGCGATGTCTCCTCACAGCTGTCCGGGGCTGCAGACAGGGGCCCAGGCCTTTCCACCCCTGCATCTGTCATGGAGCTGGCTCAGGGAAGGGGCTTCGGCAGGGCAGCTGTCTTCAGCGGAGGCCATCCTGTACAACTGTGTGCAGGGAACAGTCCCGGAAGCTGGGGGGCCAGGTCCTGCACTTTTGAAGAGGGACCTGGGTGGTCCAGCACAGGGGCCCCTGAAGTTCCACAAGTGAGAACATCAGAGTTAAGCACGAGGGCTGGCACCAGTCTCCCAGTGAGAGGACTGGAAACCAGAACAAAAGCCCAGGTGTAAAACGGAACCACTTGGTGGGGGTTTGGGGGGCATGAAGGAGCCAAGCCTTCCTCCAGTTCTGTGGATACCAGTCCAAGGGCAGCAGGACCCTTTTCAGACTCACTGGAGTGTTCAAAGCCCCACAGACCATTGACCTCCAACACGACAGACTGCCCAGGCCAGGGGCCCTGGCAGTGGCTGCTGGCCCGGGGGGAATGGGAGGAATTGGCACTCAGTGTTCTCTAACCACAACTGCCAGACTCTGGAAACAACCTGCCTACCCAACACTAGGGAACAAACAAGTCAACCATCATGTTTCTGCATCCTTTAAAATAATTCAGCCTGGGCACCTGGGTGGCTCAGTGGGTTAAGCCGCTGCCTTCGGCTCAGGTCATGATCTCGGGGTCCTGGGATAGAGTCCCGCATCGGGCTCTCTGCTCGGCAGGGAGCCTGCTTCCCTCCCTCTCTCTGCCTGCCTCTCTGTCTACTTGTGATCTCTCTCTGTCAAATAAATAAATAAAATCTTAAAAAAAAAAAAAGACTGGGTGAAAAAAACTTTTAAAAAAAATAATAAAAAAAATAATAATTCAGCCTACTCTGAAATCACATGAAAAATACCTAGGACTCATTCAGCAAAGAAAAGAACATGAAATAGCCACCTCCTCGGTATACCTATAAAAACTGAGCTCTGCATATGGACAGACACTGGCAGCGAACACAGAAAATAAAACCATTGATTTTTATGATTGAAGGAGTAGGGACGGGTTTTAATTCATATTACCGTAGTTTGTCATAAATCCTTTTTTCCAGCCTTGACCACCTCCCGCCAGAGGAAGCTACAGATGTGTTCATGTTGGTGTATGGCTGGCCCACATTATCTCCCGTTTCGTCCTTACAGTGACATCTGTACCCAGTACACACTGCAGGCAGACCTCCAAGCCGGCTAAGAGAGTGTCCAGACACAGCCATTAGCTCTGTCTCCGAACACAAGGGGTTCAAAGTTTGGCAATGAGAAAAATATTTCTAGGAGGAAAGAAAAGAAGGTTTTATGTCTCCCGGTCCCAACAACTAGTAAGTGAGACTAGTTGAGTATAAAAAGAGGCAGAATATAGATCGATATTTAAGCAAAGTTTTTGTAAGAACAACTGATAGGCTGTTTTCAGATTAGTAAGCCCAGTAGATTTGAGTAGATGCTAAAAATTATAAAAATAAAGAAAGGAAACCTCATGAAACATTGGAGTCATGAAACCCTGCAGGAGGTGCTCTCACACACGACCACTTGGAGCAAGAAGAGTATCTCCCCTTATCCAACTGGAAGAAGCTTACTTTCCATAGCCCAGCAGGGGGAAGAAAGAATTTCTCCTTGCCCAGCAACAGCCCAGCCAATGAGAACTCAGCAAAACCGCTGCACCCAGCTTCCTCCTTTCTCCTACAAAAGAAAGCTCATCTCCTCTGTTCTCTGGACTTGCCCACGGCTCACCATAGTTTGCTTATCCCAAATTACAATTCCTCTGCTATTCCCAATAAACTCATTTTGTGGGTAAAAGAAGTGGCTCTTGTTTTTTAAGGTCAACAAGATCATTAGTCCAGAACACTGTGGAAGAGTTTCAGGAGGTCAAAGACCCTGCCTTGATTTGTCTAATCAGGAGATTTTATAGATGATAATTTAAATAATTTAAACTATAACTCAAGGAAGGTTGGGTAGAGACTAGCTGGGTCAGATCCTCATGGATTCCTGGAGAGCCAAGTGAGATGGCCTAGGGTAGCCCACGGAGAAGGGCATTGAGAGCTCTCCTGTAGCAAACTTTTGTGGTGACCCACTGATCTGCGTTTGGTCTGCAAAACAATTCAGACCTTTCAAGGCTGAGTCATTCAAGAAGCCACAAACTTCCGACTCTTACTCATGCTCAAAAGAATATGGTGAGGAAAAACCCCAAGATTAACCAAGGGTCCCTTATGTCAATCATTTTTCCTTAAAAGTATCTTTTTTTAAACACCCTGGTCAATGGTTTTTAAATGCAGGCTTTCAAGCCCCACCCCCACCCCCCGCAAGGAGTTTTAATTACAAATGGTCAAGTAGTGCTAAACCCCATTTCACACATGAACTGGGCTTTGATTCAGCTTACAATTCCCAAAGACATTCCTTTATACCTTCCATGAAGCCATCTAGCAAGCCAAGGAGTTGTGTTAGGCATCGAGGACCCAAAGATGAACTAAGCCAGGAGCAGCAGGTGAAAAAAGTAAAGTTGCGTATCACACGTGAGAAGAGCGGAGATGGATGCCCTGAGCATCATTCGTGGGCTTCTGCAATATTCGAAGTCAGGTGATAGCTCACCTGGAAAGAAAAGGACAAGAGAATTGCCCCAGATGGAGAAGGTGGCGCAAGATGTGACCAAAGCTGATATTTTTGGGGGAAAATGACAAAGCTGGGCTTCCCAAGTGGCAGTAGGCGAAGATGCAGAGAAAAGTAAACCTGTACAGGTAGAAAGGCTTCTGATCAAGAAAGATTTTGCATGTCAAGCCTAAGATTTTGAACGTTATCCTGAGAGTCAAGGAGAGCAATGGGGGGTTTTCAGGCAAGGATCCAGTGGAATTTGTGATTTTCATTTTGATCTATCTGGAGCAGTGAGAGGATGAACCTGAGGAGAAAGGAGCACGGCAGGAAATTCGAACTGTTTGTAATTTCATCTGTCTCATTGAATTCTGACATCACCACCCTGATTATGCATCCTCACCTGACAGATGATCTATTGTGATGTAGATCTGCTTCGTATTGTAACGGATTCCATGGTGTGATTGAAAGAACATGAGGTCTAGAAGTGGAAACCCCAGGTTAGAATTACGGCTTCTTTCCTGACCAGCTGTGTAACCTTGAAAAAGCCTCTTCACCTCTCTGATTCCTAGCTCTCTTAACTATCGAGAAGGAACACCTGCCTCCCAGAGATGTTGTGAAGATCCTAGACAAGGATGCGAGAGCTCTTGGCAAATCACAGAGCTCTGAGAAAATGCTAATTCCACTATCCTACTATACTGGGATATACAGGGGTTCTCATTGCCCCCAGAATTAGCTTGCCATGGGGGTCCACCCAGATTTGGATCCCAGTTTTGCGTGGTATTGAGAGAGTCTCAATAATCTATCTTTAGATAAAATTGTACTGCATAAAAGAGAGGACCCATCTTTCTTTCTGTTCCAGTATTCCCAAGAAATTGAGGTTGCACTGAACCATACTCTGCCACGAGAGGGAGCTCATCCTTTAGCATCAAAGTCATTTCAAGAGGTCATCTGCTAGAGGACACAGAAAGCTGGGGACGGTTAGTTGGTTGGTTGTGGAGGGGGGGGCCAGAATTTTAATCATCATTCATCATTAGTCCATATCTCCGCAGTTAGGCTAGCATTCCATCCCAGGGCCACCATTTCCTCGTGTACAAATATGGACAAGCGACTTCATTTCTCTGAACCTGCTTCTTCATCATTCTTATCCAATGGTAATGATTATTCTGCGAGATATTAGACACAGAGTATCCAGCAAGTACCTAGCACAGAACAGGAACTCTATCAATTCTAGAATCCTCTCCTTTTCACATTCTGCTACAAATAACAATCATTGAGAAATACATTTACATGAAATGGAAAGGCAAACTGGAGAGAACAGAGTGGAAAGAGGCACGAAGGGCTGCTGACTGCTCTTAGTGTCAGATGTGGGCATCCCTCCTTCTCACAGCTGTTCAGCGAGGGCATCCGTAGATGTAGATGCCGTTTTATAAGCCCCATGGCTAGACGAGGCAGTCACAAACAGATGGGCAGCTAGAAGTAGCTACAAAATGAAGCAGGCATATGGACCACAAACTAGGGCTCCCTCTCCTTCTGTTAGAACCATTCCCCTCAACTCCAGAGTCATTACCCTGAGGGGGGAGGGGGAAAATGTTATTTAATCTATTTCATGTCGCCCTACCTTATATTTCTGAAATCACCGTATTAATCCTGCCTTATATTTCCAGAGCCTTCTCTTGGTCTTCTAGCAAGTGACTCTGACAAAGTCTGTGCCAAAACCATGCCAACACAACTGGTGGAAAAAGAAGATTTGAGTTAAACAACCAGGTTCCCTTGACCAAATTCCAAATCTCAGATGGGGTGATTTTTCCTCTCTGCATTAACCCTTTTTTTTACTAAACCAACAGAATCAACTAGATCTTTTGATTTCTTTTAGACAAAGGGAGGAGGGAAGTCACATTTGTACAGCACCTGTTGTGTGACACGCTCTGTGTTAGGCACATTCTAACAACTCCCATGTAATGCTCACAGCCCTACAATGGGGAGGTGCTTGACTCTGCTTTATTGATGAGGCACCTGAGGCTCAGAGAGGTTGAGTAACTTGCTGGAGGTCACACAGCAAAGTGTTTGGGAGAGCTAGGTCTAAAGATCTTCTGTGGGAGACACGAAGTCTGTTTTTCCAACAGATGCACACCAAATATGATAAAAATCTGAAATCTCCCTCTTTAAAGTGTCCCTATGGGATGTGTCCCCTTTTTAGATCTCAGCCATCTCAATTTCTAAGTCTTTCTTGAGTTTTCCTTGTTCTAATACAGTTTCCATTTAATCCGTCCTCAAATGACCTTACCCCCCCTTTTATTTTTTAACCTTACCCTCTTTATTCACTATCACAATGCCCCACAAAAGGTAAGAACAGCCTGTTTCACATGTAGGGTGGGAGTTACTTAACTATCTAAGATCATTCAGTTGGCAAGTGAGGCTTCCTGCTGCAGAAAAGCAACTTTCTCTCATGCAGACGTTGCCTCTAGACTGAGCTGGAAGGATACCACAGTCCTCTGACCCTCCAAATACTGAACTCAGGAGCATTATCCTCAGTGCTTTCCTGAGCTCTCATCTCAATACGGATTAAACATAGATTAGTCGCCTAATCTCGGTCTCCACTGCCACTGCCCTGGGTCAGGCCCCCATTGGTTCTCAAGAGGATCCTTGCAAAAGTCAGCCACCTGCTGTCCAAATCTCCAAAATCTCCTGCCTCCTCAGTCCAGCTCCTTGCTGTCAACAGAGGGCTCTTTTCAAAAAATTAATTCCATGGACCCACATAGCTGATGAAAATGTTACAGTGACACTCCCATCATCTCCCAGAGAAAACCAGAATCCTTTAACCTGCCAGCAGCCTCCTTTATGTGCTGACCCTGGCCATCTCTACAATCTCATCGATGCCACCCCAAGACCACGCCCTCCCCTACTCAATTGCTTAACACGGTGATGTAGTATTGGGTCTATAATTAATGCTAGTTCATTCCCCCAATGGAACCCCGGAGCTCTAGCTGAGCACAAGGACTCTCTTGCAGCTCGGTGTGACCATATACAAGGTTCTGCACAATGGGATGTAAGAGAAAGTGCTGTTAGCTACTTAGGGGATGTAGCACTGAAAGGAAGCTTCTTGACCCTGGGTGGCTCAGTTAGTTAAGCATCCAACTCTTGATTTCAGCTCAGGTCATGATCTCAAGGTCATGATCTCAAGGTTATGAAGTCAGACTCCATGCTCAGCTGGGAGTTTGTTTAAGATTCTCTCTCTCCCTCCCCCTCTGCCCCTCCCCCTGCTCATGTTCTCTCTCTTTCTCTCAAATAAATAAATCTTTAAAAAAAGATAGAAGGAACTTGGGTTTCTGAGGGTTTACAGAGTATGCCACTGTTGTGCTTGGTTTGGTTTCCTTGAAGATAAGGATTTCAGTGGATTTATTTCAGAGATGATGCCAGGAAACACCAGGAGGGAGTGGGGGAGTAAAACAGAGAAGAGAAAGGAACAATAAAGTTTGTACATTACGAAGTCATTACCACCATGGGCAGCTGGCCCTCAATCAAAATGGGAATCCTGGGAGAACGTAGAACATGACCCAGAGCTATCCCGAGCAAGGGGCAAGGATGCTGAGGGATTTGTGCGGTGATACCTGCAGAAATTGTTGGGAATTTTGAGGAAGGGGGCGTTCCTCTGCTGTCACCTTGGGCCCCCCTCACTGCTGGCGGAGAGTGCTCTGGGGGCAGAGAGGGCCCTCAGGGAGGCGTGGGTGCCAGAAGACAGATGGATGGTCCAAGTGCACACAAATGATGATGGTGCCGGGGATCTGGCCCCACCGTAGTACCGACATGTGTGTGACACTCACCCACCTCTCCATTCCTTCATTCCAGCTTAGACTTTTATGAAAGAGAAAAGGAAACCTTCCATTTCCTTAATTGACTATTATTTAGTCTCTTAATGTATGTATTTCTGTTAACCAACGACAGTGTGACATTGCTTGAGTGCAGAGCCCTTGTCCGCCACTTACTAGATGCAAGGGACTGAACCTCTCTGCCCTCAGTTTCTTCTTCTGGAAAATGGGTCTACTCATACTTCCTCCGAGGGCTGTTTTTGAAGGGTACCTGGGATGCTTCTTGCAAAGCGCCCAGCACACTGCCTGCCACGGGGTGAAACCCTTGTTATGCTTGTTTCATTTCTATGAGCCCTTTTCAAAAGCTACTCTTGAATTCCCCTTCCTAGTCGGCAGAGTCTCCTGGACTGGCCCTTACCGTTGTCCCAGAGCAGGGCTACAGAACACTGTTATCAAAGTCTCCCTCTGCTGCCCCAGAGTAAAAATGAAATGGAACCTGAAGCCAGAGCCAAAGATCAAAGCCAAGAAAAGACAGCGGATCTAGGAAGAAAATGACCGGAAATGAGACCAACCCCTGAGGAAAGCCAGGAGAGGAGGGGAGGAGCCCCCAGATCCCGATGCTTTCAGCAGAGGTTCCCTACTCACCGAGCTTCTCTGGCCCCAGCATCCAGCCAGGCAGCAGGGAACCAGCGCCCTATTGGTGTCTGTGAATGAGCAGGTCACCCAGGCGGTGGCCTGGCTCGCTTCCCAGCTCTGCTCACTTAGCAGCACCAAGGAAAGCAGCTCCCCCAGCAGGCACCCTGGGTGTCTGCAGACTCTTCGCCCTCATCTCCTCCTCCTTCCCCATCCCAGCCCCCTGCTAAGCACAGTCAGGAGCAGAGAACACACCCCAGAGCCAGAAAGCAGCAGCTCCTCCCTTTCAAAGCCCAGTCTGTGGGAACCTGGAATCATTAAGGATTGCAGATCTGCCCAAGGTAAGTATCAGTTGACTCCTGATGGATAGCAAGTGCTCAGTCATTAAGATTAGTTGAAATTGAACCTAGGGGGTTATTGTTTTAACTGTTACTCTCCCCGGGTGCTATCACACAGGCAGAACTGGTCGTTAATATTAATTATTCAGTTGGCTTCTATGGAGTACTTCCCTGAGCCAGGCACTCTTATTAGCCAGGGTCTCCGGAACTAGGAGACAGGGCTCCATGACTTGGATTAAATCACGTCCAGCTGGGGAAGCCACTGAGCAACCGAGTGTGATCCGGCGGCCATCTTTAAATGTTGACTGATAGGAATTAATCTGACTCTAAATCTATGGCTTGCTGGGCCCCACTCTCAGGGACTTAACCCGGGACCTGCATTTTTTTTAAATAGGCTTTATTTGTTAGAACAGTTTTAAATTTACAGAAGAATTGAGAAGACGGTACCCAGAGTCCCCTTGTACCCTCTGTCCCAGTCTCCTCAATTATCGACATCTTAGGTCTATAGGGTTCATTCATTAAAATTTATGAAACAATATTGATATTTTTATTTACCAAAGTCCATCGTTTATTCAAATTTCCTTATTTTTTACCTAATGCCTCTTTCTGTTCCAGAATCCCGTTCAGAACACCACATCACATTTAATGTGGCCATCCCTGGTTGTGACAGTTCCTTGGAGTTTCCTCGTTTCTCGTGACTTTCACAGTTTTGAGGAGTACTGGTCAGACACCTTGTGGGGCGCCCCTCGACTGCATGTTTTTCTCATGACTGGACTGGGGCCGTGGGTTTGGGGAGGGCAACCACAGAGGGAAAGGGTCATTTTCATCCCATCACATCAAACGTACAATCGGCAGGCAGGACTTACCACTGTTGGTACTGACTTCTGTCACTGACTGAGGTAGTGT
The DNA here is from genome assembly GCF_902655055.1 of Lutra lutra. NCBI lineage: Eukaryota > Metazoa > Chordata > Mammalia > Carnivora > Mustelidae > Lutra > Lutra lutra. The sequence goes on along the minus strand of NC_062290.1, from coordinate 69,166,072 downwards.
TTGCCAGTTTTCTCCACTCTAAAGCTACTTTTCTCCCCTTTTCTTTTTTTAATCACTTCCATACTCTACTTTTAGGAAGGAAGTCACTATGCACAGCCCACAGTTAAGAAATGGGAAGTTGCCCTCCCATCCTTGAGGGCAGAGTCTCCACAAATTATCTGGAAAATGTCTACATGGGAAATTTGTCTCTTCTCCCTATTGATATATTCAATCATTTTTATGTCAGCATGAACTAATGGCTACTTATTTTATTTTATTTATTTATTTTGGGCTACTTATTTTATACTTCAGGTTACAATCCAACGCTGTTGTATTTGGTTTCACAAACTGTTTCTGTGTTGGCCATTGATTGGAAGCTCTTCCAGATGGCCTCTGTGTCCCTTTGACACATGCCCATCTATTTAGGGTTTTTTCTTTGTTTCTGAGCATGTCCTCACTTTCTAGCACTGTGAGATACTTCAGGCCCATACATCTTTCATGTTCCACTCCTAGGATCATCCATTTCTTCCAGGAGCCCGGCACCTTTGATTGAAGAGTGGTTTTAGTGACAAAGTCTCTGGTGTTGGGTGGAGGACCTGCACTTTACGTAACTTCTTCTTTGAATATAATGACAAACTTACAGGAAAGTTACAATAAAGCATTGTGTTTTGTGCCATTTGCTGGGTCATTTGATCTCTTTCTCTCTGTATAGAATCTCCCTAAACCATGTGGAAAATCATGGCTCTCTACCTGTAAACATGTCGTGTGTATTTGCTAAAAAGAATAAGGATGTTCTTTTACATAACCACAAAGAGCTACTGATTTGTAAATTTAACATAGATGTAGAATTCTTTTTTCTAAACTACCATCCATTTTCCAAGTTTGTCAATGGACCCAACAATATCCCTTATGGATTTTTTTTTCTTCTAGTACAGAACTCAGCCTAATAGTAGGTATTGCATTTAGTTGTCATATCCCTTTAACCCCCCTGTAATCGGGAATAGTCCCCCAGCCTTGCTTTGTCTTTCATGACACTGACATTTTGTGAAGACTATCATCTGCTTTTTTTTTTTTTAAGATTTTATTTATTTATTTGAAAGACAGAAACCACAAGTAGGCAGAGAGGCAGGCAGAGAGAGAGGAGGAAGCAGGCTCCCTGCCGAGCCAAGAGGCCGATACGGGGCTCAATCCCAGGACCCTGGGATCATGACCTGAGCCAAAGGCAGAGGCTTTAACCCACTGAGCCACCCAGGCACCCCTATCATCTGCTTTTTTAAACAGAAAGTTCCTCATTGGGGATTTGTCCAATTGCCCAGAGTTGACCAAATTATGAAGTTTGAAGGCAGAGTTCCCAGGCCTATCCTCACATCAGATACCAACTGCAAATTCAGGGAATTACCCAGACTACCCTCAGGTTTGATAATTCACTAGAAGGGCTCATGGAAGTCACAGAAGGCTGTTTTACTTACAGTTGTGGTTTATTACAGGGAAAGAACACAGCTTAAAATTAGCCAAAGGAATAGATGTACAGGGCAGTGTCTTGGAGGGTTCCAAGCAGGAATTTTCTGTTTTCCTCTTACCAGGCAATTAGCACACACTGGCCTCCCAAGAATCAATCAGTGACAACACTCACAAGCATTGGGTGAAGAAAGCCCACTCAAGCCTCGAAGCGTAGACTGATATTGGAGTTCATCCCATGGGCATGACTGACTGACTGATGGCCCACGTGGTTGAACACAGTCCCCAGGGCACCCTGTGTCACATGACCCAACTTCCCCATTCTCTTCCCAAAGTTGGTCTTTCTGGTGTACCCAGCCTCCACTCCTATCAGTGATGACGCAGCGCTTAGGGCAACAGCCAGATTTCTTTGGGCAAGCCCACATTCTTTACTGTGCACCGGTGTTTTTTCCCAAATAGATCCAGTTTATGCCTTCCCAGCTGTAATAGCATGGAAGCACCACTGTGGCCTTCTCAGAGTGCCATATCTAAAGGCACACACTGTCACCCTGTCCATCGCCTCACATCGGCGATGTTAATTATAAACATCCAGTCAAGGAATGTCTGGGGGTATGGTCTTCCTCCACTACATAGAACTTACATTTTCCTTTGCTTCTAATAACCCATCTATTAAAAGGGGGGATACAATTTCAGATCAAGCAAGTATCTGGCACCTAATCAAACTCCCCTAGATTTAGCATCTACTGACGTGTCTTGCCTGAACCAGTCTTAAAGATGACGGTTGCAGAATGTTGCTGTGCCATCTCCAACGGCCCCTCCAACTTCACCAGTCAGCCCCTGTCAGCTACCAGAAGCGAGGAAGACCTGCGGTTTAAATAAGCATCCCCAAGCGATTCTGCTGCAGGAAGTTTCCTTAACATTCTCCAAGAGACACCCTGACAAGCTAATCTGATTTGGAAATAAAAATTAGACTAAGTCTCTACTTTGTGGATGAGGAGACATTCATCTATAGGAGAAACACTTCTTGGGGAGAAGGAGCAGCTCTCGCAATGGCCAAGGGTGTGGAAGAGTCTAGTTCATCTGGGAAAAGGCGAGGCTTGGGGGCCTGGAGGAAAGAAGTCTTTCTTTTTCTTTCTTTCTTTCTTTCTTTCTTTCTTTTTTTTTTTTAGATTTCATTTATTTATTTGAGAGCGAAGGAGAGCATAAGCAGGGTGAGTGGCAGAGGGAGAAGCAAGAGGCAAACTCCCCGATTGAGCAGGAAGCCTAATGCAGGGCTCGATCCCAGGACCCTGGGATCATGACCTGAGCTGAAGGCAGAGGCTTAACCCACTGAGCCACCCAGGCACTCTGAAAGAGGCCTTCTTTTATTTCCTTTGCGTACCTTCCTTATCTTCTTTCCAATAGCTACATGCTCCTGACGAAAACCCTTCATTTTTACAGAATATAATCAACTCCTCTTTAATATCATACCCCTTTACTAGTCCAAGTGATTCCGCAGCACCTGCTGCACTCAGGGGCCTGTGAGAAATGCAGAATCTCAGATCTCCTCACTGACTCACTGAGTCAGAAGCTGCATTTGATCAAAATCTTCAGATGGTTTGTTACCACATTACATTTTGGGAAACACTGACCTTCAGGACCCATTTTCATCTAGCACCTGGCTCTCCAGCCCTCAGGCCATCCCTGCCCCAGAAGTCAAACTCCAGCCACATTGAACCATGTGCACTCCTCTGAAAATGCCTCCTACCCTCTCCAGCCTCCACATAGCCTTTTTACCAAGTAGTCCCTTGCCTGGAAAGCCCTGACCCATCCCATAGCACAGCACTTTGAATGCTTGCTTCCTAGTCCACCTTCTGGATTCAGCTTAGAATCATTTCCTCCAGTCTCCCCTGATTCCACCAACCAGGTTAGAAGCCCCCGTCATGGCTTCCAAAGTACCCTCAACCTCCACTCTCCCAGCTCATTTCCACTGTACAATAAGTACCCATTCTCCTGTCTTTCCCTCCACTGAATACTGCAAGCAGTTTAAGGGCAGTGACTGTGTCTTATTCAATCATTCACTCATTCATTCCCAGAACAAAGTGCCTGAGCCCTAACGGGCACTAGTAAAATGTGTTTAATTAAATGATAGATATATGCTTGATTATAGTAATAATTAACATTTATCTCATGTTTACTGTGTGCGTGGCACTGTTTCATGTGAAATACACACACACACACTAATTATGCAGATATAATTATTGTGTCCATTTTGTAGATGAGAACACTGAGGCACAGAGAAGTTTGGCTTCAGAACCAGGATTATACACTTAACAATTGCTGGAACTAGGATTTGAATCCAGACCATCTGCAAGTTTCATACAGTGTGTTTCTTGACACAAATTATACTGGCAGGAAAGCAAGCTAGTTTTTCTCTCAAAGTCCTCCATGGATAGGTAAGTTCTAGTAGACCGACCCTCATATGCACAGAACTTAAAGCCCTTTCACCATCCAGGCGATGTGCTGTTACTGTTGTCAAGGTACCTGCAAGACGGGCTCCCACGAGTGAGTGCTAAGCTTGCAAACCCCAAAAAGGAAAAGAAAGGAATAAGGAAGTTCAAATGAGCCTTTAAGTGAAAAGAATAGTACTATCATACTCTGGCACAGTCTTTAGGACAGGACAGGCCTCTGACCATCTGGAAAGGTAAAACACTCAAGAAAGTTTATCACAAAGAAAGGGACATGTTTACCAAAGCTGCTATCTTGAACACACTCATTCATTCTGTACATGTGCTGTGCCCCTATTGCTATTAACCAGGCATTGTGCAGGTAGAGATGATGAAACACCAAGGAAAGGAACAGACACCGCCCTGCCCTCGAGGGACTTACAGCCCCTGATGGATTATTACCATATATTTGATGTCTCTGAGTCATAGCTGAAGAGAATAATGTCTCCTTGTAAGGATACAGATTTCAGGATGATTCAGAGGCAAGAGTCCAGCCTGGCCTTTACTCCCACCGGCTATGTGAGCCTAGAAAAGTCATCTCAGCCTATGCCCTCTTTTGAAGATGCTAATAATCCCTTCCTCATGGGCACTGAGCCATTCCTTGATTCCACAAACGTTACTGGATATCTGCTAAGAGCAGGAACTGGGGACAGAAGTGGGAAGAATATAGTCTCTGGTCTTCTGGTTGTCATCGCAGAGGGGGACAGACATATAACATGCTGAGAAATTCCCCAGTCCATTCCCAGGGCCCATCTGGCACATAACATGCATGAGTAATAGGTGTTAAATGGATACATGTAAATTAAAACACCATAAGGCTATGGGGTAAGCATATGACAGGCCTGGATAGCCATTCATTTACTCCATTTTCCATTTGAAGTCATTCACTGAGCATGTACTACGTGCCAGCCACTCTACTAGACCATAGGAATACGGCAATAGACAAAGCAAAGATTCCACAGAACTTGACCCCGACACAATGTTCACTATACTAGAGAAAAGGAGATGGTAAACAAATCAATCGATCAATGCATAACTTCATACCAGATAGTATATAGCGCTATGAAGAACAACAGAGCAGAACAAGGCAATGGAGCAGGGCACTCTCAAGCCCGTGCCTGAGCTTGCACCATGGAAACAGACAATGCAACATCTCAGGGACTTCATACAACATAGGTTTACTGTTTGCTCGTATGAGATCCGTGGTGGGTGTGGACTAGGAGGCTAGAATGCTTGGCTCCTGCTTTGCCCTCCAGATGCAACTGAGAAATCATTTTCTCTGATCTTCCCTGTGTGTCCATCTGGTTTAGAAGCCCTGGCTGTGCACTCGCCCACCTTGCTGCTTAGGGTCCGCCCATCACAGTGCAGCCACCTGAGCAACAAGGCTGTCAGAGTGGCAGAGTGCTGGGAAGCTCGTAGGCCTCAAACAGAGGATAGTGGATCTGGACTACAGAGGATGAATCAGAGTCCGCCAGATCTAAAACGGGTGTTCCAGACAGAAGGCACAACAGGGGCAAGGATGTAATGTGGACAAAACAAGGCGATATGGGTGAAAGTCCTTTATAAAGTAGAAAGGGCTCCATTCACACCAGTTGTCGTTATTACCCACCTAAGTAAAGAAGAGATAGCAAAGGTATTAGAGCAAATGGTGAAGAAAGGTGTAGAATCTGGGAGGTAGCTTTGTCAGAAAAAAGGATCTTTACGAAACATGGTAAGAAAACATTGGCATTAATAACGTAGATGCAGCCTTTTTCTGAGAAGCCCTTTTGGCAATCTGCAAAACACTGGCTACAGTTGTAGAATTTGCAAATCCTTCATCAAAGCCATTCTGTTGCTGGTTCTGCTGCCATTGATACTACAGCCACTTGGGAAACTCCAAGAAGACTCCAAGAAAAATCATGATAGGTGATTATGCATCATACTAGACATTAGCCTGATTAGATACGTATTAGTCAAGGTCCTCCAAAGACACAGAATCTCCCAGAGGAGAGATGGATAGATAATGAAGATCAGCTCATGTGATTATGGAAGCCAGGAAAGCTGGTGGCGTCAGTGCCTGGCAGATCTGAAGGCGTGAAATCCAGGAGCACTGATGGTACAAATTCCAGCCTGAGAGTACAATACAGATGTCCTCGCTCAGAAAGGCAGAGAAAGGAGCTCCCCCTTCCTCTGCCTTTTTGTTTTATGCAGGGCCCTCACTGGATTGGCTGATGCCCAAACTAGGGAAGGCAATCTGTTTTACCAAGTCCACTGATTCAAATGTGAATTTCATCCAAGACATCCTCACAGAAATTATTGTTTAATCTAGGCACCCCATGGTCTAGCCAAGTTGACACATAAGATTAACCCTCACAAGATGCCAGTTTCCAAAGAAAGATATCACCAAGTCGCCCCATCCTTCTGAACCAAAGTTGGCAATCTTGGTCTCAGGAAAACCCGAGAACCCAGGTTGCCCCTCCAGGAACCCATTTCTCCACACATGGAAAAAAAAATGGCAAGTAGTTCTTTTTATGGAAGCAATAGAACATGGTGGTTAAGAACACATGGCAGATCTGGTTTTCATCGCATCTCTACCACGTATAGTAAATATATATAGTATATGTTTGTCCTTGGACAACCACATCCCTCTCTCTGCCTTCTCCTTATCTATAAATTAAAAAATGATAATACTATCTTCCTCAAAAAGTTGTGGTGAGAGTTCAAGGAGAGAATGCATGTAAAACACACCATAAATGTTAGTTCTTGTCTATACATTTAAATATGAGAAAGGCTTGGTGGAAAGCTTGAGAAGAAAATGTATAATAACAGGGTTAAATTGTAGATATTCACATTGTGACTGGAAGGAGAAAGGGAGAAAGAATTCAACTTTATTAAGCGTTAACCATGTGACAGACACTCTTAAACCCTAACTCCTTTGTCTCATTCACTTCTCATGACCATCTCTGAAGAGTGAATTGGGCACCCTTGTCTTCATTTTTCAGAGACTGAGTTTCAGACAAGTTTAGTATCTTGCTCAAGGTCACTTAGTTCCTACGTGGTATTTTTTTTATGGCTCCAAAAACCTGTTCTCTTTCCATTACCAGAAAAATGTTTCTGCATGTTACCAATATTCTTGTTATTATTCTCAAATACTAATGTTAATCATTAATCTCCCAAAGAGGGACATCTGAAGTCAACTCTCCAGACTCAATATCAGTTCGTTTTAGGGATAAAGGTGATTCTTGCTAATGGGGTTTTCAAGAGAGTCTCAGCACTTACTACATTATAGCCTGGGGGGAGTTCCCTAAACCCTCAGCCTTTATTTGCTCACCTGCAAAATGGAGAGAACAATGCCTTGCAAAAAGCGTTATGTGAATTAAATGAGATTATACATGGGAAATCGCCTAGCAAAGTGCCCGTTTTTTAACCTAAATCTTCAAATCTCTGTAGAGATAGTCTAGAAATCCCTTACTGTCAGAAACCATTGAAGTGATAATCTAACTTTTAATAGCCATGGCTACTTTTGTTGATGTAAGGAAATATTTCTTTGGGCAAATTCTTTTGTGGAATTAAAAAAGCAAGGGAGTTCACCTTTTTTCTAGGTTAAGAATAAACAGGAAGAAAGTAGACACTGAAAGAACTTCATAACCCAATATTATAAATTTCTTATTTTTACCTACCAGGGAATGTATTTCACTTTTGCTGTATATGAGGGGATATGCAAAAAAAAAAAAAAAAAAAAATGTACACACTGGATTTGTTAAAATAATCTATACCTTGAGCTTATTAGCTTTTAAAATTGACTTATTATTTGGGGTTAAGATAGGAATCCTAATACCGTATCAAAAATATCTCCCAGATGTACAAAATCAGTGTATTCCAAGGCTGCCTGCTGATTCATCGGCTCTAGGGTAGGGAAAAGAAAGCTGGGCTTTCACAGATCACTCTGGGTTATTCTTAAAACCGGGCAAATCTGGAAAATACGATTCAAACCCACCTTGCAAATTTCAAGATGTTTTACCTCCCCACGAGGCTACTAATTTTGGCCTCAAGTATTTTTGGCTTTGGCCAACACAACTACCAAATCATTAAACAATTCCCTAATGTGACTGACAATCAACTTTTAATGAAGTACTGTTATAATTAATTTCGGAAAAGAAAGCATTGCTACGCATGAAGCCTGTTGGCTCATCTGAGCCGTGAAGAAAGTATTGAGACTGGATTAGAACAGAGAAGCCCACTCTGAGCAGGGAAGAGAAGGTGTTCCCAAGGATCTCTTTGACCAAGTGATGTAAATCAGGTCCTACCTGGCATCCGGGCAGGTGTTCGCACAGGGAGTCTGCTTCTCCCTCTCCTGCAGCCCCCACCCCACTCACACTCACTCTTTCTCAAATAAATACATAGAAAATCTTAAAAAATGAAATTATGAACAACCGAACTTAATGGAAGCTGAAAAGCATTTATCTAATGCCACCGGATTTACAGAGCCCTTTTACAAACATCTTCTCAGTTACCCTTCAGAACAGCTCTGTGAGGTTAGGTTTTCCTCACTTTACAGTCGGGGATATCAGGGCTCAAGCTAATTATCAAATTATCCCTGGACACTGCATTTCCCGGCTTCTAGGTTCCTGGCTCTTTCAACACTCGGAGCTGCTCTGACAGACAATAATGAACTTGAGGGAAAGGGCTTCTGGGATGGAACGGAATGAAGAAGGCAACTGTTATAAATCAAGCAGAATAAAATATAAGTGGAAGAAAAGGATGAGGACTCTGTCACAGAAGGCAAGAGGGCATTCGAGAGTTCAGAGAGGAATCGTGACCAATGACAGCAAATCAACCTCATAAATTTCCAAAGGTGCACTAGAGTCAAAGCTTGTCAGGGCAGACCCAACACGGAAAGGTCCTTCACGAGAGAGAGAAGGTTGCCGTAATTTGTCCCCAGGTGCCAGCCGCCAAGAGCATGAGTACAGACAACCTGCAGGGTCACGAGAGGCCCATCATGCTGGACGTGATACCCTAGGCCTAAAACCACACACATCAGAGACAGACACCTAAGCTCGCGGAGCCCGAAGTCATTGGGTCTGAGATGGGATGTCTCCTCCAGGGTCTCCACTCCAAGCCGGATCCAGATGACTTCATCTCTCCCCTGGTCTCGTGACTGGTTTCCCTGCTTCCAGCCTCCTTCACTCCCTGCTAAGTGCCATTTCAAAAGGCATGCTGAGGGTCCAGCCTCGTGCCTCTAGCAAAAAGACATTCAGCAACTCTCAGGATGCCTGAGATATGGGTAAGTGCTGCAGGTCGTAATTCCAGCACTACAGTCCTATTGCCTGGGTTCAAATCCCAGTTCCCCTCCCACTAGCTGTGGATCCTTAAGAAGTTACTTCTCATCTCTGAGCTTCCCCAGTAGTACCTGCCTCTCAGACTGTAGTGAAGCCCTTGGCACAGTGCCTTCCAAGTGGTGTGTGACCAGCAAATGAGGGCTGTTTTTGCTTATAAAACACTAACCTGAGGAGATATAATTGGAGTGTTGGACAGTTCATCCTTTGCTAGGAATTGTCTGAGTGTAGGACAGACCCTCAGCCATCACAAAATAACTCTTGGTCTCCGAATACTAGATTTCCATTTGTTTGGCCATTGCTAAGGGCCTACTCTGAGCCAGAAACTGTTGTCAGTGCTGGGGAATCTCTTTTTTTTTTTTTTTCTATAAAGGTTGTATATATTTAAGGTGTTAAAAGGTCTGTAACAAATTCCACTGTGTTCATGGGGTCTGGGGCCCAGTAGGCATTGCTCTGACACCAGCCAAGTAGCCTATGATTCGACTCCATTCTGACACTGTGTACCTGGAGATAGCATCACATCCCATAGATTATGGGGTGAGTTCTACAAGACTGCCCCCTCCACAAACACACACACACACACACACACACACACACACACACACACACATCAGATGCCAGTATCCAGCCCACATTGTCACCGGGAGTTCCAACAACCCCCTCCTTGGATTTGATTAATTTGCTAGAGTGGCTCACAGAACTCAGAGAAACATTTTACCTGCTAGATTACCAGTTAATTATAAAAAGATGTAACTCAGAAAGAGACAGATGGACGAGAGGCACAGGGCAAAGTATGGGGAAAGGGCAGAGTTTTCATGCCCTCTCAGAACACACTACTCTCCCCAAATTTCCATGTATATTCACCAACTTAGAACCTCTCTGAATCCTCTGCATTTAGGATTTTATAGAGGCCTCATCACCTGGGCATGATGGAATATTGACTCCATCTCCAGCCCTTCTCCCCTCTCAAGAGAATGGTGGGTGAGGCTGAAAATGTCCAAGCTTCCGATCATGGCTAGGTCCTCCCAGGAAACAGCCCTCATCCAGCAGCCCAGGAGCCCACCCAAACAAACTGACATTGCTACCACCCAGGAAATTATAAGGTGTTCAGGAACTCTGTGCCAGGAACCGAGGACAGAGAGCAATGTATATTTCCTATTATCTCACTGGTGTACAATATGATGTTTTGATATACATATACTTTGAAAAATGATTATTATTACAGCCAGGTAAATTAACCTTACCTCACACAGTTACCTCTTGTGTGTGTGTGTGTGTGTGTGTGTGTGTGTGTGTGTGTGTGTAATGAGAACACTTAAGGTCAACTCTCTTAACAAGTTTTAAGCGTGCAACATAGTATTATTAGCTATAGTCACCATGCTGTAGCTTAGATCTCTAGAACTTACTCATCTTGCATAAACTGGAACTTTGTACCCTTTGACCAGCATCTCCCTGTTTTTCCCACACTCCCCCACTCCGGTAAACACCATTCCATTCTATGCTTCTGTGCATTTGACTTTTTCAGATCCCATGTATAAGTGAGATCGTGCAGTATTTTCCTTTCTGTGCTTATTTTGCTTAGCATAATGTCCTCTAGTTTCGTCCATGTTGTCCAAAATGGCAAGATTTCCTTCTTTTTTCAGGATGAGTTACATATATACTATACACATAATAATATAATATTTATATATTTTATATAATAATATAAAGCAATATATTAATATATTACATAAAATATATATTATCCTATATACATATATATGTATATTCTCACAATTTCTTTATCCATTCATCCATTGAAAGACATTTAGTATGTTTCCACATATTGGCTATTGTGAATAATGCTGCAATGAACATGAAGTGTGGTTCCCTTTTCAGGATATTAATTTTATTTCCTTTGGATATATATTCAGAAGTATATGGGATGGTTGGGTCACATGGTAGTTTTACTTTTAATTTTTAGGAACCTCCTTAGTGTATTTCATAATGGCAGTACCAGTTTACATTCCCACCCACAGTGCACAAAGGTACCCCTTTCTCCACATTCTCGCCAACAATTGTGTTCTTTTTTTTTTTTTTTGTAATATCATCCCAACAGGTATGAGGGGACATCTCATTGAAGTTTTGATTTGCATTGCCCTGATGATGAGTGATATTGAACACCTTCTCATCTACCTGTTAGCTGTTTGCATGTCTTCTATATGCAGAATGCCTACTTAAGTTCTTTGACTATTTTTCAATTCAGTTACTTGTTTTTATACCATTGAGTTGTAGGAGTTTCTCATATATTTTGGATATTAACCCCTTACCAGATGTATGGTTTGCAAAATATTTATTCCCAATCCATAGGTTGCCTTTTCATTTTGTTCATCATTTCCTTTGCTGTGCTGAAGCTTTTAGTTTGATATAGTCCAACTTGTTTGTTTTTGTTTCCTGTACTTTTGGTGTCATATAACAAAAATCATTCACGAGGCCAATGTCAAGGAGATTTTCCCCTTTGTCTTCTTCTAGGAGTTTTATGGTTTCATTCTTATGTTTGTCTTTAATGAATTTTGAGTGGATTTTTGTGTTTAGTATAAGGTAATGGTCCAATTTCATTCTTTCGCATGTGAACATCCAGTTTTCCCAGTACCACTTACTGAAGAAACTCTCCCTTCCCCTTTGAGTAGTCTTGGTGCCCTTGCTGAAGACCGACTGTACATGGGTCGGTTTCTATCTTGGCTCTTGATTGTGCTCCACTGATCTGCGTGTCTGTTTTTCTGCTAGTACCATACCGTTTGGATTATTGTGGTTTCATAATATAATTTGAAATCAGGAAGTATGGTGCCTCCCATTTTGTTCTTCTTTTTCCAAATTGCTTCAGCTACCCTGGGCTCTTTGTCGTTCCATATACATTTTAGAATTGAATTTTTCTATTTCTGTGAGAAATACTGGGATTTTGACAGGAATTGCATTGGATATGTTGATCGCTTTGAGTGGTATGGACATTTTAACAACATTAATTCTTCCAGTTCATGGCACCAATTCTGTATATCTGGGAGACAGATGCTAAATACTTAAAATGCCATCTCTGTCCTCTCAGAGCTTCCATTCTAATAAAGTGGACTAAGCTCTGCTCCCCAAGACTTTAGACTTTGGTCTGTTCTGGCTGACCTCTTGGAGAACCTTTAGCAGCAGAAGGGTAAGAAAACAAAGTAGGGTACTCTGAGGATGAGGGAAGAATAAAGCCTGGCCCCAACAGGAACCATCTAAAAGGGCAGAGAGAGGCTCCGGAGGTCTAATTGCACACTGGCCTCCATGCTTATTAGAAACTTTTGTGCTGGGCGCCTGGGTGGCTCAGTGGGTTAAGCCGCTGCCTTCAGCTCAGGTCATGATCTCAGGGTCCTGGGATCGAGTCCCGCATTGGGCTCTCTGCTCAGCAAGAAGCCTGCTTCCCTCTCTCTCTCTCTCTGCCTGCCTCTCCGTCTACTTGTGATCTCTCTCTCTCTGTCAAATAAATAAATAAAAAATCTTTAAAAAAAAAAAAAAAAAGAAACTTTTGTGCTGTTACAATAGCTTCCTCCCTGGGCATAAGATGGGTCCAATACATTGATGTTTATACAGATCCAACCAGAAGAAAAGTCTATGCAGGGATCATCACAGGTAGGGACCAGTCTATATATATTACATTAAGGAACATTCTGATAGCTCTGTAGCTGTGTCAAAATGTCACTTCATTTAATCCTCAAAACAATCATACCAAGAAGGAGTTTTCAGAGCCATTTTACAGATGATGCAACAGATTCACAGAAATGCTGGTTTATCAGTGGCAGAATGGCAATGTGAACTCAAGTAAATCTGGCCCCAAACCTGGGCTTTTTTATAGTGTATCGTTTCATACAAAGAATAGTGTTTCATCAGTTCTGCTTCAATGGCCAGAGTATTCATGACTCCTCCCCTTCCTCCATCTAGAGTATGTTTACCTGCTTGTCCTCTGCTCCAGGCCCTGTCTCTAGCCATGGAGGCCATAGAGACAAACTGGACGTCAATCCCCATCACAAAATTTCCAGTCTATAGTGATGTATTAACCGTGATAACAACCCTAGAATCTCAGTGGTGTGTTTCTCACTGCTCTCACAGTCCCACGTGGGTCTGTGAGGGTTTTGTTCACGCCAGGATCTGGGATCTGGATTCCTCTATGTGTCCTTCCACCAAATCACAGTCCTTCATCTCCACTTGGTTGGGTAAGAGAAAGAGAGCCAAGAATATAGCAGAGAAACTGTAATGCCCAGGTCCAGATGCAGAAAACATCATTTCCAACCACAGATACCTAGGGAGAGCAACACAGTTGTAACCATCCAGCCAGGCTCTGCTAGAGAAGCAACTGGAAAACAATGTAGCAGGTGTCCTGTTCTCTAAGACATCAGTTGAGTATGATACAAGTTGAGAGGAGGGCCAGTTCCCTCCAGGCCAGGTGTGCAGGAGAGGAAGAGGTATTATTTCTGTCTCAATAGTCAGGTTATAGCCACTAGGAAGAGGCTGGGCTGGACAAGGTCTTTTTTTGTGTCAAGGTGAAGCCCACTTTGCCCAAAGGATCCTGTTCTTTGGCAGAATCCTTCTCCCACAGGCAGGAGCTCCTGCCTTTAGCAGCAAAAGTGAACAGTTCTCCCCATCCTTCCCTGTCTTCATGCTTTCAGTGCCCCGGACCTCAGGAGCAGGCGCTGCAGAATGGAGCTGTTAATCTTCAGGCTGAGAGCGACAGGAAGAAGGTCAGCCTCCTTGGGGCAAAGGTTCCTGACTCTGATTCACAACTGGGACTAAAAATGATAACTCTAATGCCCAATACTTAAAAAATAAGGCTTCGGCCCTCACCTCTAATAAATTATTGAATGCTTCTCTTTTCTCACTCTCAGCCTCCATTTCTCACTCTTATGGCCTCTACTGGATTCCCATCACCTGAGTCTTAACATAACATCCTAGAGCAGATACCCCAAGCTTGACTGCCAATATGAGTTATCTGGACTACTTACTAAATATACAGATCATTAGGCCTCATCCAGAAATGCTAATTCTAGGACAGAGCCCCCCAGTCTGGATTTTCTAAGAAGAGCTTCAGGTAATTCTCACCTTCAGGAAAAGGCTGGGAAAACACTGATACAACACATATGCTGTAGTAAATGATTTCTGAAAGTTTTTTAGCTTGAAAACACAATTTTATACCGTTCTTACCACCTTGCTTTTTTTTAATTTTTTTAATTAATTTTTTAATTTTTTTATAAACATATAATGTATTTTTATCCCCAGGGATACAGGTCTGTGAATTGCCAGGTTTACACATTTCACAGCACTCATCATAGCACATACCCTCCCCAATGTCCATAACCCCACCACCCTCTCCCGTCCCCCCTCCCCCCAAGCAACCCTCAGTCTGTTTTGCGAGATTGAGTCTTTTATGGTTTGTCTCCCTCCCGATCCCATCTTCTTGCATTTTTCTTTTCCTACCCCTCAAGCATCCCACGTTGCATCTCCACTTCCTCATATCAGGGAAATCATATGATAATTGTCTTTCTCCGATTGACTTATTTTGCTCAGCATAATACCCTCTAGTTCCATTCATGCTGTTGCAAATGGGAAGATTTCATTTCTTTTGATGGCTACATAGTATTCCATTGTGTATATATATATATATATATATATATATATATATATATATACCACATCTTCTTTATCCATTCTTCTGTTGATGGACATCTAGGTTCTTTCCATAGTTTGGCTATTGTGGACATTGCTGCTATAAACATTCGGGTGCACATGCCCCTTAGGAGCACCACATTTGTATCTTTAAGGTATATACCCAGTAGTGCAATCGCTGGGTCATAGGGTAGCTCTATTTTCAGCTTTTTGAGGAAACTCCACGCTGTTTTCCAGAGTGGTTGCACCAGCTTGCATTCCCCTTACCACCTTGTTTTAAAGTCTTGTTCACCACTGACATTTGTGCATTACTTACCAGTGATTTCATACAGGTCTCACAGTCACCAAGGGGGCTAAGTGGAAACCGGAGACAGAGAAGGTAAGTGATTTGTCTCAACTCGCCCACTAGGCTATGATAACATTGAGATCAAACCCAGACTTCCCACATCAGAGCTGCAGTCTTGCCCCTTCATTATCCTTCCTTCTATTGTTTGATACGTCTTCATCTTGGGCCTCCTATCTGCTTGTGGCTATAACTGGGGTGGGAAGGCAGGCCACGCTCACTAAAAAGCCACGAAGCTTCTCTGACATCTCTTTGGCCTGTGGCAGGGGCAGTGGGGAGGCAAAGATGCGGCTGGCGGGGGGGAATGGGGGATGTTAGCTGAGGAGCCAGGCGGAAACGGGAAGCAGGCAGTGATGAGGATAGGATTCCTTTCACTGAAGGAAACCGTAGCATTAGGGGGCGCCTCAGGAGGGGCCAGGACCTGGACTCCCACTAAACGGGGTGGCTTGGAAATCATGAACGGTCAGGACAGGCAAGGAACCAAGTCCGAAGTGGTCAGCCAAAGTAGTGGTGAGCGCTGACCCCTTGACCACTCTTGGCCTTGGTCTGGTCTCCTCTCCTGCTGGACCAGAGGGGTTCTATTTCTGGTACAACACCCCTTGGGGCTGCTGTCGCTCCCTCCTCCTGAAACACTTTCTCCAGGCACCACATTTCCTAATTCCTTTTCTCGGAGTCCCAGGACAAACACCTGCTCCTCTAGGAAGCCCTTGTCGGTAAGTCCCAGGACCCCCGATCGGCACTTCCTTCGAAGTAACTGGCACTGAACCCCTCATGTTAGTGTTCTTTGGGACGTAGACTGAGTCTCATGTGGTTGGGCAGGAGCCCAGATACAACAAGGCAACTTGGCCTTGAATGACCCACCAACATGGCCCAAATGTGCCCTCCACACACGGCGAGGCCGCCCGGCGCTAGGAGGCTCTTTCCACCTGCCGCTGGGGGCTGGCCAGCGCTCACACGGCTTCAGCTCCTTCTCGCTCTCTTGCTCTGAGTCGCATTCTCTTTCTCCTTCTCTCTCTTGCTTTCTCTTTCTCTCGATTTCTCTTTCCCTTTCTTTTCCTCTCTCCCTATCCCCCACCTCCCCTCCCAGATTCAAATGGCCTTCCAGTGGGGGTTGCTTTTCTGTTTCTCTCCCTCTCTCTTTCCCTCTCTCTTTCCCTCTCTCTGTCTCTCTCTCTCCAGCACACACACTCACCATCATCGGGTGAGGCTCAGGTGAGAGGAGTCACGCCTGCTGTTTCCGCACACTTGAACACCATGCTGTTTCCGGTGGCACACGCGTTGCCAGTCACCGGGGCTGGCTTTTGAGCTTGTTTCCTCTTTGTTACGTGTCTGTGGCCCACTGTGGGCAGCAGGTGTTGTTCTGATCTGCCTGACAACCTTTCTATTCAGTTCCTGCTCTCCGCTGGCTTCCCTCCAGAGCCTACGGGTTCAGAATGGGCTGGTGGAGACTCGCAGAGCTTGGGTGAGCAGGGCCCACTATGGCCTCAGCTGCAGCTCCTGGAGCTTCTCTGGGGTATGAGGGAGTCTCCGTTCACAAATCCATAAAGTTCAACTTGAAGTTCAAGTCCCTCCAAGTCTGGATGATTCCAGCTGGGACATTTTCTCAGTAGAACACCCCCACAGTTTGTCTCTGTAGAATGGGCATGTCCCTGGTATCTCCGAATTTTTGTGGAAGCCCAAAGCTGACAGGTTCTGGCTCTTTTTATTCGCCACCCACCTTCCAAGCTTCTAAGAGTCAGAGTAAGTGTTTCTTTGAAGAGAGTTGTCCTTCTGGCAAGAAGTATCTGACATTCCCGTCCCCTCTCTACAAAGGAAGGAAGTGGGCAGGGGAGAGGGTCCTCAGCCCACGTCAGCCCACAGAGAGCTGCCTGTGACTGCAGAGTGGAAAGGGGTACAGGGCTGAGCTCCCCCTCCTCAGAAGGTGAGACAAGGGTGACGTGGGTTTTCCCATGGATTGAGTGGACTTCCCCCAGAGCAGCTAAGCGGGAGCCATCTTAAAAGGAGCCCCACGCAGACGGATGGGGCAGGCTGAAGAGATGTCAGCAGGAAGAGTCTGGAGGTATTCCTTCTGAGAAAGAGCTGAGGAGGGGTTATTGGCTGCCAGCCAGAGGAGGCATCACCCAAGCCAGAGATCCCTGGGAGGGCCAGGACTGGGGCTTCAAGGACTCACAGAGTCTCTCCTTGAGCATTTGGGCATCTGCCACACAGACAGCATCAAGGCTAATTATGCCAGCAGCTGTCAAATAAGAATTAAGATTTCTCTCTTATTCCTCCTTCCCACTCATCCAGAAGCAGTAGAAAGGGGGCTAGCTGGGAGGTGAGGTAAAAGAACAGACCACGTCTCTCTTCTCCAAGGCAGGAAGCTGAGTCCAACCTAACTTAAATCAAATTGAGCTTTTTAATACTCCAAAAATGAGTCTGTTCTGATAGGTGAAATGGCCAGAAAAGCTAGTATCTCTGAGATATTAGCTAGGAATAGGAAAGAGTTTCCCAACAGAGCTGGTTTAAAGAGAAGTGGTTGATAATAAATAAACAAACAAATAAATAAATAAATTTTGGATTTTATGCTACCAAGTTCAACGCATTCTACTTATAGGTCAATTGTACTCATAATTTGGATACGCTCCAATATAAGGCAGACTAGACTCTTCGAGGAGGCGGGTATTCTGAGATGGAAGGAGAAGCCGGAAGGTGAGGCCAAACTGGAGGGATCTAGGGACGCTAACCCGGCTCAGGAGCAGGCTGGTGTGGATGGGTGTGTGGGTCCCAGCAGAGCCTGCAAAGCCTCATCACCCACATACCTGTTCCGGGGGCTGCTGCAGCAATGGGAGCAAAGTGCGAGGCTCGGAGGGCAAACACTCAGAAGTCAAGAGGTGGCAGACATGGCTCTTGAAGATTTCAGAAAATGGATGGGGGACCAGGCACATTCCAGCACCCAGAGGGCAGGGGAGTCTCCAGAGGACTCAAGCAGGGTACCTGGATTCTAGCCCAGTTCACTGAGTTTCAAGGAGGGACTCCCACCCAGGGTGGAACTGAAGAATTAGATAAAGCACAGAGAACTAAGACAGAAGCGAATCCCACAGAGGGAGGCTGAAGTGCTCCTTATATGCAGGGACTCCGTTCCATGCATTTGCTTCCTAGGAAATGTTCCCCTACAACAGGCCCCCTCTCCTCTCTGCTCAGCCCTTAACTGGGTTAAAACTTCCTCTTTGTTTTCACAGTATTCTGTCCTTCCCTCTGTACTGTACTGTTCTATACTGTACTCAAGTATAATTGTCTCCTTTTCTATTCCCCCCACAGGGCCCAAGGAGAGCCTACCTAGGAGCAGGGATTCAGTAAATGTTTCCTGAGTGAATGCGTTGGTAAAAAAACGCATGAGTGGGGGAATGCGTGGGTGAATGCATGAAGGAAAAGCTACACAGGTGCCTTGACCAAGTGCTGGTGGCACATGCGTCTAACACCTGGTTAGCACCAAATAGATGTTAGCAGGTAGGTTAGGGTGTGGGTAAAGAAGAGACTAAGAGGGGAGCCTGGGTGGCTCAGTGGGTTAAGCCTCTGCCTTCAGCTCAGGTCATGATCTCAGGGTCCTGGGATTGAGCCCCGCATCAGGCTCTCTGCTCAGTGGGGAGCTTGCTTCCCCCTCTCTCTCTGCCTACTTGTGATCTCTCTCTCTGTGTCAAATAAATAAATAAAATCTTTAAAAAAAATTTAAAAATAAAGAAATAAAAAAGAGACTAAGGGTGTTGGCCAACTGGTGGGGCCTGGATCTAGGGTAGGTGCTGAATTCTTTTAAAGGACCATAGTGTTAAGGGGAAGGAGTACAAGAGCTTTCTCAATCGTGATGTGTTCAGGACTGGAAGAAGGAGGGGTCTTATCAGTGGAAGATATCAGGAGATCCAGAGGGAGGTTGCTGAGGAAGGCAGAGCTCTGGGAAACAAGATGGCAGCTGATATCAAGATGGCAGCTCGTACTGTGGTCTTTAGAGTGTTTCATAACCGACCCTGGAGTGTTTGCAGCATAGGGACCATAAAAATGTGAGTCCATCTTCTGTATTAAAAAACTCAAGGGCAACCATTCATCAGCAGTGCCTGACACTGTGGTACTATGACTTGGAGGCAGAGGAATCCCATCCAAGGCGCAACAACGCAGCTCCTACTGAATGCAGTTCCTACTGAATTACAGCTATGGAAGAATAATATCATTTGGTAACATATGTTCAAAACACCTTCCCAATAAAATTCTTTAAATTAAAAGGCAGTGTTTGAATCAGGGTGAGCATTATCAATGTCAATGAGATCCAAATGACTCCAACTACCAGAGGAATGCATCACAAGCCATAGTACCACATGCAACCATAGTACCACAAAAAGTAAAGCTGGACAGACAAGGGGAGAATGGTCAGACATCACACCCAACATAATTTCAGATCTCTGAGCCCCATGCCAAGATTCTGCCAAACCTTATGGCATCCAAGAGATGGGAGTTAGATAGAAAAAGCATATGGCTAGGGTGGGAGGGGGTTGAGGAGGAATTGCACAAGAAACAGACTTGCTTTTCCAGAGGTCTGCTTCAGCATCAGACTGTTGAGACAAAAATATGCTGTTTGAAACACACAAAAAAAAGTCCTTAGTATTGCCTTTTAATACCGGGAATTGTATCCTGGGGGTGGGCCACATCCAGCCTCCACACACACAGTGCAGACATGTGGAGGGGTGCACACAGGAAATGTAATTCTCAGGAATCTAGACCTTTTGGGGTGCTGTCAAAGGCATCTGGCAGAAGTAACTTGATTACTTGATTCAAGACCCACACTACATGTTTTGCAAGTATAATTTTTTTATTATTTCTTAGGGGGTAAAAAAAAAAGTACACACATAAAATTAAGTTTTGGCATATTTTTAGTGTTTTTGCCAACTGTTACATGGGGGAGGGGTGTCAGCTTTGGTTCTTTAAATTATGTATAAAAAAACAAGTGGTCATAAGTAATTTAAAGAGAAAAAAAGGAAAAGAAAGCTACACAGAAAGCCAAAAGGCTATTTCCACTGGCTGAGGAAAAGCTACTCCAGGAATTTCAAAAGTGGATGGATACGGAGCTTAGAGAAAAATGGGTCAAGCAGAGAACATCCAACCAACAGCCTGTCCTCCCGTATTTAATGTGAGATTGGGCCATAAATCTAACAATAGTTAGACACTGTGCCCAAGGGCATTCCTTGGTTCAATAAGATGTGTGACACCAAACAAGTCACCCTCTCTCAAAATTAATTAAGAGTTTTGGAGGACCTACGATAGTTTTCACAATCTGCTCCTACGCTAGTTTTCACAATCGTGTCCTTTCAAAAATTCCCATTGCAACCGTGAAAAGGTAGGAATTATTATTCCTGACTTCCAAGTGAGGAAATTGGAAGAAAGCAAAGATTTAGAACCTTTCCAATGTTTCACAGTGTCCCGGGATATCAAAATTGGCCAGGGGATGGAGTATCTGAATTAGGGAGAATAATACCAAACCAGCAGAGGGAAGAGAGGAACCAGAGCAGATCGACAGCAGGGACCTGTGAAGTTCTGCCCTATCTGGCCTCATTATCATTTCATCCACCTGTTGCACTGACTTCCTCCAAGGTCCCTGAAGGCTCCAAAAAGCTTCTGATGCTAAGGAATGCTGATTCAGGATCCAAACACAGGTAGGGATGACAATGAGGATGATGAGAATGGTAATGACCGGTGATGAAGATGACAAGAACATGATGGCAGTGGTGATAAAGAAAGCAATACCACCCATGGAGCTAGACACTCTTAGGTACTCTCAATCCTTTATCTCATTTTATTCTTACTGTAACTTTGTGAGATAGAGATTACCATTATCCTCCCTGTTACAGATGAAGAAGCTGAGGCTTAGAGAGAAACGTGTTCCCCAAAGTAGCAGAGCTAGTAGCTGAAATCCAAGGCAGCCTGACAGATTGCCAAGGCCATGCTCTACACCAGCACACCTGGGGGTCTTCACATAGCCTGTTAGTCACAGGTCCATTATGTACCCAAGACCCCACCTCGCTAAAGTAATTCCTAAGGTTCCATGCAGATATGAAATTCTATGGCCATGACTTGTCATTATTGTTACAAATACATCCGAAGTATGTTTGCCTTCTAAATTTTGGTTCTTTCTGTTGTTGGACGGAAGTTTTTCATTTTGGGAGTCTGAACTTGGAACCCTATTTCTTATTTTCCTGTGGCTTCAGTGCTTGGTAAGGTATTCTTCTTTGGGGAAAAAATATGATAACGACTCCATTTTACATGAGTCTGCTTTCTGACTGTACATTCTTTTAACTCTTGAATCCATCTGGAATTCATTTTGATGTATGGTAGTAATCGGATTTTATATACACTGGTCTAGCTAACACTATTTCTGACAAAAGCCTCCTTATTGCCTCTTCCTGCAATTACTATCACAAGACAAGTTGTTCCTTTCTCAAAGTTTAAGTCTCCAAATGATTTTACAATTATGTGAATTCCTACCAATATGAGTCTCCATCTCCCTAAGCTATGTATAGGTAATTCAACATTCAACTTTTTAGCAAATAAATCTGACCAGAAAGAAGAAGGGAGCACACACTGCCTGAGCGACCAGGATCCCTAGCCGACCCAAGCAAAAAGGGAGACTTCCAAAGGGTTTATTGATTTTTTAAAAAAATCACCTTTATTTGAAATTTTCAAGTAAACTGAGTGTACGCTTAAGAAAATCTTTTTTCTTTTTGACCAGAAAAAGATGGCTAAGATGGTGACTTAGAGCAGACATTTGATGTCTCCACTCCCAAATTTCCATGAAAATGGCAAACACAATTAGTCAGCAATCCATTAACAATTTGTAGACTGAACCCAGTGAAGACTACTAACATTGGCATCACCTCAAAGCCTTTTCTGCATTTAGCAACAGCTAAATTTATCATCTGGAGGACCAGCAAAGTGCTGAGTCTTGGACATGAGATGTCCCAAGTGAAGAAACAGTAAAGTCACCCCATCTATGAAATAAGAATCCTGCAGGTCAGTCAGAAGAAAAAGGAGAAATCCTTTTCTTAAAAAAATTGCTTTTGAAATAGATTTACTCCAAAAAGCAGGAGAAATTTTGAAGCATTTATGGTCACATGCTCAGCAAGATTCAAGAATATATTGAATCTATGAAACTAAAACAGAGTCATGAAAAAGCAACAATTTGACATCAAGAAAGATTGGATGAACATGCAAATAAAACTGGAATTAAAACTGTAATGGAAGCAGACAGATACTGCGGAAAATTGGATTACCACAGTGGAAGAGACACAAGAAATTTAAAACTCTAAGCAGGAAAAATAAACATTTTCTAGATGTAAGAAGATATGGAGGTTACTTTGAGGAGGATCAGTCTATGTATGACCCCAATATCCACGATATTCTAATCTTCATAACAGCTTTATTGAGATATAATTTATATACCGTATAATTCATCCATTAAAGTGCACAATTCAGTGGTTTTTAGTACATGCACAGAAACGTGCAACCATTATCACAATCAATTTGAGAATGTTTTCATCACTTCAAAGAGAACTCTGTACGCGTTAGCTCCTAAATTCCTCATTCCCCACCAAGCACTAGTGTAGGTAACCACTAGAATATTTCCTATCTCGATGAATTTGCCTGTTCAGGACATTTTATATAATGGAATATTATAATATGTGATCCTCTGTGACTGGCTTAATATTTTTAAGATTTATTGATTTAACATGTATCAGTATTCCTTTTTATGACCAAATAATGGACATTTGGGTTGTTTTCACTTTTTGTCCATGATTAATGCTGCTTTGAACGTTCATGTACAAGTTTGTTTGTTTCTTTGTTTGGCAGGCATATGTTTTCATTTCTCTTGGGCATATACCTAGGAGGGGAATTGTCACTGGGTCATATGGTAATTCTATGTTTAAATTTTTGAGTAATTGACAGACCATTTTCCAAAGCAAACTGTACCATTTTACATTCCCACCAGCAGTATGTGAGTGTTCTAATTTCTCCACATCCTTGTCAATACTTGTTATCTGTCCTTTTAATTAGAGCCACCCTAGTGGGTATAAAGCGGTGCCCCATTGTGGTCTTGATTTGCATTTCTCTGATGACTAATGATGTTGAGCATCTTTTCATGTGCTTATTGGCCATTTGCAGATCTTCTATGGAGAAATATCTATTCAGATCCTGTGCCCATTTTTAATTTTGTTGTCTTTTTATTATTGAATTGTAAGTGTTCCTTAAATATTCCAGATGTAAATCCTTTATCAGATATACGATTGGCAATATTTACTTCCATTCTGTTAATTATCTTTTCATTTTATTGATGGTGCCCTCTAAAAGCTTTTGAAGCACCAATGTTTTTAAGTCCAATTTATATTTTATTTTGGACACCTAGCTTTTATTGCCATATTTAAGAAACCATTGCCAAATCTGAGATCATGAAGATTCATGATTACTTTATGAATCCTATGTTTACTTTAAGAATCCTTATGGGGGGCGCCTGGGTAGCTCAGTGGGTTAAGCCTCTGCCTTTAGCTCAGGTCATGATCCCAGGGTCCTGGGATGGAGCCCCACATCAGGCTCTCTGCTCAGCAGGGAGCCTGCTTCCCCTCCTCTCTCTCTGCCTGCCTCTCTGCCTACTTGTGATCTCTATCTGTGAAATAAATAAATAAAATCTTAAAAAAAAAAAAAAAGAATCCTTAGGGGAAGCCCTCTTCCTTTTGGATCATTAATCCATCTTGATTTTCCTATGTTGTGTGCAATAGGGGTTCAAGTTCATTCTTTTGCATTTGGATATCCAATTGTCCCAGCCCCACTTCTGGCCCTTTGAGTCACTGTGTTCTTTAAAATCCAAGAGAAATAATTCAAAACCTCAACTCACAAAAGTTCAGCGCCATCGCCAATATTTTTAATGATTCCTTTACCGAGAAATGTGTCACGTTCCATCATCCTTCTTTCTGAATCCTTTTCTATCACAGATGCTGTATGGCTCAGAAGGTAGATGCCCATGAACTGTCCACATTGCAAAAGAAGTCCTGGGAATGCCTTCCAGGTCACTTTCCTCCTGAGAGGAGGGATCCCAAGCAGGTCTATCCCACAAGCATGCCCTGGCCGGAGTCATATGTGTCATATACATAATCTTGCCACTTGACGCAAAGCTGATGGCACCAGGGAGCAGTCACAAGAGTCTGAGGAAGGCCAGGAACTTATATGATCATGTGATAAAGACACTAGTTAAGAGGTATATTCCATATAAATGGAGGGAAACCAACCCAACCAAACTCTCTATTTTGAGACCTATAACTGCTCCCACCAATATCATGAGATTAATGGGAGCTCTAGATCACCATAATTGATCACCAATTTGATTTGGGTTTACACTAAGTTTTCTAGTAAGTGGGTGTAATATTTTCTCCTCTTTTAGGGATCTCTATGAATATAGTGTTTTATTGTAATAAACTGCTATAAATAATCCTTTCCTTTATGGGACTAACCTTCCTTGGTTCTATTACCTCATTTTCCACTCACTTTTTTTCTTAAGACTTCAGATTCTCAAGGATGGTCTGTGGGTTTCCTTTTCATCCATCTCTATTGAGAATATTTATATCATACTACTTTTTGATTGACTTTAAACTCACCAGGTTTCCTATTCTAGAACCATGCAAATGATCGGGAAATTTTCCAATTCTCGTCAGTTGGGGAAAAATTATCCATAATTACCTCTAGCTTGGACTGTGTTTTCCTTTTTTTTTTTCTTTTTGAGATTTAATAATTTTATTTCAATTTTTTGAAAAATGTTGAAATTTGTTATTCTCTTGTCTTCCTATATTTCCAATGGTTTTTGCTATGTATATTTTGATGCAATTCCTCAACACATACATTTGTATTACCATTAAATCTCCACTCTCAGTCAGTGTTTCTCGGTGACTGGAAGCATCAGCCTCACCCGAAATTTGTTAGCGGTGTGAATCCTCATGCCCCACCACTCCCCCCCAGACTTAACGAATCAGAAACTCTGTGCGTGGGGCCCAGAGATCTGTTTGTTGACAGACCCTCCAAGTGATTCTGACGTACCTGTTAGAAAACCACTGATCTATACCAGCACTTCTAGCAGCATAAAATGATTCTAAAATGAGTTATCAGTGATTCCTATAACCATTCTCTTTTTTCTTTCTGTTTTCCTAATAGACCTTTGCCTTTTATTTTATAGTTGAACATAGCAAACCACTGAATTTTATGATCAAACTGGAGAAAGTTTAACTTTTTTTTAATAGGAAATTTTAAACTACATATATTTATTCTGAGACTGGTTATGCTCATCTTTCTAATGCCATTTTATGCTGTTTTTCATTTCTTTGATATTCCTTTCTGTTCCAGTTTTCTTTATAGGGTAATCTTTGTTTCACTCTTCTATAAAAATTTGAAGTTCTGGAGTAATGAATTCCATGGAAAACTTTCAAAAGCACTCTCAAATCTATATTTATCAAATACAGAGACTGTAAGTGTTACTGTAATCTATTGAAAATATGAAAATTAGCACTTACATTTTCTCTTGCCTCTATTCCTTCCATTCTGCTTTTATTTTGAATTCAGATATTATTTTCTTTACATATGTATATATAATGTATAATTTCTTTACATATATTCTTTTGCCCTCTGTCACCATTACTTAAATTATATCTGTGTATTTAACATAGTCAATGCACACTATAGTGTATGACATCTCAAGGATCTGGGGACACCTTGTGAACAATTTGTTGAGCAATATTATGTGGGTGAGATATTTCTCCAGATACCAAACACCTCTGACAGTATCTTCCTATTCCCTTCACATAGGAACCACAGCCTTCTCCACTAAGCATCGCTACATTGTTTCCAGGCATTCCATGTTGCCAAGAATTCTATCAATCTGCTTTTTGCTCATTTGTCGGAAACAGGTTTTTTGTTTTTTTGTTTTTTTTTTTTTACTTTCTTTTCAGGATGCTTGCAGGGTTATCTCTTTTTCTTTGAAATCCAATTTTTTAAAAAACTTTAAAAGATTTTTTTAAAATCAGAAATGTCACTTTTATGTTTTTCTTACATTTATTGCTTCCACTCCATTTGTTCTGGATTCTTTTTCTAGGATGCATATTAATCAAGAAGCTAATTTCTGCTTTCTATTGCTTACAGTTGCCATCCTCTTTGATATTGCTTTAATATCTCTGCCCTTTTCCTCTGCATTCTGAGAACACCTAAAATTTGTCTTCTCCTCACTTAATTGTTTTTTTTAATAGTATTCAGTCTCCACTCTGATTCCTATGTAGATTCTATTTCAGCTACTATATTTGCTCTGTGTATCCTTTTATTTTCTTATTCCCTTCCTTTCCCAAGAACAACCCAGTCAGTTTAATAGAAACAAGGATCTTTGCATGTCTTTTTAGAAATTGACATATTTTTTAAAGATTATTTTTTAATAAAGCAGAGGCTTTAACCCACTGAACTACCCAGGCGCCCCAACTGACATATTTTTAAATGTGTTTCTTATAGGAAATATACCTAGAGGAAAGTGAATTTGCTTAGTCACGGTATATTACCATGCTTCTCTTGGGCAACAGAAATTTCCCATAAACTTTAATTTGATTTTGTTTCATTGAAGGAGGGATACACTCATTTTATGAAGGAGAGATACACTCCTCCAAGACTGAGGCATTACCAAGAAAGAATTGTCTCAGGACTAGTCAGAGTTTGGGTGCGGGAGTAGCAGAGGAGAGTGCCCTCCCAACCCCTTCGCGTTCCCAAGTACAGATGCAAAGGAGAGACAAGTTGCAACAGGTTGTAAATGCAGAGATTAAATTACCCTGAAAGGAGCAGGACCACCTGTGGGAATCTCTTAACATCTATAGGAACCAAAGGCAGGAAAAAGCCTCCTGCTGTGCCTTCCTTGAACACATTCCTAATCCCACAATATTCAGAGGCAGAAGGAAACCAAGCTCTCCTCCCAACTGTGACATGGTCTACTCTTTTTTTTTTTTTTAAGATTTTATTTATTTATTTGACAGACAGAGATCACAAGTAGGCAGAGAGGCAGGCAGAGAGAGAGGAAGGGAAGCAGGCTCCCTGCCGAGCAGAGAGCCCGACGCGGGACTCGATCCCAGGACCCTGAGATCATGACCTGAGCCGAAAGTAGAGGCTTAACCCACTGAGCCACCCAGGCACCCCGACATGGTCTACTCTTAAATCCAGGTGCCTGACCTGCAAACACAATCCATTGCATAGGACCAGACAGGCTGTACAAAGCAGCATCTAGAGAACTCCATTCACAGCTTTAATAATCCTTCTAAAGTTTTCTTCTTTTCCCTGAATTATCTGTATATCCTCTGAAGTCAGTTGTGTTAGTTCATTTTCATTTTCTCTTTCTTATTCTCTTCATGAGTTTGGTGATCACTGGTTATCCAGTCCCTCATCAATATATCATTTGCAAATACCTTCTCCTATTCGGTAGGGATGGCCTTTTTATTTTGTTGATTATTTCCTTCACTGCGCAAAAGTTTTTTATCTTGGTGTAGTCCCAACAGTTTATTTTTGTTCTTGTTTCCTTGGCCTGAGGAGATACACCTTAAAAAATGTTGCTATGATCAGTATCTAAGAAACTACTGCCTACGCTTTTTTTCTAGGATTTTTATGGTTTCAGGTCTCACATCTAGGTCTTTAATCCATTTTGAGTTTATTTCTGTGTATGGTGTAAGAAAGTGGTCCAGTTTCATTCTTTTGCATGCAGCTGACCTGTGTTCCCAGCAATATTTTTTGAAGAGACTGTCTTTTCCCCATTGTATAGTCTTGTCTCCTTTGTCTCCTTTGTCTCTTGTCTCCTTTGTCCGTTTGTCGGAGATTAATTGACCAGGTGAGTGTAGGTTTGTTTCTGGCTCTCTATTCTGTTGTACTGATCTATATGTCTATTCTGTGCCAGTGCCATACTGTTTTGATTATTATAGCTTTATGGTATCTCTTAAAATCTGGGATTGTGTCACCTGCTGCTTTGTTCTTCTTTCTCAAGATTGCTTTAGCTGTCTGGGGTCTTTTGTGGTTCCATACAAATTTTAGGATTGTTTGTTCTAGTTCTGTGAAATCATGTTGATACTTCTAAGGGTGAAAAGGGTTGAAATGCTTGTGTTCAGTCTGCTCTTGGGCTGAAAGCTAGATAGAAATTTTCCAACAATTAAAATAAAGGTTGAAAGCAGCTGAGAATATTAAGAATATTGTTTTAAGAAACTTTCCTTAAGTGCCCTAAAATGTTCTTATTCTAAAATTTAAAAATTTATATTTGTATGTTCTAATTTTGAATAGAGTTTATAAAAATTCTATGTTTATATATTCTATACGTTTTATAAAATTTTTAAACATTTTATTTTTAAGCAATTTCAACATCCAACATTGGGCTCAAACCCACAACCCTGAGACCAAGAATTATATGCTCCACTGACTGAGCCAGCCAGGCACTGTAAATTCTATAAATTTTATAATTTATATTTACATACATTTTATCTAATTATGATTTATATTTTACATATGCTTTAAAACTATATTTTTAAAGAGTACTATGTATTTTTTAAATAATGATTAAAGGATATTCTAAGAAGGCGTTGGAAAAATATAAGAACAGTGGTTTAAAACTCTGTCCCTATGGCACCTCGGTGGCTCAGTAAGTTAAGGGTCTGACCCCTGACTCTTGATTTTGGCTCAGGTCATGATCTCGGGGTTGTGAGATTGAGCCGTTCCTCTCCCTGCATTGGGCTGCATGCTGGGTGTGGACCCTGCTTAAGATTCTCTGACTCCTTCTCCTCCCCTCTTTCCCCCTTACCCCCCAGCTGCTCTCTCACCTAAAAAAACAAAACAAATGAAACAACTCTATCCCCCCAATTCTGTAACTATGTATAGCAACAGATGTTCACTAGACTATTGTAGTGATCATTTGCAATATATACAAATATTAAATCATTATGTTGTACACTGATGTTAAGATAATGCCGTAGGTGATTATACCTCAATGAGATAAATAAAATAAAAAATATGATAATAAAATAAAACTATGTCCCATGAAGATCTGAGGTTTGGCAGAGGTGGTGCAAGAATAAAAGAGGAGGCTGAAGGGACAGATTCCCAGTGTCCTTGCCATTTTTATCTATTTTGTATATTTGGGATTTTGTATAAGATTTCATCTGGAAAATGATCAACATTGCCTTAAAAAATTAAACACATTGTATTACACACTTTATATTTGGTTTGCTCAGGTATGCTGTGATTTATAAATAAGCTTTGTTTTTTATTTAACAATCACTGAAGAGTTGTCTGCCTTTAACAATCAGAATTTATTTTATCTCTTGGAATAGCGCCTTCCTTGATTGCATCACGGGTTTCTCCTGCCACCTGGTGGCAACATATGTCTATTGCAGGGGCAATTTCTAAAGCTAGCTGGTACGTGCTAAAGTTGCAAAAACAACTCACGAAACGATGATGTGTAGTGGGTTTTTTGGTTTTGTTTTTTTAATTTGAGTATAGTTGACACACAATGTTAATTGGTTTCAGGTGTACAACATAGTGATTCATCTTCTCTTATTCCCCTAACATATTCATTCCATAAGTGGAAGCCTGTATCTCTCCTTCCCCTTCACACTTAGCTCATCCTCCAACCAAGAGCTCCTTTCCTTTGGCAACTATCAGTTTGTTCTCTCTATTATAGGTCTGATTCTGCCTTTGTTTTTTATGTATTCATTTGTTTTGTTTTTCAGATTTCACATACAAGTAAAATTATATAGTATTTGACTTTTTCAATCTGACTTCTTTCTCTTAACATAATGCCTCTATGTCCATCCACCTTGCAAATAAGATCTCATCCTTTTTATGACTGTGTAATATTCCACTGTGCATGTCTGTGTGTCCATGTGTCACATCTTCTTTATCCATTTATCTATCCACAGACACTTAGATGCTTCTATATCTTGGCTATTGTAAATAATGCTGCAATAAACACAGGGATGAATATATTTTTAAAATTAGTGGTTTTGTTTTCTTTTGGTAAATTCCCAGTAGTGGAATATTGGGTCCTATGGTATTTTTATTTTTAAGTTTGGGGGGAACCACCACACTATTCTCCACTGTAGCTGTGCCAATTTACATTCCCAACAACAGTACACAAGAGTTCCTTTTCTTCTACATCCTTACCAATACTTTTTATTTCTTGTCTTTTTCATTCCAGCCATTCTGACAGATGTGAGGTGATATCTCATTGTGGTTTGGATTTGCATTTCCCTGATGACTAGTGATGCTGAACTTCTTTTCATGTGTCTGTTGGCCATCTATGCAGAGGGCTTTTTTTTTTTTTAAACATCCTTTATAAGTTACAAGAGAACTCTAGATCCATTATCTCATCTTATCATCCCACCAGCTTTGACAGGTGGATATTCATATTCTCTCTATTTTCCATAGAAGAAAAAAACAGCTTAAAAGCTAAGGAACTTACCTTAGGGATAATTTAAAAATTATGGGAGTGGGTCTCAACCCCAACGTTGTAACAGTTAAAAGAAAATGATGTGACTATCTAAAGAGTCTTAAATCTAGAGAGATATATGGGCTAGAAGTACAAAATTGATAGCTATCAGAAAAGAGATGGTAGTTGAAGTTAGAGATGGATAGACTTGGAGCCATGAAAATGACACAAATGGATTCCAACACACAAACTAAGATGGCAAGGCTTAGTAATGGCAGGTAAAAGAAACATAAGGAAGCTCGCCCTATTGACAGTCTAAAGTCACAATCTGAAGGAAGAAGAGGAGGAGGGAGAGAAGACATAACAGTTCTACTCTATACAGTCCAGATCAAACCTAAACTTCAGGTCCCTATTTGCTACAAGAGACATAGATATGACACAAAAAATAATACAGTATGGCTATTCAGAGCCCCATTCCCTCCTTACCACTCACTCCCAAAAGGATTCTTTCTTGTCCAATTATCCAATCAGTCCCTAGACATTTTTGTGAATAGTGGGGTATTCAAGAAGAAAGATAATACAAGAAGAGGGAGAGGATATCAGGATTTAAAACAGAAAAGGAGAGAACTAAGGACAAAAGAAAAAGAACTAACACAGAGATGAAAATAGACCTTAGAAGCTGGGTTTAGAAGAGACTATTTTGGACTCTGGGACGGGAGAAAAATGAGACTTTGTAATAGCTGCCTTGTATAAGAGAATTAGTCGAGAGGGAGAACAGAACTGGGCACAGCCTCAGATGGGTCATCAGGTAGAGATGAGCGGTCATAGAAAAAGAGATTAGAGTACAGAGCAATGTACAGATGAGAGTACAGAGTCCCAGCAGATGACAAGAGGTGAGAAAGGGCCACAGGTCAAAACTCCAGAGAAAAAGCCCAAGACCAGCATGATTTTGGAATCACCATGTCTGTCCCATCCATGATTAGCCTACCAAGACAGAAACCAGATCCTTAGTACGGATGGGTCCTGACCAGTAAATGCCAGAAAGAAAGGGCTGCATGCCAATGAATAAAGAAGAGGAAGAAAAGACTGAAAACACCTTCTGGCATACTCAGGTGCTAAAAGAAAGAACTATGCCCGCTCAAGGGTCCACTGTGCCATTTTCTAACCGGTAACTTTGGAAAATTTCTCCCTTCTCTGGGCTTCCACACCATCCTCTAGATAGCGAGTGGATACTGACCTCTAGGTGAGTGGGTAATTTCTGGGTGCTTTTCTGGTTCTGACGGTCTGCCTCAGTGCCTCAGCCTCCCATTTGGTTGCAGACGCCCTATCTATCCCCCCAGAGATAGAACAGGTGGGACTGAAGGACGCAGATCTTGTACTGCTGTGGCTATTGCCAAGGGGAGTTCCGACCCCCAACCCCCAACACAGCCTGCAGCTTTCTCACCACCATGCCCCTCACAGTTGCTTCCCACAAACTTTGGGGCACAGCCTCCAGCCACCCTGTCTCATACAGCAGGCGCCAACCACATTCAGCATGCCCCTTGCTCGGATCTGGGCCTCTGCCCCTGCTCAGTCCGCTGCCCATACAGAATGTGCATGGCATCTGCCAGATGCTTCTTGTTTATGTTTGTCAATAGATTCCATCTATGATGGAAAGTTCTGCTTCTCAGTAGATTCTATGACGGAAAAATGCAAGTTCCTCCCTCCTCTTGTTCCTTAGACTCTCCCAGAATTCTGGAGCTGGACGGGCTTCTGATGATTAACTAACTGACTTCCATTTCAGACCGTCATCTCTGTGAGGACTAAGGAAATATTCATTAAGCTGTTTATTAAATGATATATTAAATTAAATAAG
Organism: Lutra lutra; assembly: GCF_902655055.1. Lineage (NCBI taxonomy): Eukaryota > Metazoa > Chordata > Mammalia > Carnivora > Mustelidae > Lutra > Lutra lutra. The sequence continues at coordinate 69,133,476 of NC_062290.1, read as the reverse complement.
TAATGAATAAATAGGGGCACCTGTGTGGCTCAGTGGGGTAAGCCTCTGCCTTCGGCTCAGGTCATGATCTCAGGGTCCTAAGATTGAGCCCCGCATCGGGCTGTCTGCTCAGCGGGGAGCCTGCTTCCCTTCCTCTCTCTCTGCCTGCCTCTCTGCCTACTTGTGATCTCTGTCTGTCAAATAAATAAATAAAATCCTAATAAATAAACAAATAAATAATGAATAAATGGATGCATAATGCTCATATGCACACACTTCTAGTGAGCAGGCCTTTGTGCTCACCCACCGTGCTCTGTCTCACTCCCTACACTATGGTCATAAGGCCTCCTTGCTGTTCCACAAGTATGTCCGGGCACCAAATCTTCTGAGATTTTGCCTCAGATATCTGGCCTGGCTCACCTCTTGCATACCTCAAAAGCTTTGTTCCCATGTCCCTCTCTCATGGAGGCCTTGCCAGGCCGCCAATATTTAAAATTTTCAACATGTTCCCCTCCCCCGCTCCACCCTTGAAGCTCCCTATCTCTCTCTCCTCTTTATTTTTTTCAATAGGGTTTACCTCTTCACAATATATGACATAATTTACTTATTTTCTTTACTTTCTCCCTCTTCCAATAAGTTCCATGAGTAAGGGGTTTGGGTCTGTTTTATTCACTGCTATCTGCCCGGTCGTTGGCGGTGAGTATTTGTTGAATGAAATCCCTGGTTCTCAAGGAGCTGGATTCCAGCATGGTGTCTCACTCAAGTAAACTAATTCAACAGCCAAAAATAATGCAAACCTTTTATTGTGCTCTTAAAATCCACTAAAAGAGGTTATACCCATGACCCAAAGTAAGCCTTCTCAAGATTGTCTTTCTGTCCTTTTGCATTTCGTAGATTCCGGCAGCTGTTTCCTCCAAAACTTCACTTCCATGTCTCTTCCTGAACTTTCCCCAAGTGCCTTGTCCACGGGGGTTCTGCGCTTTTCCTTCCTCACCAAACGTCACTTCTGCTTCCACCGTCACTGAGTCACCGCAGGATGAGACTCCCCCTCACTCACCACGGAGGGAAATGGGCCAAATCCCCCAAGAAGCAAGGCTCTCTCACTCTGAGTACTTTCCTTGGGTAATTTTAAGAAAGGAGTTTTTGGGTAGGGATTTTGTCCATTTGTTACAAATGTGGCCTCAGAGAGCAAAGAGGTCAAGGGTCCCAGTATTTTCCCAAAGAGTCACTATATGTGCTCGTTAGTTGAGGCACATGTGTTAATGTTAATTTACCTGTGACCGCTTGGGGAGAGGTTAGAGACATCCCTTCCCCCTCGTTTGAGAACCTTGGCCTTCTGCAGAGGAGAGGCTGGAGGACTGGCGCATATGGGTGACTCAAGAAGAGAAGCTGGATCTCACCCTGACAGTCTTGTCCCCACACTCACGTACTCAGCTCTGAGAGGGAGAGCTCACAGCTAGAGAAGCAGGTTCCAGGGAGCAGTCAGGCTACAAAGCTGTCAGTTCCAAGCATCTGATCCTCTCAGCCAGTGGCCAAGACTCTGGAGTTACAATAGGTATTTACATGGAGAAAAACTCAAGGGTGACAAGACCATAGAGTTCCTGCCCTTGAGTCAAGGGAACTAGAGAGCAGAGACCAGAATTACCATCTGAGCCATTGCTGGAGGGAGAGAGAAGAGCCACGCAACCCGGATCTCCCCTAGGAGCAAGTGTTGTGCAGCAAAGGAGACACGGGGAGCAGTGATGGGATCAGTCAGTAGGTCACAGTGGGGTCACCTAGTCCCAGGGGGCCTGAGGATCCTGACTCTAAGCATATGTGAAGCACATAGAGCAAAGCAGCTGGTGAAATTCCTCCCTTGGTCAAAATGGGCAGAAGACCTAGGAGCAGGATGAAGCCGGCAAGACCATCTGAGGACATGGAGCAGCCAGAAAATTCCTTCACTCAACAAATGTTTACTGAGTGTCTACTACTGCCAGGTGGTCCTCCTCTTAGAGTTGACATTCCAGTCAAATAGGCAAACCTCTATTTGGGACAAGCCACAACCCCGGACGGTCCCTAGCAGCCACTTTGGGCTCCTCCATACACACTCGATCCCTACCTGTGGTTCACTCTTACGAACTTCAGGGAGCACAGTCTGTTTGCACTAGATGTACATTTTAACCCCAGAAAAAGTTTAATAACCACACCAAAATCATAGTGCCTTGAAAAATAAATTTTTTTTTTAAATGCCCATGCTGATTTTATTACTGATATTTCCTAGAGCTCTTGTCAGCCTGCTCGGGATTCCAGGATTCCACAGAGCACAATTTAAAGTCTTTGTCCTCAGTCACGCTGACCTTCCAAAAAAGAGGTGGGCACACTCTCTATCCCCCAGGTAGCAGTAGCGGTGAGATATATCAAAGTAGAGTGAGCCAGGCTTCATTACTGGAGCTCTGAGGCTCGAACTGGGCTCCCAGAGGGTCCATGTGGACTTGTAAATAGATGCAGTAAAAGAGTAAATAATGAATTTGTGCGATTGGAAGGAAAAGCTCCAGAGCAGGGCTGGTGATGCAGAGACAACCATTTAAACGAGAGTGCCTGGGCATGCATTTCACCCAGCGGATGTAATGGCTTCATATACATTCATGAGCTTTGGTCTCCCAACTCTGCCTCTTTTTCAATCACAATCATAAAAGACAAAGGAAAAGTGAGAGGGAAGAGAAAGATAGATAAACTTCAAGGGTCCGAATTGCAAACACAACCTACGGTTTGTAAATTGCTTGGAGACCTTTGGAGGGAGAATCAAGGAAATGAAAAGTAGAACATACAGGAATATTACTGTTTAGGGGAAAGTCCCTGCTCTGGGCATAAAAATCTTGTCTGGAGAATGGTTAAGAAGCACAATACTGACTAAACTTTGAGATTGCTTTGTATAAAGGACGTGCCTTGTTCTTTACTCTGCATTCTTCTGCCTGTCTCCTGGGGCCACCTCTAAGGTCATTTCCTTGTGGAAACTCCAAGGCTCTATGACTTTAGTTACATTGAAACCAAGAGCCCGAGAGTCCTGGCTGTGTTTGTTGGCCTCTGCCACCTGCCACCCCTCCCAGGTGGATCCTCTGAGAGCCAAATCTGCCACAAAATCAGGCGGTCTCACAGCTCAGATGCCAGAGTCAGAGTTTGTTGTTTAAACACCAGCTCAGCCACTTTCTGTGTAATATGCTCCCCCTTCCAGGAAGGATTTAAAGTCATCTGCAAAAAAGGCTTTTCAGTTATGTGCATTTGTGCATGTGTTGCCTCATAATTTGAATAGGGGAGCAGACATTGTTTCTAGAAATAAACATAAACACACCAACACACACACAGGTTGAGGGAATCAGCTGCCCAGTAACTTGAGGTCAAGCTATTGTTGCATGCTGGGGTCTTGTGTCCTCAAAGGCAAGGGCACGTTGCTAACTTCAGCTGGGAGGAATGCAGCAGTGCAGCCCAAAAGAATGAAAGAAAGATCACAGGCCAGCTTCCGTTTCCCACACCAGCCTGTGTTTAGACCAAAGGCAGCTGAGAGCCAAGCAGCCAGCTCAGCTGGGTCATGGAGCTCTGCTGCCCCTTCCCTGTGAGTGAGACTGACCCCAGGCCCCAGCAAGCTGTTAGGGGGCTCCACACTGCCAGAGGAGCAGCTCTTCAGAAGGATGAGAGACGAAGGTCATACCCATTTGTGTTTAGCCCTGGCCTCGAGGTGGCTCTGAGAATCCTTGGCCCAGGGCCAGCTTGGATAATTACATTTCACCTGCCCAAACCCTTCCCTGGTTTCCCCTGAGAGATGTATTCCTCTTCCACAGCTGCCGTGATCCAGAACATAAATACTCTCTCAAAGGCAGTATTCTGTGCCTGGGCAGCTGAGGTTTTGTTCCTTAAAAGGAAAAGTCTCTCTAGCAATGCACTTCTTTTCATTCCTTCCCTGGATTAGCAAACATTTATTAAGCAACTACTTAATAAGCCCTGAGTGCTGGCGTGCCAAGAGGAATAAGAGGTTACATTTGGGGGCCCTTAAGTTCATGGTCTAGTAGGAAAACCATCCGTAGGAGTAGTCAACGCTTTTGAAAATGGAGTCGGACTGGTGAAATGAAAAAGAGAGGTTCTCTTAGAAGAGCAAGGAAGGTTCCTGGACCGGGGATGTTGAAGCTGAACTTTTAAAGAGAATCTCAATGAGCAGATAAGGAAGAACAGGCAAGGCAGGGGACGAATACATATGCAGAACAAGAGGGCATGAAAGAGCTTGGAGATGACAGAACAGGTTACGTGGCTGGAGTATATGGTATGAGAGTCATGGGCAGGAAGGAGAGGATGGAAATGTAATCTCTGGTTCAGCTGTGAGGAAACTGGAGTATCACGATAAGGAACTTAATCTAGAGCCTCTGAAGGTTTTTAAGACATGGAATAAGATCATGCTTTAGTACAGTCCCTCTATGGAGAGAAGAATTGGGAAACTAAAGAAAAAGAGTTGAGAAAGGACAAAAATGTGGTGCTGTCCTCCTAAAACCAATGAGAAATAATGGGAGTCGAATGAAGGCAGGGGCGGTGGGAGACAGCGGCAGACAACAAGCTCTCAGGAAGGGAAATCAACAGGTTCTTAGAGCCAGGCTGGATGACAAGTGAGAGGACACAAGGATCCAGAAGAGTGGGCACATGGATGGCAGGATTAAGCAAGATGCCACGGGAGGCCGAGAAGGGGCAGGAAGGGCTCAGGTGGAGATCACAGGAGGCAGCTAGAACTGCAGGCCCGGGCTCATTAACATCCACAGGTTCTCTGCAATGACTGCGGGCTGAATTTTATCCACAGATGTACCTCTGGTGGCTTATGCCATTGGTCCTCAAGTCTGAGCTGAAGTATCCCTAGAGACCTTGTTAAAACACAGATTGCTGGGCCCCACTTCCAGATTTTCAGATTGAGTAGGTCCAGTTTACCTAACCCAAGAATTTATATTTCTAGCAAGTTCCCTGTGATGCTGACATGACAGACCTGGGGCCCATGCTATGAGAATCTCTGCTCTAGACTTTTTGGGGGCTATTCCTCTACCTGGTCTGATATTTCCTCTTAGAGGGTAACTAAAAGGGTTAATGCAGGTGGAGATAATCAAAGATTTCTCTTTTACCAGCAGAATTTCAAGGATTCTAACCATTAAGAACAAGTGTTTAGATTTGGTGGCTGCTTAATCTCCCATTTTTTCTTACTCAAATGATAGGTTTCTTAAAAAAAACCTCAGCCTATAATAATAGGTAACCTATTTTTCGAGGGCCTACTCTACGCCAGCCTTCATGATAAGCACTTTCTATGCATTGTCTCATTTAGCTCTATCAATAACTCTACGGAGGTGAGGACAGTTATAATCCCCTCTTCTCAACTGAGGAAACTGAGGCACTGAGTGGTTAAAATTAGCCCAAGATCAAGTTGCCATTATATGGTACACTTACTTCGGTCTCTGCTCAAATACTATCTCATATATATATATATATATATATATATATATATATATATATATATGGTCTCCTTTACTATCCCATATTTTGTTCCATGTAATAGGCTAGCTTACTCCCAGGCTAGAATCTTCCATATCCTGTCATTAACCTACAGTGGTTTCCTGAGTCTGTTTTCAAAAATCTTCCAGCATAGAGCTGGCAACCATGATGTAGGGTAATAATCATCTTTCAGCTTCTTAATAACCCTTGTGCTTTGAAAAATCAAGAGAATGGAAGGGTCAAGTGGAAGGCAACGCCCTGTCATGCTATGAATGTGTTTGAGGACTTTCTGTGAAAATGCCTGGGGGATACATAGGCATTCTTAGCATATTACAGTGTAAGAGCCTCACAACATCTGTTCCAACAACATCTCTAGACAGTACATGCAGTATCATCCTTAAAAGACAATTTTCAGAAAGCCCTAAACAATTGTTAAGAATTTTGTTTGGCTACCTCCAAAGAAGAAAGCGAACAAAGCAAGTAATTCATGCAAGTTTTCCATAAAGAATCTATTGGTTATTTAAAATCTAGTAGTTATTTAGCCTCTAGGTTACATGCCTAAACTGAGACAGAATGTGTCCTATGAGACCAGAGGACATCAGAAATTCTGACATGTGTCCCAGCATTATTCTAATGTAAATTCCTAAAAGCTAGGGAGTATGAATATGGCTGATTAAAGAAGCCACAAGTAGCAGGTCGACTCTTTCAAGGAAAGGAAGCTCTCTGAAGAGCCCAGATGGCACCCACCTGTGAAAAGACAATGTTAGAAGAAAATTTCAGGAGGACCATCCTGAAACTATCAGAGAGCTATCCCTGGCCCACACACTCTCAGGCCCTCCAGCAGGGGTGACCTGGGATTAAGTCTTGTAGTCAAGGGCAAAGAATTTTCAAGGCTAACCATCACATGAAAACCTTCTCCCATATCTCCCAAATCATACTACTGGGCTTCAATATCACCACTAGGGCTTGGACTTAAAATCTTATTTCTTGGCTCAGGTCCTAGAAACCCCCTTTTTTGGAACCCCTTTTCCCAGGATCTAGCATCAATTAACATTTCCACCAACACAACCATCTCCACACCTGCAGCTAGATAATGTCTTACTTTACATTGGCCAGAACAGTTGAAAGAGAATGCTGCCTTCTGCCTGAATTACAGCAAACTCTTGCCTTTAGCTTCTGCTGCCCTGTTCCAGACACCACATCCCTATCCCCTGGATATAGAAGCTATATATCTGACATTGCTAGTCCTCACAAATTGATTTCCTCTTCTTCTTGGGCTCATAGCCCAGTTTCTCTTGCAGTGAGAAGTGGCCATATGATTCAGTTCTACCAAATGGAAGGAATGATATTCCAGGTCTGGCCCATATAAACCTTGGATGTGCCCCTTTCCCCTTCCAGTGGCTGGGTATTAATTTCTAGGGCAACCTTGGGAGCCATGTATTAAAGATGGCAGAGTTTATTAAGCTGGATCACTGAATGCCTGTGCAGAAGATAGTTCCGCGCCACCTGGAGGTCTTAAGACAGCTCATGTGAGTGAAAATAAACTTGAGTGTATGTTAGCCATTATATATTCTGGGGACTTCAGTTATTGCAGTTGGCCTATCCAACTAATACAGGTGGATCAAGTACCAATCCACTAATACCCTTTAGAGAATCCTCCACAAGAACCTTCCTCATTGATGAGTTAACCTCTCTGGCCATGTGCTCAGACCCAATTTGCTGGTTTTCCCTACCATGTATGGCTGAGATCCCAGCATCTTATCTATCAATCCCATCTAAGGAAGCACATGTGGTACCTTACAGGCTCAAGGATGGAAAAAGCTAGATTTATGGCAAGGAAATAGGGGAGTGTACACATACACGCACAGCCCTGAGTCTGTTTCTCCCAAGTTACTCCTCCAGAGATGGTTTGACTGGTATCCCTCAGCAAGGAAGAATCTAAGTCTGTAACTTCGGTGTCCCTCTGTGAAAGCTGAGAGGATCTAAAGAATGTCAATTTATCACTGACTTCCCTTACTTTCCTGGAATAGGTTCTTTTAATTGGTTCTTGTGATAGTAGATGTGAAAAGTGCTTTCTTTAGGGTAATTGGGAACTCCTGAAACCAGATAAAACTTCAGTTAATCCAGTTTAAAAACACTGTTAGCAGTGTTCTGAGTTCCTATCTAATACACACTCTTCTTACAATGTTTATGAGAGGCTAAGAACTTCGGCCCCTAAACCAGCACAGGGAAGAGACGAGGCACACGAAACACGGGGAACATGGTAAAGCCAGTGAATTATCGTGAGCATGGGTCCATGGCTACACTTCATTTGCTGTGAGGGGGAATTCCTTGATCAGAAGCAATGCTATACAGGATATTATAATGGGTAGATAGACAGATTCTGTAAGCCCAAGAATGACAGCTTTGGCAGAGGCATTGTGTATAGGCAAGTCAAATCTGTGTCCAAAGTTCTTACTGTGTCTATTCCAGTAAGAACAAAGCAATTCCCCTTCCATGTTAGAAGCAGTCCAACGTAATCATAGTGGTACCATATTGAGGACTCAGTGTTGGTCTGTACCGCTGGTAGACTGGGCATCAGCAGTGGCTGTAGCCAGGTTGGCCTTGGTGAGTAGATATCCATTTGTTCACAGTAGATTCATAACCTCCATGTAAGCTGAGTCTTTCCATTTTTGCAAAAAGAAATTATTGGAATTTTGATAGGGATTTCACTGAATCTGTAGATCGCTTTGGGGTATATTGCCATCTTAACAATATTGTCTTCTAATGCATGAACATGGGAGAGATTTCCATTTATTTAGTTCTCCTTTCATTTCTTTCAACAATGTTTTGTACTTTCTTGAATTTGCTGAAACTTGTTTTGTGGCCTAACATATGATCTATCCTGGAGAATATTACATGTGTGCTTGAGAAGAATATGTATTCTGCTGCTGTCAGATGGAATATTCTGTATGTCTGTTAAGTCCATTTGGTCTACAATGTTGTTCAGATCCACTGTTTCCTTACTGATTTTCTGTCTGGATTATCTATGCATTGTTGAAAGTGGAAGACTGAAGTACCCTACTATTATTGTATTGTTGTCTATTTCTCCCTTCAGATCTATTAACATTTGCTTAATGTATTTAGGTTCTCCAATGTTGAGAGCATATGTATTTACAATTGTTATATCTTTTTGATACATTGACCTCCTTATCATTATATGATGATCTTCTTTCTCATTACTGTTTTTGGCTTAAAGTCTATTTTGTCTGATATATATATATATATATATATATATATATATATATATATATATATAGCTAGCCTTGCTCTCTCTTGGTTTCAACTTACATGAAATATCTTTCTCTATCTCTTCTAGCCTATGCACATCCTTAACATTTAAGTGAGTCTCCATAGAAAGGATATAGTTGGATCTTGTTTTTTTATCCATCCAGCCATTCCATGACTTTTCACTGGAGAATTTAATCCATTTTTATTTAGAATAATTGTTGATAGGTAAGGACTTATTAATGACATATTATTTTCTGGCTGTTTTGTAATTCCCTTATTCCTTTCTTCTCTTGTTGCCTTCCTTTGTGAACTGATGATTTTTCTTACTGGCATGCTCTGATTCTCCTCTCTTCATCTTTATCTTTATCTCTTTATCTGAGGGTTTTTGCTTTGTGGTTACCATAAGTTTACATAAAATATTTTATAGATATAACAGCCTATTTTTGCTGATAATAACTTACCTTTAATCACATACAAAAAATGCTACCATTTTACTTCTCACCTTTTATGTTAGCAATGTCACAATTTACCTCTTTTTATATTGTGTATTCATAACAAATTATTCTAACTAGTTATTTTTAATACTATTGGTCTTCTAACATCTACACTAGAGTTAAGAGATTAATATATCACAATATTACAGTATCAGAGTACTCTGATTTTGACTACATACTTATCTTTACAAATCCTTTGCACACTTTTCAAAAAAACTGAAGGGGGAGGAACAATTCCTAACTCATTCTATGAGGTCAGGATTACCTAATACCAAAGCTAGACCACAACACTACCGGGGTGGGGGGGCAATGACAGAGTTCTCTTAGGAACTCTGATGCAAAAATCCTTAACAAAACACTCCCAAACCAAATTCAACAGCATATTAAAATGATTATACAGCATGACCAACTTAGATTTGTTCTCAGAATGCAAGGATGGCCCAACATATGAAAATTGATCAATTTAAAACTATGAATACTGTTAATGCTGAAAAGAAATAATTTTTTAAAAATTGATCAATTTAATACACATTAACAGAAAGAAAGGGAAAAAGCAACATAATTATGTCAATAGACAGAGGAAAAGCATTTGACAAAATTCAACACCTTTTTTAAAAAATTTAATTAGAGAAAGAGAATGAGCACTAATGCACACGTGAGCAGGAGGGAAGCAGAGGGAAAGAAAGAGGGACGGTGGGGTTTCAGAGAGGGACAAACAGACTCTGTGCTGAGATCCCAGGGTCCTGGACCCTGAGATCATGCCTGAACCAAAATCAAGAGTTGGATGCTTAACTAACTAGCTACCTCGGCACCCCTAACGTCTTTTCATGAAAAAAAAAAATTCAATAAATTAGAATTAGAAGGAAACTATATCAAGAAAATAAAGCCATATATAAAACCCACAGAGATCGTGCTCCATGGTGGAAGACTAAAACCTTTTCCTCAAAGATCAGGAACAAGACAAAGATACCCACTTCTATTCAACATAGTACTGGAAATCCTAGCAAAACCAATTAGGCAAGAAAAATAAATAAAAGGCATTCAAAGTGGAAAGAAGGAAGTAAAATTATCTCTGTTCTCAGGTAATCTTCAACGTAGAAAAACCTTAAATACTGCGCACACACACACACTAGTTAAAAATAATAAATGAATTCATATAAGTAGCAGAATACAAAGTAAACACACAAAAATCAAATAGTATTTCTATACATTAACAATGAACACTCTAAAAAGGAAATTACAAACACAATTCCATTTACAATAGCATGAAAAAGAGTAAAATACTTAGGAACTAACAATGAAGTTGAAAGACTTCACAATATAAACTACAATATATTGCTGAAAGACATGTAAGAAGACATAAATAAATAGAAACAGATCTCATGTTCATGGATTGGAAGTCTGACTATGGTTAAGATGGCAACACTACCCAAAATTATCTAAAGACTAAATGCAATCCCTATCAAAATCCCAATGGCTTTTTTGCAGAAAAATCCATCCTAATGTTTACATGGAAGCTCAAGCAACCCCAAACAGCCAAAAGAATCTTGAAAAAGAACAAACCTGGGACACACACCTTGTAACTTCAAAACTTCATTAGCTACACTAATCAAAAGAGTGGTATTCACTAATAATAATTAAAAAAAAAAAAGGATAAGAACATATGACCCTCAGGACTCCTGGGTGGCATAGTCAGTTGGGCATCTGCCTTCAGCTCAGGTCATGATCTCAGGTTCCTGTGATTGAGATTCACATTGTGCTCCCTGCTCAGTGAGGAGTATGCTTCTCCCTCTCCCTCTCACCCTGCCTGCTTGTGCTCACTCACTCTCTCTAAAATAAAAATAAAATCTTTAAAATAAAGGAATCATATGATCCTCTCAGCAGATTCAGAAAAAGCATTTCACAAAGTACAGCATCATTTCTTAATAAAAACCCTCAATAAAGTAGGGATAGAAGGAACATAGCTTAAGATCATAAAGGTCATACATGAAAATCCCACAGCTAATATCACTCTCCACAGAGAAAAACTGAGAGCTTTTCCCCTAAGGTCAAGAACATGACAGGGATGCCCACTCTCACCACTACTGTTCAACATAGCACTGGAAGTTCTAGCCTCAGCAATCAGGCAACAAAAAGAAATAAAATGCAGCCAAATCGGCAAGGAAGAAGTCAAACTTTCACTCACTGCAGATGACATGATACTCTATGTAGAAAACCCAAAAGACTCCACCAAAAAATTGCTAGAATACATGAATTCAGCAAAGTCACAGCATACAAAATCCCATACAGAAATCAGTTGCATTTCTATACACCAACAATGAAGCAGCAGAAAACAAAATCAAGGAATCGATCCCATTTACAATTGCACCCAAACCCATAATATACCTAGGAATAAACCTAACCAAAGAGGTAAAAGATCTGTACTCTGGAAACTATTGATCACTTATAAAAGAAACTGAAGACACAAAGAAATGGAAAAGCTTCTAAATGGATTGGAAGAATATTGTTAAAATGTCTATACAACCCAAAGCATTCTACACATTCAATGCAATCTCTATCAAAATACCACCAGCATTTTTCACAAAGCTAGAACAAACAATTCTAAAATTTGAACGGAACTAGAAAAGACCCTAAATGACCAAAGTAATGTCAAAAAACAAAAGCAAAGTGGGAGGCATCAAAATTCCAGACTCAAATTATATTACAAAACTATAATCATCACAACAGTATGTACTAGCACAAAAATAGACACACAGATCGATGGAACAGAACAGAGAACCCAGAAATGGACAACAAAGCTCGAAAGACTATCCAATGGAAAAGAGACAGTCTCTTCAATAAATGGTGTTGGGAAAACTGGACAGCAACATGCAGAAGAATGAAACTGGACCACTTTCTTATACCATACACAAAAATAAATTCAAAATGGATGAAAGACCTAAATGTAAGACAGGAAACCACCAAAATCCTAGAGGAGAAGAAAGGCAGTAACCTCTTTGACCTCAGGTGGAGCAGCTTATTACTAGACACATCTCTGGAGGCAAGGGAAACAAGAGCAGAAATGAACTACTGGGAATTCATCAAGATAAAAAGCTTCTGCACAGCAAAGGAAGACAATTAACAACACTAAAAGGTAGCCTATGGAATGGAAGAAGATATTTACAAATGACATATCAGATAAAGGGTTAGCATCCAAAACCTATAAAGAGCCTATGAAACTCAATACCCCCGCAAAAAAAAAAAATAATCCAGTTAAGAAATGGGCAGAAGATATGAACAGGCACTTTTCCAAAGAAGACATCCAGATGGCTAACAGACACATGAAAAGATGCTCAACATCACTCCTTATCAAGACAAAACAAATCAAAACCATGATGAGCTACCACCTCACACCTGTCAGAATGGCTAAAATTATCAACACAGAAAACAACAGATGCTGGCAAGGATTTTATAACAGTATGGAATTTCCTCAAGTTAAAAATAGAACTACCCTACAACCCAGCAATTGCACTACTATGTATTTACCCAAAGGATACAAAAATAAAGATGCAAAGGGAGTACATGCACCCTATGTTTAGAGCAGCGTTAATCAACAATAGCCAAACTATGGAAAGAGCCCAAGTGTCCATTGACAGATGAATGGATAAAGAAGAGGTGGTATAAATATACATACACAAAGGAATATTACTCACCCATCAAAAAAAATGAAATCCTGCCATTTGCAATGATAGGATGGAACTAGTGTGTATTATACTAAGCGAAATATGTCAGAGAAAGACAAATACCATAAGATTTCACTCACATGTCGAATTTAAGAAAAAAAACAGATGAACACAGGGGGAGGGAAGGAAAAAACTGAAGTAAAATAAAAACAGAGAGGTAAACCAGAAGAGACTATTAACTATACAGAACAAACTAAGGGTTGTGGGAGGGGGTGGGTGGGGCATGGACTAAATGGATGATGGCTATTAAGAAGGGCACTTGTGATGAGCACTGGGTATTGTATGTAAGTGAAGAATCACTAAACTCTACTCCTGGAACTAATACTATACTATATGTTAACTAACTTGAATTTAAATAAAACCTTGGGGAAATAAAAAATAATAATAATAAATAAATACCTCTAAGCATATTTTTTAAAGATTTATTTATCTGAGGGACACCTGGGTGGCTCAGTGGGTTGAGCCTCTGCCTTCGGCACAGGTCATGGTCTCAGGATCCTGGGATTGAGCCCCACATCAGGCTCTCTGCTCAGTGGGGAGCCTGCTTCCAGCTCTCTCTCTGCCTGCCTCTCTGCCTACTTGTGATCGCTCTCTCTGTCAAATAAATAAATAAATAAATTTTTTAAAAAAATTATTTATTTGAGAGGAAGAGAGAGAGATGGGGAAACAGAGACAGCACAGGAGGGAGGAGCAGAGAGAGTCTTAAGCAGACTCTGCACTGAGCACAGAGCCCAATATGGGACTCAATCACATGACCTTGAGATCATGACCTGAGCTGAAACCAAGAGTTAGATGCCTAAGCAACTGCACCACTCAGTCACCCCCCTGTAAGTATTAAAACAAACAAAAAAAAAAACAAAAAACTTCACCTACCTCCCCCCACAAAAAGAAACAAACAAACAAACAAACAAAACCCTATGGTACTGGCATAAAGACAAACATACAGATCAAGTGGACAAAACAAAGAGCCCCAAAATAAAACTTCACATACATTTTTGGCAAGGGTGCTAAGACATTAAATGGGAAAAGGACAATCTTTTCAACAAGTGACACTGGGAAACTTAAATGGCCACATGCAAAAGAAAAAAGCTATTCCCTTTCCTAACACTATGTACTCAAAATAGATCAAAGACCTAAATATAACACTTAAAACTGTAACATTCTTAGAAGAAAACAGAGGGCAAAAACTTCGTGACACTGGATTTGGCAAAGATTTCTTAGATATGATACCAAAGGCAAAGGCAACAAAAGAAAAAAGAAACAAATTGGGCTTTGTGATTATTTAAAAACTGTGTGCATCAAAGACAACAGCAACAGAGTGGGATAAAATATTTGTAAGTCGTATATCAAATAAAGGATTAATATCCAGAATATAGAGAAAACTCCTAAAACTCAATGAAGAAAAAAAAATTAATAGACAAAGGACTTGAATAGATATTTCTCCAAAAAAGGTATTCAAATGGTCAATAAGCTCGTGAAAAGATTCTCAACACCACTAGTCATTTAAGAAACACAAATCAAAAGTACAATGAGATATCACCTCATACTGGCTATAAGAAACAAAAAAAAAAATCAAAAACAGGAAATAGCAAGTGTTGGAGAGGATGTGGAAAAACTGGAACCCTTATGCATCACTATCAGGGTTATAAAATGGTACTGCTGCTGTGGAAAAGAGTATGGCAGATCCTCAAAAAACTAAAAATAGAATTACCATTTGATTCAGCAATTTCATTTTTGGGTATATCCCTCAAAGAGATATCTATACACCCATGTTCATAGTAGCATTATTTACAATAGTGAAAATGTGAAAGAAACCAGTGTTCACTGACAGATGAATGGATAAACAAAATGTGATATATGCACATAATGGAATATTATTTAGCCTTAAAAAGGACAGAAATTTTAAAATATGCTTCAACATGGATGAATCTGGAGGACATTACACTAAGTAAAAATAAACCAGTCACAAAAAGATACATACATACATACTGTACAATCATACATACTGTATGATTCCACCCATTATGGTAGAGTAGTCAAATCCATAGAGTCATAAAGTAGACCGATGGTTGCCAGAGGCTGGGGAAGAGGGAAATAGGGAGTTACTGCTTAATGGATATGGAGTTTTGATTGTGTAAGGTTAAAAGTTATGGATATGGATGGTGGTGACAGTTGCACAACATTTTAGATAGATTTAATACCACTGAACTGTACAATTAAAGATGGTTAAACTGATAAATATTTCACTTATTTTACACAGTAAAAAAATGAGAGCGTTCCAGTTTCTAGTTCCACATGTAAGGAGCATGGAAGTCACCATTCTGTCCTAACAACAAGTAAAAGCTGAACAGACTGAAAAATTAATGCTTCTTGGATGCATAAGAAAGGAGAGAACAAAGAATAAAACACTGTCCCTAAGATTGCAGAAATAAACAGGCAAATAGAGGGAGTCACAGTTTACCAGAGCAGAGACTCACCAGCAGAAACTGCCAAAAAATCAGTGCTAGGTAAAAAACCTGAACCGTAATTGATGAATTGCTGAAGGCTCAGTGTGGGGACAACTCTGAGAGTTAACATCTTCAGGGGGACCCAGTCATAAGGGGGCTCCAACAATATTGTGAGATTTACCTGCAGAAGCTCAGCTAGATTCCCACAGTAAATATAGGAGAAAAATCTCCTTGAGCTTCCAGCAGGAGAAAGGAACTATTCTGAAATAAGTCAGAGAACTCTGTTCTTAACAAGACCTGCCCTAAGGAGTATCTAGTTAACCAGAGCCTAAACTGCTGGGGTATTATCAGAGCCTAATGGATCTGGAGAAGGGAAATACCTAACATCAGCCCATGCTAGCCATTCTGTCTCATTTACAGGGACAGAAAAAAACCTGAAACACTTGCAATGGTCACAGTCCAGAGGCACAGGCTCACTAAAAAGTGGAGACCTAATAATAAAACTATAAAATGCCTCCCCTCTCCCCACACCTCACCATCATTATTACTAAAGGGCTATTTCCAGCAGTTTCTTCCTCTGATACATCACATCTGACTCTCAAGAAAAAATTAGAAGGCATACCAAAAGTCAAAACACAATTTGAAGAGACAGAGCAAGCATCAAAAACGGACATGGAAGGGATGTTGGAATTCTAGGCCAGAATTTAAAATAACTGTGATTAATATGTTGAGGGCTGTTATAATGGATAGACAGCAGGCAAGAACAGGTGGACAAGCAATGCCAGCAGAAAGACGGAAATCATAAATGAGAACAAGAAGAAATGCTAGGGATCAAAAACACTAACAGAAATGAAGAATGCCTCTGATGAGCTTTTTTAGTAGAACAGGCATGAAGGAGGAAAGAAACTCTGGGCTAGAGATATCCCTGGAAACCAAAAAGCAAAATGAATAAGGACTGAAAAAAGGAACAGAATATTCAAATGCTATGGGAATACCACAAAAGTATAACATACATGTATGCAAATACCAGAAGGAGGAGAGGGAGAGAAACAAGAAAAATTTGAAATGATAATGACTGAGAATGTCCCCCCAAGTCAATGTCAGACACCAAACCAGAGATCCAGGAAGGTCAGAGAACACCAAACCATATAAATAACACCCCCTCCCCAAAGAACCAAACTACAACTAAGCATATCATTTTCAAATTACAGAAAATCAAAGACAAAGAATCCTGAAAGAAATGAGAGTGGAAGAAAAACACCTTACCTGTAAGAGAAACAAAGAATAAGAATTATATCCAAGCAAAAAGTGAATGGAATGAAATATTTAAATGCAAAGAGAAAAAAACCCACCAACCTGGACTTCTCCACCCTGCAAAATTATTTTTCAAAAGTGAAAGAGAAAAAATGTCTCAGATGAATAAATATTGAGGCAATCTGTTGCCAGATTTGCTTTGCAAGAAATGTTAAAAAGAACTTCTTTAGAGAGAAAGAAAGAAAGAAAATAGGTCAGGACTCAGATCTACATGAAGAAACGAAGAGCATTCAAGAAAGAATAAGTGAAAGGGGCACCTGGGTGGCTCAGCTGGCTGAGTAACCAACACTTGGTTTCTGCTCAGAATGTGATCTCAGGGTGATTAGATTGAGCCCCACATCAAGCTCCATATCGGACTCCATGTTGGGGGTGAAAGATTCTCTCTCTCTCTTAAAAAAAAAAAAAAGTGAAAGTAAAATAAAAATACTAATAACTTTTTTAAATCCCAATTTTAAAACTCTCAAAAGACTCAAGCAAGTTATTTTTGTGGAAGTTGACAATCTCAAAATTGATATACAAGCAAAGGAGCAAAAGGATAGACAAGAAAACTTTGAAGAAGGTAAAGATCAAAATGGGAAGATTTATTCTACTGGATATTAAGACTTACCCAGCTACTGTAATTAACATAATCAATATATAGTATACATGCAATATAGAATAATGATAGACAAAGAGAAGAATGCAACAGAGTCCTGAACATTTTAATGCATGTATGTCCAGTTTATGACAATACTTTTTAATAAATGATGGTGCATGAACTAGATATCCATATAAAGAAAAAATAAAAAGGAAAACTGACCCCATGCTCACACCATACAAAAATAATAAATTCTAGGTGGAATTTTAGAATCTTTTAGATAAAAAATACAATAATACAGCTTCAAGAAGATAATATAGGAGAATATCTTCATGACCGTGGGATAGGGAAAGATTTCTTAAATAAGACAAAAAAAGATCATGAATCAATTATAATGAGAATTTTGTTAAACTGGACATTAAAATGAGTAACTTCTATTCGTGGTACTTAACTATTAAGAGTGAAAATGAAAGCTGACAGAATGGAAGAATGTATTTGCAATGCATCAAACTCCCAAAGAACTCATACACACACACACACACACACACACACACACACTACCCTGTACACAAATGAAAGGACAAACAACCCAACTGAAAATAATGGGCAAGTAACTAGAACAGACAGTTCACAAACGAGTATATCCAAATGGCAAATAAACTTGTCTGAAACACGTTCAACTTCACTAGATTTTTAACTAGTTTTTTTTAACTTATTTAAAACACAAACTTTTTTAATCTTATTTATTTGTTTTTAAGATTTTACTTATCTGGGACGCCTGGGTGGCTCAGTTGGTTAAGCAGCTGCCTTCGGCTCGGGTCATGATCCCAGCGTCCTGGGATCGAGTCCCACATCGGGCTCCTTGCTCATCGGGGAGCCTGCTTCTCCCTCTGCCTCTGCCTGCCATTCTGTCTGCCTGTGCTTGCTCTCTCTCCCTCTCTCTCTCTGACAAATAAATAAATATAATCTTTAAAAAAAAAAAAGATTTTACTTATCTGAGAAAGAAAAAGAAAGATCAACAAGAAGAGGGGCAGAGAAGAGAGAGAAGCGGGCAGCAGGCTCCCCTACTGTTTGTTGGGGAGGGAGCCCCAACATTTCTCAAAAGTTGAGCAGGAAGCCCAACTCGGGACTTGATTCTAGGACCCTGGGATCACGACCTGGGCTGAAGGTAGACACTTAAAAAACTAAGCCATCCAGGCACCCGAAATACAAATTTTAAAACATAAGATACTATTCTAACTTCACCAGAATTATTAAACGTAAAAGATGGAGAATACTTAGTATTGGTAAGAAGTGGGGAAATTAGAACTCTCAAACACTGCTCATAGGAGTGCAAATTAAGCCAACTATTTTGTAAAACTTTTGGGAACTATCTGTAAAAACTGAATATGTTCATATTCCAGACCCCCAGCACTTTCACTCCTAAGAACATACAGAACAAAAGTGTATATACATGTGCCTCAAAATATATGCAAAGGAATATTTTCACAGCAGCAATATTTGCAATAGCTCCAAACTAAAGACAATTTAAATTCCCACCAACACAATAGACTCGATACAAATTGAGGTATAGTCATACAATGGAATACTAGCAATGAAATTGAGTGAACCACAAGCTACACAAAGTAACAGATGAATCTGACAAACATATGCAGAAGTCAGACACACTAGGAAAATCCTGGTGTAATTCCATTCATATAAAATTCAAGGAGTTAAAACATCTGATATTTAGAAGTCAGGATACTGGTTACCTATGAGAAGGGAAAAGGGGTGATTAGAAAACAGAGATATTAATAGTGTTTCATTTCTTGACCTGGGATTTAGTTACATGGGTATGTTCTCTTTATGATAATTTAACAAGATAAACACAATTTGTACACTTTTCTGAATGTTATACATCGATCAAAATTTTTAAATGCAAATCTGATAAGTGCCCCTTTGAAGAAATGTTCCTGTTTCTAATGGAGATTACTTGCCTTGCCTGTTTCCTCTCATCCTTGCCTGAATTGAACTCATTTGTCACCTTTAGGTAGTAGGGTGCTTTCTGAGGGGAGTGTCCTGTCAGAACTGAAATATGTGTTTTAATTTCTCTTCCACGGTGAGATGTCAACAGTATTTTGCTACAGTCAAAGACTAAAAGTCACCTTGAAGCAGATCCTCCCTTTCCTGCAAAGAATCTCTTGAGTGGATTCCTGTCCTAAGAGAAAGGCTTAGTAAAACTATTAACAAAACTAACAGTATCTGAATGGCTTTAAGTATGATCTCTTGTGGAGGTAGTCAGTGAAGAAGTAGGAATAAGGGCTCTAGGTTTGTGTACTGGAAGGTAGTGTTTCTAAGAGGTCTATTAGGATATTAAGACCCAGGATGATTATCCTTTAAATAACTGCTCTGAAAGAACTTTACCTCAGCAGCTTTAATAACTGCTAGATCGGAATTTAGCCACTCTGCTACCTTATTTCAGACCTAATATTTGGGGATAACTATGCCAGCACAGAAGTCACTTGCCCTCCCTGAAGCCTTTCCAACGAGTGTCTTATCTTCCTAGGAAATGCTCAACTTTGTTCCTGCTGCCCACAGCTTTTACATTTATCAACTGCTTCATCTACCACCTACTGACTCAAATCACTGCTTGCGGAGTGACCATCAGCTCGATCTGTGCCATTCCCACCATCCTGGGGTAGCCTAGAATCCCATGGATTTGGCTCAGAGTGGGACTGGAAAGTTTTAAAGCTTTAAAGATGCTGGACAGTTTGGCTTAAGTCTCCTTTAAGAAGAGCAACATTAATAATATTGCTCAAGATAGAGAGTCAGGACCAAACCTGAAGCCACTTGAATGCACACAGAATAAAAAACTAGAGGGAGAGAGAAGGGAATTTTTTTAAAAAGACTATATTCAAATGGAGTTAATTACCACAAAATTTATCATAATACATAATCTGCAAACATAGAGAAGAATAAGGTAAGCTTTTGAGGACACCTATCCAACTGAGAATATTGAAAGATCAGACAGAATGTGAATGTGATAATTGACATTGTGGAGCAACAGAGATTTAAATGTATGAGTAAGAATGCCATACAGAGTGACTCAGCTCCTTCATAGTAATATTACATCACCACAGCACCATAACAATAAAATACGGTAAGCGTAATGAGAACAGACTTCTGAAGTTCAAGTCTTACTGACTTGTGAGATTCAAATATTACACATGGGAAATGAATGACTAGGGCACATTATTTGCCCTGCAAACTGTGTAGAACTCTGGTTTCAACTATAAATTAACTAGACTCTTCTCTGTGAAATAATATTTTAGAAACATTTTCACATACATTATTTTCAAGACATTGTTTTTAGGTAAGCAGTCATGGCAAAGACTGCTATTTGTTCTCTAACATGAACTTCTCTCTCTTCCTCAGTAAGGTAACCCTCAAAATGTCAGGCTGCTCAAAACAAAGACTGTAACATGTTAATGTTTCATTAATTCTTGTCAATCACAGTTTATTACAAAACACATACATATTTCCTTAGGTTTAGGTCTTATATAATTCTTCCCTGCTGCATACTTGTAGTTTTTAAGCCGATCATTTCCCAAACATAACTATTAGACCTTTGAGTTTTTCCTGTCATTATGGGTTTTCATGACATCTAATGTCCCTTGAAAATTTAATTAAGATACTATGTACTTCCTCTCACAGCTAAGATGTCAAAATATAAAAATGCTATTTATAAACCACAAACAGAATCATTTAATTTTGTATTATTCTCAAGGAAGGTTTCAGTCTATAGTCAATTTTTATTGATTATAATGGATTTATAAGTCATGATAAAATGTTTATAAAAAATACAAATGTCGGGGTGCCTGGGTGGCTCAGTGGGTTAAAGCCTCTGCCTTCAGCTCAGGTCATGATCCCAGGGTCCTGGGATCAAGCCCCGCATCAGGCTCTCTGCTCAACAGGGAGCCTGCTTCCTCCTCTCTCTCTGCCTGCCTCTCTGCCTACTTGTGATCTCTATCTGTCAAATAAATAAATAAAATCTTTAAAAAAAAAAATACAAATGTCCATTAACAACTTTATTCTCTTTACTAATATAATAATTCTACAGGAGTAAAAATACATATGAAGTTATTAAATTTGTCAGGCAGAAGGCCCTCCAATTCTCTGCCTCCCTAACAAACATACTGTTTGCTGATAATAATCCCACCAAATGAATTTACTTTTTCTTGATCCCAATTAAATCTTAAATATCTTTATTAAACATAGAAGAAAGTAATACTTATCTTCAGTTAAGCATACTACATAAATGTACTGTGATGCAACACCTAATAGTCTGCCACGTAAATTAACCTAAGGTCTACTGATTTTCATACCAGATCAATGGTTCACATTCTGTCCGCAAATATGCCCTAAGATTATATATTCCAATATGGACCACTGCTTTCCAAACAATCCTATACCTACACTGAGCTTAGAGATTTATTTCACTTTTAAAAATATTTTCTATTATCAGGGCGCCTGGGTGGCTCAGTGGGTTAAAGCCTCTGCCTTCAGCTCAGGTCATGATCCCAGGGTCCTGGGATCGAGCCCCACATTGCGTTCTCTGCTCAGTGGGGAGCCTGCTTCCTCTTCTCTCTGCCTGCCTCTCTGCCTACCTGTAATCTCTGTCTATCAAATAAATAAATAAAATCTTTAAAAAATATATTTTCTATTATCACAATCTAATTCACCATCTCTTCTATATTTTCAGGATTGTGATGAAACAAGGTCAAGGTGCCCACAGTCCCTAAACAGACACGTAGAGAAAAGCACTAAATTCCTAAAATATATGACCTATAACACAAGCACAAAGAAGTGACCACACATATGAGGTGTACAATGATTTTCAAGAAGCAGAACTAAAAATTAGGCCTGGGTGCCTTGCTGAATAACAAAATTATGGCTTAACATAATAGCATAAAATATTTCTCTTCTAAGTGTTTCTTAGAATAAAAGCTAGGTATTACTTTATTTGGAGTTCCTCAGGCAAATATAATTCATAACCTAGAGGTAGGCAAAAGTTTAAGACACAGAAAACAGTAACTGTAAAATAAAATATTGAGAAATTAGACCGCTGCAATATTAAAAACCCCTGTTCATTAAAAGACATCAGTATAAAAATGAGTAGGTAAGCCACAGACCAGAAAGGAAATATGTGCAAAATAGGTATTTGACAAAGGATCAATATCCACAATACATAAAAACCCCTACAACTTAATAATAAAAAGATAAACCCAATAAAGTATGGACAGAAGATCTGAACAGACGCTTCACAAGATGAAATAAACAAATGGCCAATAAGCGCACACAAGAAAGTACTCTATATCATCAGTCACCAGGGAAATACATATTTCAAACATAAAAAAACACAAACCACCCATTGGAAATGGGCAAATTAACATGTTTAACAACTCTAATCTTTGGTAAGCATGTAGAACACTGGAACTCTCATACAAAGTTATGGAGTATAAAATCGTACAACCACTTTGCAAAAAAGGTCTACCAGTTTTTTTAATAAAACTAAACATAGTTCTCTTCCTAGATATTTGCCCAAAAGAAATAAAAACATATGCTCATCAAAAGACTTATACAAAAATGGTCCTTGTAGCTTATTCAGAACATCACAAACCAGAAATAGACCACCAAAAGGATAAACAAAATGTGGTATAAGAAATTAAAAAGGGATGAACTACTGATAAATGCAACAAGATGAATGAATCTCAAAAACATTATACTGAGTATGAAAGCAGTCTGATGAAAAAGAGAATATATTGCCTGATTCGATTCTACTCTATTCAGAATAGTTTGGGGGGGCAGATTTAACTGGAAGGGATATTCCCAAGGTGCTGATAATGTTCTATATCTTGATAGAAGTTTGATGAGAATGGATTTGTAAACTATTTAAGTGTACACTTACAATCTGTACACTTCACTGTATGCAAATTTTACTCAAGAGAAAAAAATGTAAAAATAAAAACAAATTAAAAATATTAAAAACCACAAGAGTAAAATCATACTTAAGAAAAGCAAATTCAAAATTTTTTAGGAAAAAATACATAATCTAACTCAAGTATGTAAAGAAACCGAATGACCCTCGTACTTACCCAGATATCTGCCTGGCCTGCTCCTTCATGTGTTCTTCATGTCTCTGCTAAAATGCAATTTTAACAGAAAGGCCTTCTTTAACAATGCTATTTCAACAAACACCCCCAAGTCCCTCACTTTCTATTCTGTGTCCTCCTTAATATTTATTCATAACCTTTTGTATCACCACAAGAACACACTTGTTTATTGTGAGACTCTCCACCAGTGGAATGTAAACTCTAAGAGAACAGTGGGGAAAAGGAAAGTATTCTTGAACACATTATTCCATTTCCAACATATCACTCAACCACAATCCATTTGAGCTTTGAGGTAGATTGAAGTGTCTGGCCTCAAAGAAATGGAAAAGAAATACAGTAGAGGAGGAATCTCTCCCTTCTTCTCTTATATCCACCTTTTGGTCTCTGCCTAGAGGGAAGCTGGAATTTCCACTGAAATCCACTACTCTACATATCTGAGCCCTCTCCTCCCCTTACTCTCTCAGCGAAGAAGAGTGAATAATCTGATAAATCAAAGTTTGATATTAATTTGGCCACATTTCACTAGAAGGTGAAACCACTGAACTAAGTCAGCCCATGTTCTTACCAGCATCTTGTCTCCTGTTACTTAAAGAGAACTACCAGGTCTTGACTTTCTCACTGCTACCTAGGACTGGCCGTGTGAAACAGGCCCATAGGCCTCACACATGCTACATGTTGGGAAAGAAGTCTAAACAATTTGCTTTGCAAACCTAGTGAACTCTCTAGTCTAGGTAACATGAGTAGATTTTGAGTGGGAGGTTTCAAGTCTAAGCCATGTTCTCCAGTAGCTTTTTTCTAAGAACCTTGAATTGAAGGTTCCAGGATGCACATCTAAATTAATAAAGTTTGTGCCAATATTCCATTTAGACAGTAATCATTGGATATATGCTGTATATCAGTCAAAATGCCAGAGGAGTTCTGAACTCCTAACCCAAGAAAAATATAAAACAAAAAAATAAAAATAATGTAATACTCCATTGGTGCTAAATAACTTATTTTAATAAATTTGTCTTTAATACAAGTGTAAAACAACACTCCTACCATTTCAACTACAGTTAAACCCACACTTCAAAGCTAATTCAATAATTAGTACCATGTTAATTCTGAAAAGTTTTTAACTACGAGAGTATCAAATATAATACAAAACCCAAATATTTAATGCTTTCTGATACAATACTGAAAATAAACTTCTTAGCATCCCAAAGCTATCAAAGGTCCTCCCCCTAAAAAATCTTTTTTGATTTAACAAGTAAAAGCATAGTACCCTGCTGGTGTTTATATTAAAAAACATTTTTTTTAAATTTCTAACTTCACTGTGATTTGAGTACTTCTATGCCATCCCCAAATGACTTATGTACATACTAACTCTTTGCAGGTAGATTCATTGTCTTGGTTGAAAAAAAACATATTTTTCTCAGTGTTTTAAAATTGTAACTAGATTTTTAAGCTATGAAATAAAGCAAGACAGTTTAACATTACTTAGGACCCTTTCTTCTTCTTCTTCTTCTTTTTTTTTTTTTTGCCAATAAGGACAGACTTAACATCATTCTTCATATGAGGTTTTAGTTTATGTTTCTTCTTGGTTAGCTGGTTAATATCAAATGCTCAAGAACAATTCTCATTACAACTGAGCATTTCCACATAAGGGTAATTAGTTTTAATTTAAAATAAAATAATATATGTACATGTAGATTAAAATATAACAAACATATGCAAATTAGTAAGAGACATTCAACTAGAAAACTGAAAAGTCTCTTACTAATTTGCATATGTTTGTTATATTTTAAACTGAAATGCTGAATCATTAAAGATACTACCATCAATGTATCCAGACCAGCTAAGAAAAGAAAAAAGTTAAGAATATGTGAAATGCTGACAGTAATTTCTTTCACAGTTAAAATGAATGTGTTTTAAGAGAGAAAAAAATAAGCTCCTACAATGAAACTTACAAAGCAAAACATGGGCTTAGTAATTTATTAAAAATTATACCCCTGATTTTCTCTGGAGAAAAAGGAACACTATAAACAAGGGCATGAAATAGACTTCAGATTGAGACTCATACCAATACTCTGTTCTTGCTGAAAAATACTACTGTTTAAAAAATTAAATAAATTTTAAATATTTTCCACTTTATATGGGCTAAAAAATACAATGTTTATATCTGAAATAAAAACTAGTCATTTATTTTCATTCATAATATAAAGTGGTTTAGGTAAGGTTTACGTTTCACAGTTCTCAAAGTTAAACAGGAATTGTATTCCATATCTAGGAATTATAATAGTAATA
The DNA here is from genome assembly GCF_902655055.1 of Lutra lutra. Lineage (NCBI taxonomy): Eukaryota > Metazoa > Chordata > Mammalia > Carnivora > Mustelidae > Lutra > Lutra lutra. The sequence goes on along the minus strand of NC_062290.1, from coordinate 69,107,742 downwards.
TTAAGTATAAGTTTAATTTTTCTGAACTAAAGCTCAGATAGATTCAATTAAAAATGTGTATGAAGATACCTAAATAAAACAAAGGCTTTAATTTTTATTATTTTGCAATGATATTAAGTTTACTTTTTCTAACGTTAGGGAAAAAATCTAGTCTTCTTTATCAATATAAAACTATTAAAATAATCACAACAGAATCTTTTATATATAACTTAGGAAAACAATTTCACATGATACACTCATAACACTCACGAATTACAATCCAGAAAGAGACAATCTCCCTCAAATAGAAAGAAGTTCTTTCTTTTTGTCACCTCCATTCCTTATATATAATCTTTATTTCACATCATTTACATAGAAATATTTATCACAATCAGACAGGTAGATAAGAAAAAAAATTTCTGCCTTTAGAGCACATAAAATAAATTTACTCCGTCTTCTTAGTATGTTTCTTTTTAACAGTATCTGAAGCATCAGCTATAGGTTTTGAGGTCGATGAGCCAGTACCATTAAAAGATGATTTTGTTTCACTTTTCTTTTCACATGTTGAAAATTGCTGCTGCCAGCCAAACAGCATCCGACTCACTGTATCCTCGAAAGAAGCAAAAGGCACAGTACCATTCTCTGTAATCATCATGGTTATCTGGAAAAAAAAAGTTCAATTTTGAATTGAAATAACAAATGTTTTCTACTTCTCAAAACTGAGAAGAGAATGTAAATTTAAAAAGAGAGAAAGATTAAAAACACATTCTTATTTTTTACTCTAAAAAGATTTTTATTGAGTATAATCGACATAGTTCCAGGTGTAAAACATGATTCAATATTTGCATATATTGCAAAGTGATCACCACAATAGGTCACCATACAGTTACATACTTTTCGTGTGATGAGAACTTTTAGCAGCTTTCCAATATGTAATACACTATTATTAACTATAGTCACTAGGCTGTACATTACATCCCCATGACTTACAACCAGACATTTGTACTTTTTGAGTCCCTTAATCGATTTCACCTCCCCAACCCTCTGCCTCCAACAGATTGGCAGCCACCAATCTATTTCTTATATTTAGTTTTGTCTTGTTTGTTCATTTGTTTTGTTTTTTAGATTTCACATATAAGTGAAATCATGTAGTATTTGCCTTTCTCTAATTTCACTTAGCTTAACGTCCTCAAGATCCATCCATGTTGTTGCAAATGGCAAGATTTCATTCTTTTTATTGCTGAATATTCCATTGTATAGATATGTATATATACACACACACACATATATATCATATCTTCTTCATCCATCAACTGACAGGTTGTTTCTATTATCCTGGCTAATATAAATAATGCTGCAATGAACATGGGGGGTGCATCCATCTTTTTGAATTAGTGTCTTCATTTTCTTCAAATATCCATAATGGAACTGCTAGATCATATGGTAGTTCGATTAATTTTTTTTGAGAAACTTCCATACTGTTTTGCACAGCAGTTGCACCAACTTAACACTCTCACCCACAGTGCACAAGGGTTCCCTTTTTTCCACATCCTCATCAACACTTGCTACTTCTTGTCTTTTTGATAACAGCCATTCTGACAGGTGTGAGGTGATGTCTCTTTGTGATTTTGATTTGCATTCCCTCATTATCAGTGATGGTGAGCATCTTTTCACATACCTGTTGGCCATCTGTACGTCTTTGGAAAAATATCCACTCAGAGCTATCCATTTTTTAATGGGATTGTTTGTTCTTTTGCTATTCAGTTGTATAAGTTCTTTACGTATTCTGGATATTAACCACTTATCAGATATATGATTTGCTAATATTTTCTCCCATTCGATAGGTTGCCCTTTCATATTGCTAACAGTTTCCTTTGCTGTACAATTATTTTTTTTAAATTTGCTGTGCAGTTTTTTTAGCTTAATGTAGTTCCACTTGTTTATTTTTGCTTTTGATGTCTTTGCTTTAGGCGTCAGATCCAAAAAATAGCCAAGACTGATGTCAAGGAGCTTACCACCTATACTTTCTTCTAGGAGTTTTATGGTTTTGGTTCTTCAATCCATTTTGAGTTAATTTTTTTGTATGGTGTAAGACAGTGGTCCAATTTCATCCTTTTGTATGTGGCTCTCCAGTTTTCCCAGCACCATTTATTGAAGAAACCATCCTTCCTCCATGATGTATTTTTGACCCATTTGTCATAAATTAATTGACTATATATGCATGGATTTCTTAGAGAAAATACATTCTTTAATCTTTTGGAGAAACAAACTCAGCTAGATTCTTGAAAATCTCTGTTCTCTACAAGTTTATACTTAACCAAAGCAAAAGAACTTAACTCATTAATAATAATAATACAAGGTACCATATTTTGGGGTGCAAAATGAGCAGTATAACCACAAAAATACATTTAGTATTCAAAGTAAACAGGAAGATAAAATAACATCTACAGTCTATATAAAACAACCAATAACACAAACCACTACTATGCTCTTAACATGTGCCAGAACTTTGATAAGTGTTCTATATGATCTATCCTCTATATGATCTTATCCTCTTTAAATTTAACCCAACAATTATTCCACTATTACTCTTAGCATAGAGATGTGAACCAAGGCTGATAGGTTCAGTAACTTGCCCAAAGTCATAGAACTAATAAGCAGTAAAGCAGTTTGGAACACCCAGATTTTGAACTCAATCACTAAGTACAATGCATTCTATCATTATCTAAGGTCACAGACTTTGAGTAAACTGCAGAATACTACCCTTAGGAGGGAGAGTAGAAAGTCTCTAATCATCCAATTTTTCCCACATGTATATACAAAGAATGAAGACATAGGAGGATGGAACATAAAGTGCTACCAATTCTTTTATTTTTTTTCTAACAATTTTATTTATTTATTTGACAGAGAGAGAAAGATCACAAGTAGGCAGAGAGGCAGGCCGAGAGAGAGGAGGAAGCAGGCTCCCCTCCAGCAGAGAGCCCAATGTGGGCCTCGATCCCAGGACCCTGAGACCATGACCTAAGCTGAAGGCAGAGGCTTAACCCCCTGAGCCACCTAGGCGCCCAGTGCTACCAATTCTTTATCTGGCAAAATGCACAGTGTTCAGAGATGTTCAGATTTACTCAAAAAATTAGACTGGTACCAAAATGGATCTGAAGGGACAATGTTAAAGACTAGAATGGTTCTGAAAAGCCCAAGAATTTCCAAAAGACAATTCCTCCAGCAGATCTAAGATAATGAATCAAATTAGAAATTTTTGGAATCAAATCTCCACAAGAGGACCCTACTGAATCCATTCGGTTGAGGAAAATGGAATCAAGAACAAAGTTCTTACTGGGGCCCCTGGGTTGCTCAGTGATTAAGCATCTGCCTTCGGCTCAGGTCTAGATCCCAGGGTACTGGGATCTAGCCCCACATCGGGCTCCCTGCTCAGTGGGAAGCCTGCTTCTTCCTCTCCCACTCCCCCTGCTTATGTTCCCTCTTTCACTGTGTCTCTGTCAAATAAATAAATAAAATCTTAAAAAAAAAAAAAAAGAATAAAGTTCTTACTAACTGCAATACTGTCTAATAGTGAGGAATTGGGAGACAGGTGTCCACCAAGAACGCGTAAGTGAAATGTATACTGTGCAACTGTTAAAAGAAATACATAGAAAAGTAATACAGAAAAATTCTTAAAAATACTGTTAGGTGAAAATGAGACAAAGAACAAGAGCTATAATGTACTATCATTTAGATAAATTAAAAATGCACAACACACAACATTGTGGATGTACAAAATGTCACAGAATTGTATACTATGAATAGTTCATTTTGTTTTGTAACTTTGCCCTCAATAAAACAAACAAAATAACAAACTTTTTTTTTTAAGATTTTATTTATTTATTTATTTAACAGACATAGATCACAAGTAGGCGGGGTGGGGGGTGAGGAAGCAGTTTCCCTGCTGAGCAGAGAGCCCGATGTGGGGCTCGATCCCAGGACCCTGGGATCACGACTTGAGCTGAAGGAAGAGGCCTTAACCCACTGAGCCACCCAGGTGCCCCCAAAATAACAAACTTTTTAAAAGATGCATGCTCATGGGCTCCAAGCCAGCCATGACTTTAAAAAATGCCTTATATCAAACAAACCCAGTCTCTCACCAAAATCAATATAAAAAACAAATACACAAAACAACCATTAAAAGGCAGTGGAGAATAACAAACCAGGTCAAACCTAATAGGGCTATGATTCCCCCTAAGAGAAAGTTAATTGAGTAAGGTGAGGTCCACATTCAACCTTTTTTCTTTTTAACGATATGTGTCAATTCACAGCAAACCCAAGTCCAAAATGGGCTAAGGAGACAAAGGCTCCAGTGTGAGAAGGCCAAAGCATCTGGGACTTGAGGGCAATACAGCTCAAAGAGAAGAGAACCACAAAAAAGCCCAAAGATCCACACGTAACTTGCCCTGGAGAAGTTTACCAAACCTAAACTGTGCAAACACGGAAAGATTTCAAAAACCTAGCAGACAGCAACATATGGAAGCCTTAAAGTAGATCAGACACTTCAGCAGCCAGCTTAAGGTTGGACTTCAAGACCAGCCAAAATTTAAACTGAGACCCCAAAAGGGTCACATTCTAGAAGGGCAAACCCAAAACAGAACAGCATGAACAAAACCTAAAAGCAAATACTGACAGGATTTAAAAAATTCTTCTTGTTCATTATACCTGGCTGCCAGAAAAAGACTGAATGTAGTCCCTGTCCTGAAAGTCCTTACAGAGTAGTCAGAGGCTGGTCAGAGACAGAGTAAACCAGTAATTACAGAACATAAAAGAATAAATGCAGTGATGGAGGTCTGGTCACAAATATTTAAGTATGAGATACAGATTGGAAGTCATTTCCAGATAAGTAAAAGGTAAAGGCATGAATATGAATGTGGTCACCTGGAGAGAGAATATAGAGTAAGAAGAGTCTAAATACGGGGTGCCTGGGTGGCTCAGTCGTTAAGCGTCTGCCTTCCACTCAGGTCATGATCCCAGGATCCTGAGACTGAGCCCAGCATGGGCTCCTTGCTCAGCAGGAAGCCTGCTTCTCCCTCTCCTACTCCCCCTGCCTATATTCCCTCTCTGTGTGTCTCTCTCTCTGCCAAATAAATAAATAAAATCTTAAAAAAAAAAAAAAGGAGTCTGAATATCATCTACAAATTTATGTCATTATTGGGTAAGATCTAAGAAGAACTTCTTTGTATTAAATTATTCTTTATAATAGTTACAATAAGGTGTACTAGCATGATTACCTTGGTCATAGCTTGACTTCATGGACTGCCAATAACAAAATAAAAAAATTCTAAAAACCATTGTCCACTGTCAGGAAAACAGTAAAGTCTTTTTTACAAACACTAAAAGAGAAGACTGCCAGGATCTAAAGTATTTCCTGAGAACATGAACTACAGTATTTTTCAAAGTCGAGTGTTTTAATAGAATCTCCACTCCCAGTAGACTCATCACTCAGCTGAGAAGAATTGCTGGCATCAGAAATTACTGCTAAGATAGACTTATGAGGTTCAAGGACAAACTTCTGTGAATTCAGCCTCTTACCAGGTCTTGATTCAGCAAGGTGACACAAATATAATGGTAACAAATGGAATGAACCTTTATTCTTTTACAAATAAAATATAAAACTGTCTCCTTATTTAGGAAACTATTAACAGAAAAAGCATAATCCCTAAATTAAATAGCATTTGACTTCCCAGTCTATTGCTTAAAAAGGGAAAGAAGGAAAAGAAAGTAGAAACCCTAAAGACAACCTCATATACACAACATATCCTAAAATATAAACTAATTCAGGTTTAAAAAAACTATTAAAAGCTCTTACACATTCTTTATGTAATACCTCATGTTATAGAATTTCAAAGATGTCCAGAAAAATGTGACATACAATCTAAGTTTTTTAAGGGCACAAACAGTACTTAATGTACTTCTAGATCCTCTACAGAGCCTAGCACAGAGTACAATGAATAAACCTAATTTCTACCTCACATGAACTGAACGAATCTATATAAGCAAAATTTGCACTATTACTCTCTCTCCACCCAGAACATACTTCTTCTTGTCTCTGAGTCCCCAGATCCAATTCTTTGCAGGGCAACTCCTATGTCTACTCCATTAAGCTGTTTGAACAACCTCCAATAAAAGTCTCCTTGCCCTTGAATGAACTCCCAATGGCAAGTGGCATATTCAACCATGTTTTCTGGTCATCTATGCTTTCTTCATTGGCAATGTCGCTCACTCAGGCATCAGTAATTATTAACCTGATGATGTCAAATAAATTAAAAATTTAAGATTTCAATTTTTGTAAATGTCCTTTTCAATAAACTGGGTAAATAAATTGTTCATTTCTGGTAGTACAATCTTAGATAATTAAGTATGGAAGAATTCAATACAGAGAGACCTCTAAAAGAGGCTTTGACCATTTATCAGTCACTCAATATATATTTAAAATCTACTTGGGGTGCCTGGGTGGCTCAGTGGGTTAAGCCTCTGCCTTCGGCTCAGGTCATGATCTTAGGGTCCTGGGATGGAGCCCCACATTGGGCTCTCTGCTCAGTAGGGAGCCTGCTTCCCCCTCTCTCTCTGCCTGCCTTTCTGCCGACTTGTGATCTCTGTCAAATAAATAGATAAATTAATTTTTAAAAAGAATTTAAATAAATAAATAAACAAAATCTACTAAAATACTAAACAAACTGCCAGGGATACAGTGATAAATGAAACAAATGTGATCCCTATCCTCAAAGTTTAAAAGTACAATGTAGGGGCGCCTGAGTGGCTCAGTGGGTTAAGCCTCTGCCTTCGGCTCAGGTCATGATCTCAGGGTCCTGGGATCAAGCCCCGCATCCAGTTCTCTGCTTGGCAGGGAGCCTGCTTCCCCTCTCTCTCTCTGCCTGCCTCTCTGCCTACTTGTGATCTCTGTCAAATAAATAAATAAAATCTTAAAAAAAAATAAAAGTAGAGTGTGTATGTCTCATATTTCTCTTTCTGACATTTCTCTTCATAATATCTTAAGGATAGAGTCTGGGTCTTATTCCAAGTTGATATGCCCATATGTATCCCTCAGAGGGCCTAATAACACTGTCCCTCATTCATGTTTTCATTAACATACTATCTGAATACACCTCTCAACAGCATTCAGCACAACTCACTAGAGTCTATTCTTCCTAAAACTGTATCTTGGTTTTCCCCTTGTCTAACAACTTCTTTCCGGTTTCCCATTCTGAATCTTCCTTCTCTAAGTATTAAAGAATCTCATAGTTCTATCCTCATTCCTGTCTCACTCTGTTTCTCTATGTAATATAACTGCCTCCTTAAGTTAATTTATAAATTAAATACAATCTCAATTGAAAAAATGCCAACAAGTTTTTTGTAGTTAAGACAAATTACTATTTTTTAAAAGATCTTTTTATTTATTTATGTGACAAAGATCACAAGCAGGCAGAGAGGCAGGCAGAGAGAAAGGAGGAAGCAGGCTCCCTGCTGAGCAGAGAACCCGATGTGGGGCTCGATCCCAGGACCCTGGGATCATGACCTGAGCTGAAGGCAGAGGCCCCAACCCACTAAGTCACCCAGGCATCCCAAGACAAATTGCTATTAAAGTTCATACCAATATGTAAAAATAGCTGGAAAAAAGTTGAAGAGAAAAACAAACATGAAAGAATATCCAAAAAACACTGAAAGCAAAAAATTCCAAAAGTACCTGATTCTCCATAGCATTATAGATAGAACACGGAGCCAGACTTTTCAAATTTTGCCAGCCAGATAAATGAGAAATGATATCTGAGTGTTATTTTAATTAACTTCTCAAATGATGAGTGTTGCATATCTTTTCACATGTTTGAAAGATATCGTATCTTCTCTGTGTGAATTGTCTGTTGACAGCTTCCTTTTAATTCTTCTATCAGGTTTTTGGCCCTGTATCCCTTAATTTTTAAGAAGTTGTTACTATTACATAGATAAGCCTCTGTGATATATGTCACAAGTACTTCCGTCACAATTTGACAGCTGTATTTTTTATTTTGTCCATGGTGCTTTCTTCCATGCAACTTTTCCAAAAAGTGTTAGAGTCAAACTTATCAACCTTTTGTTTATAGAAAAAGAATAAAGAAAGCCCAGAGTAAGTACAAGGAAGGACATACTATAGACCTGAAATTGTGAAATGTCAAACAGAAAACAATGACACCAAAGGCTGGGTCTTTCCAACAAACAATGAAATTGATAAACATTTAGTAGGACTGATTTAAAAAGAAGATACAAATGACCAATACCAGGAACTAAAGCAGGGACATGACTACAAATTCTACAGACATTAAAAGGGTAACAAAGAAGTGCCAGGAAAATTTCATGCCAATGAAATAAAAAATTTAAGCAAAATGGCAAATTCCTTGAAAAATACAACTTACCAAGTGAACACAAGTAAAATAGAAAATAGTCTTATATCAAACACTGAACCAAGAAACAGTATCAAACCTACAAAAATGCTTTCAGAGAATAGACAATTGAACACTTCTCAACTTATTTAATAAGCCAAGTGTTACGCTGATATATAAATCAGACAAAGAAATTACAAAGAAAACTGCAAACCAATATCCTTCATGAACACACTGGAAAAAAGTCTTTTCAAAGTATCAGCAAATTGAATCTAGCAATATACAAAATGGATACATCATAGCTAAATGGGGTTTTTCACAGAAATGAAAGGTTGATACAACATTTCTTAAAATCAATGTAATCTAATATATTAACAGAATACAGGAAAAAAAGAACCATATAATCACCTCAACCAATCCAGAACAAAGCATTTAACAAAATTCCAAACCACTTTGTGATAAAGATTCTCACCAAATTAGGAATATAAAGGAATTTCCTCAACCTGATAAAGTATATTGATAAGAACTTACAGCTCATATCAATATTAATGTATGATGAATGTCTTCCCACTAAGGTTAGGAACAAGACAAAGATGTCTACTCTCACTAACCATTTCTATTCACCATTGTACTGGAGGTTCTAGCCAGGACAATAAGGCAATTAAAAAGAAATAAACAGTATCTATTAAAAAGGAAAAAGGAGGGGTGCCTGGGTGGCTCAGTGGGTTAAGGCCTCTGCCTTCGGCTCAGGTCATGATCCCAGCAGGGTCCTGAGATCGAGCCCCGAGTCGGGCTCTCTGCCCCGCGGGGAGCCTGTTTCCTCCCCCTCTCTCTCTGCCTGTCTCTCTGCCTACTTGTGATTTCTCTCTGTCAAATAAATAAAATCTTTAAAAAAAAAAAAAAGGAAAAAGGAAAAAATTATACACAAGATTGCATTTGTAGACAATACTAAGAAATCTACACAAAATATACCAGAAATAATGCGTAAATTTAGAAAGGTCACAGGATACATGAAAAACAAGAATCAACCATAAATCTATATATAAACAATGTAAACTGTAAAATTGAACATTTTTAAATTGCTATTTATAAAGGCATCCAAAAATATTAACTACTTCAGGGTAAGTTTAACAAAATATATGTAAAACAACGAAAACACAAAAATTTAAGGAGACCTAAATTAACAGAGGAAATATATCATATTGATAGACTGGCAGGTTCAATATTTTTAAGATATTATTTCTCCCAAATGGATCTATAAACACAACACAATCTCAATCACAATTCTAGAAGCCTTGTTGGGTTTTTTTTCTATAAAGTGACATGCTAACTGTAACACTTAGATGAAAATGTAAAATACCTAAAATATACAAAGAAATCTTGAGAAAGAATAAATTTGAAGTACTTACACTATTTGATTTCAAGACTTATTATAAAATTATAGTTATATAAGATAATTTGGTATTGGTTAAAGATAGACATATAAATCAGCGGAACAGAATATAGTCCAGAAATAGACCCACACATAAAAGGGCAACTGATATTCAACAAAGGTGCCAACATAATTCAATGAGGGAAAGAGAGTCTTTTCAACAAATAGTCCTGGAACAAACTCATGTTCACATGGAAAAAATAAATCTGATCCTTATCTTATGCCAATCATAAAACTTTTTTTTAATAGCTTTTTTTTTTAAGATTTTATTTATTTATTTGACAGAGAGAGATCACAAGTAGGCAGAGAGGCAGGCAGAGAGAGAGAGAGAGAGGGAAGCAGGCTCCCTGCTGAGCAGAGAGCCCGATGCGGGACTTGATCCCAGGACCCCTGAGATCATGACCCGAGCCAAAGTTAGGGGTTTAACCCACTGAGCCACCCAGGCACCCTGCCAATCATAAAACTTAATTTGAAATGGATCACATACCTAAATATAAAGGCAAAACTGTATGAAGAAAATACAGGTGAAAAATCCTCACAACCCTGGGATAGGTATGGAAGAATTACTTACATAGTACACAAAAAAGCAGAGCCATAAAAGGAAAATTTCATAAGTTGAACTTCATCAAAATTAAAAACCTCTCTTCTAAAGACAATCTTAATGAAATAAAAAAGAAAGCTACCAAGTAGGAGGAAAATATTTGCAATTCATGTATGTCATAAAGGATTGGTATCCTAAATATACAGAGAACTGTTACAACTCAATAAGAAGATAAACCATCTAAATTTCAAAAATGGGCAAAGACTGAACAAACACTGGTTAACAATAATAATATAAATGGCCGATAAGCACAAGAAAAGATGCTCAAATTTCTATCAGAGAACTGTAAAAAAAACAAAAACAAAAAAACCTACAGGGAGATACCACCACATATACTGGAAACAGCTAACGCCTGACAGTAATAAATATTGGCAAGGATGTAGAACAACTGGAACTCTCCTACACTGCTGGCAGTAATGCTTGATGGGTACAACCATTTTGGAAAACAGTGTGTCAGTTTCTTTAAACATTAAACAAAACATATGCTTTCCATACGACCCAGTAATTCCACTCCTAGTTATTTATCCAAGAGAAATGAAAATACATGTCCACACGAAGCACATGTGTTTATAGCAACTTTATTCATAATAACCTTAATAGAAAAATAAAAAACTAGAAACAATCCAAAATCTGTCAACAGATAACTGGATAAACAAACGGGGGTGTATAATGCTACTCAGCAATACAAAGGAATATCCAACAATATCCAAATCTCAAAAATATTACGCTGAACACGGGCACCTGGGTGGTTCAGCTGGTTAAAAGGCCAAGTCTTGATTTTGGCCAGGTCATGATCTCAGGGTCCTGGGATCAAGCCCATGTTGGGCTCCCCACTAAGCAGGGAGTCTGCCTGTCCCTCTGCCCCTCCTCCCTACTCGAGTTTGTGCTCTCAACTAAAATCTTAAAAAAAACACATCATGCCCAACAAAAGAACCCAGACACAAAAGATATATAGTTTATGACTCCGTTTATATGAAACTTGAAAAAAGATTAATCTATAGTGACAGAAACTGGGTAAGTGGTACCCTGGAGCTACAAGCAATAGTTGGGATTTACTGGAGTAATACACAAAAACCTTTCTGAAGTAACAGACATACTCTGTATCTTGATTGTGATGATTATGCATGTACATAAATTTGTCAAACTCATCAAAATGTAATCTTAGAGTGAGTATATTTTATTGTATGAAAATTTAGTAAGTTGGGTTTTTAAAATTTTTTTTAAAGAGCTTGTTCCTAAGTTTTTGATAAATGTAACAGCCCTTTGAAGTCATCCTTTGTATTTCTGGAAAACGTACTGTCAATCAGTCAGATTAATTTTCTCTATAAGATCCTTTAGCCCAATTTTTTCAGATCTGACACCCTGAATAAAAGACCACATATACTAAGGATGAGAAATCAGAGTACACAAAAGAATGAGTTGGTGGCTTGGGTATTAGACGGATCTGAAAGAAAAAAAATGCTACTTTGCAAAAACATTTTCTAACAGAGATACTGATGAAGTTGGGCTCTATAACACACACTGGGAGACCTATTGCTGTAGGTTATACCTAGTAAAGGAATGAACAGGTCACAAGATATGTGACTCTTCAGCTTTGTCAGATATTGGCAAACTGCTCTCCCAAGCTACTTCTATTTATACTCTCTCCAAATCCGTTTAAAATAGTTTATATGCTTTTTCTTCAATTCCTCTTATTCACCTCAGTCTATTATAATCATTTTTCTATTCTCTACTAGTCCACTGAAACTGCTTTTACCAAGGTCACCAAATACCTCTTCATTTCAAAATCCAACAGCCTCTTTTCAGTTTTAATCACTCTTAACCACTCAAGTCTCCCTGTGTTTTATTTCACAATAACACTATTTCACCATAACTCCTTATACCAAGGAGCCAAAAGATAATCCATGCCTCTCAAACTTTTCTCTAATCAACTCTTGTGAAAGAAAAAGTGAACCTGGCCGGGCTCAAAACAAAGGCATGCCAAATATAAAATGTCAGATTTTATCTCATCTTAAAAAATGTGACTTTTGAATTCTATCCCATAATATATTCCTGTTTAACTTAAAAATGTTTATAATAATTGACACTGAGATCAACCAATGGTACATAATATATCACATTTATAATGTGACTTTGTACAGTTACTGCCCCAAAAAGCCATAGATCCCTTAGAATATGTATAACTCTAGCTTAAGAAACATAAATGACTTGCTCAAAATTGTGAAACCTGGATTTCACATGTCCTTCCAAAGCCCATGTGCTTTTCCCTACATCAACAGTCTTAACTGGCACCTATTTCTTTACTGTGAGACTTGGATTTTAACAAACATTAATGACTTGTGAAAGCTGGCAAAGTAGAACTAAGTTCTCCTTGAAAGAAATGAGGACCCTACAAGGGCTGAATATCACTGAATATTCAGTTTGCTTGGGCTATGGAAGAAAGGAAAGGAAGGTAAGAGAGAGGGAAAGAGACAAGAAGAGGAGGAGGAAGAAGTTTAACACATTTCTCTCAGGAAGAAAGAAAATTAATAGATCAGACATGGAAAATATTAGTTGCTATATATTTGAAACATAATGAACAAGCAAGCATATGTATAGATATATGCAGGCTCCTTATTATACCTCCAAAATAAAGAATATACTTACTTTTCATATATATAAATAATTATAAAATCTCATCAATATTGTAAGGAAATGAAGTCTCAACAAACACAAGAATAACAGACGGACCACGTATACCATCTATAATGCAGTTAAAGAAAAGATTTTAAAAGTTTAAAAGATTTTTTTTAATTTCTGAAATTTTAAAACACACTCTTAAACATTTTTGGTGAAAGAAGAAATTCTTTTTTTTTTTTTAGCTTTTATTTATTTATTTTACAGAGAGAGATCACAAGTAGACAGAGAGGCAGGCAGAGAGAGAGAGAGAGACAGAGAGAGAGAGAGAAGCAGGCTACCTGCCGAGCAGAGAGCCCGATGCGGGACTCGATCCCAGGACCCTGAGATCATGACCTGAGCCGAAGGCAGCGGCTTAAACCACTGAGCCACCCAGGCGCCCCGAAAGAAGAAATTCTAATTGTAAGTTAAGAGGAATTTAAACTGGGGCACCCGAGTGACACAGTCAGTTAAGTGTCTGTAAGTTTTGGTTCAAGTCATGATCTCAGGGTCTTGGAATTGAGCCCTGCATCGGGCTCCTTGCTCAGCGAGGAATCTGCTGAAGTGTATCTTATCCTCTCCCTCTACCTCTCCCCATACTTCCTTGCATGCTCACTTGCTCTCGGATAAACGGATAAATCTTAAAAAAAAAGGAATCTTAAATCTTAAAAAAAAAAAAAAGAAGGAATTTACTGAATGACAGTAAAAGCACATACGTGAAAACTTGTGACGTGAGACACAGCAATGTAAAACAGTATGATTGAGAGGAACAACAAAACCAAAAATTGGTCCTCTGAAAAGACTGACAATATACAAAAACCTCTGACAAGACGGATCAAATAGATCCTTGATGACAGAATAACTGGTTCTAGACTCCAGGCATAAAAACCATAAACCTGACCAAAAACCATAAACCTGACCAAAAAAAGAGGTAAGTACTTTTACGATCTGACAACAGAGAGTATAAGACTGATCATGAAAAGAGAGTAACTGATGAAGTGATCCATACACGTACCTCACTTCTGCCTCAGGACAGTTCTCAAGCAGAAAGCTTGAAGTGAAACTGACGTGGCAGAGACTGAACTCAGTGAAGCTAAACAGACTTGGATCTGCAGGGCAGGGTATCAAATGGGAGGAAAATGGGTAAGCACGGGGCGGGGGGGCGGAGGAGACTTCAGATATCTATATGGTATGGTGCCACAAGTCCTTGGCTTAGGGCTAGCCTGCATATGTCAAGAGAGAAACTTCCTGTGGCCTATCACAGAGTGGCTGCTAGTGGGTTGAGATATCAAAAGATACACTACAGATTGAGCAATGGTAGGGAAAATTTACTTTCTGTTTCTCTTACAGAACACACAATTTAAATACTTGTATTATAGCATTCTATGTGTTTGTTTTACTTTTGTGGAGTTATTCTCTTTGAAAAGAGAAATCATATTTATTAGCATCTCTCTATATGCCAAAACATTAGATTATTATCCAAAACAGACTGCACATTTCCTGACTATACAAACAACACAGGAAAAGAGCAAAGAAAAATAAATAATTACTGCCAAATTTTTCCCTATATATTCTATCAATTCATTTTTTTATATCTAAGAAATGAAAAACTACAGTAGCTACTCAGAAGCAAATGAAAAGCCATTTAAAAATCGATATAAATCTAAATGGAATTTAGGCAAAAATATGGGTTAAAATGTACATTCTATTTAGAAATTGGTGGATAATTAGGAAAATGCTGGGAAATATTATGAGACAAGTTCAATACTATATGTTATTATCACATTGCAATATGGTATTTAAATTTAGGTTTTATATTAAAGAACTCTATGTCCAGCAATTATTGTAAGAAAAACTCATTTTTATTGAACAAATTAAGCCTTCAACAAAAACTGATGCTTGTAATTAAAAAGTTCAAGATACTGGTTTACTAATAAGCCCATAATACACGTTCATTTTTTTTAAAGTTAGAAAATCTCAGAAATTATATAGTTCCCAACACTCTTTCAGGATGAAAACACTCAGCAAGTGAGGAATAGAAGGGAACTAACTTCCTCAATCTGATAAAGGGCATCAATGAAAGACCCACAGTTAATATCATACTTAATAGTGAAAGACTAAATGGCAACTGAGGGTTGCCAGGGGGAGGGGAGGGTGGTGGGGTTATGGACATTGGAGAAGATATGTGCTATGGTGAGTGCTGTGAGGTGTGTAAACCTGGCAATTCACAGACCTGTACCCCTGGGGCTAATAATACATTATATGTTTATAAAAAATTAAAAAACTATAAAAAAAAGAAAAAGAAGAAAGACTAAATGGCTTCACCTTAAGATCCAGGAAAAAGAGAAGGATGTTCATTCTATTTCTACTAAACACTGTATTAGATTGTCTACCAGAGCAACTACACAAGAAAATTAGATAGAAAACATGCAGATTGGAAAGAAAGAAGCAGGGGCTCCTAGGTGGTTCAGTCAGTTAAGCAGCCAACTCTTGACTTTGGCTCGGATCCTGGGATCAAGCCCTGCCTCTGGCTCTGTGCTCAGCTGCAAGCCTGCCTGAGGATTCTCTTTCCCACTCCTTCTCCCTCTGCCTCTCTCCCCGCCTCAAATAAATAAATCTTAAAAAAAAAAAAAAAAAAAAGAAGTAATACCATCTCTATCTGAGGTTAACATGATCTTAAATATATAAAATCCTAAAGAATCCACACCAAAAAAACCCACAAAACCTATTAGGGCTAACAAACAAGTTTATTTGCAAGATTAAAGAATACAAGATCAAAAATCAATTTTATTTCTACACATTTACAATGTACAACCTGGAAAACTAAAAAGCAATTACATTTACTACTGCATTAAAAACAATAGGAAGAAATTTAGCAAAAGGAGTGTACAACTCATACACTGAAAACATTATGAAAAAATATTTTAAAAGACCTAATAAAAAGGGAGAGGAGTCAAGATGGTGGAGGAGTAGGAGGCTGAGATGACATCAGGTAGCAGGAGATCAGCTAGATAGGTATCAAACCATTCCAAACACCTACAAATCCAACAGGAGATGGAAGAGAAGAAGAACAGCAACTCTAGAAGCAGAAAATCAACCACTTTCTGAAAAGCAGGGCCTAAGGAGAAGAGAATCCAAAGCGACGGGAAGATAAGACTGTGGGGAGAGGGCTGGCTCCCAGCAGGCGGCAGAGCAACGGAACACAAAATCAGAACTTTTAGAAGTCTGCTCCACTGAGGGACATCACTCCAGAGGCTAAGCAGGGGTGGAGCCCTCATGGGGACAGTGTGGTCTCAGGTCCCGAAGGGTCACAGAAGGATGGGGGTGTCTGAGTATAGCAGAGCTTGCAGGTATTAGAGTGGGGAAGCCGGCTACAGAAACAGAGCAGAGGAGTGAGCTCTTAGTTTGGGGTTACCTTAAATTGTGATCCGTGGCACAGTCCAGCCACTGTTCTTTGAGCAGGGACCCCACAAGTGGCAGATCTGGGGAGACCCCCCTGGAAGAGCTGCAGGGATCTACTGGTTTTTTTTTTTTTTTTTTTTGCTCTTGGAGATTTTGTTCCCTGAACGCTTTCTGTACCGCTTTGGAGGACTAGAATGAAAATGGCAGCCTCCCAGTCTCCAGCCCAGAGGATGCAAGAGCTCGGGGCCCCACTCCTCAGTGTGCCCTCAGATAAAAGCAGTCAATCCCTCCTGTCTCCTTGGTCTCTGGCTGCACTCTTGAGCTCACCTGGCCTGTGACTGAACTTTTCTATTTTTGATGCACAGCCCTGTTTGGAGTCTCCAAACCTACCACTCAGCAGATTCCTGAAGCCCTGCCCCACCCAGAGAAAAGTGAATCTCCCCATATCTGCCACTTGTGGGGTCCCTGCTCAAAAAGTAGTGGCCCGACTGTGCTCTGGATCACAGTTTAAGGTAACCCCAAGCTGAGAGCCTACTCCCTCCCTGTGACAGGTAGGATGGACAGAGGGAGACGGGGAGACAGAGAATCTCAAGCAGACTCACAGAGCTCAATGCAGGGCTTGATACCATGACCCTGAGATCATGACCTGAACCAAAATCAAGAGTCGGACACCTAACCAACTGAGCCACCCAGGTGCCCTATGACGTTCTTCATTTTAATGGGAAATTTACCACTCATATGTCTATAGTTTGTCCTGTTTTGCATCTTGCTTCAAATTTTTATCCATTCCTAAAGTAAACACGTTTTATTATAATGTCTATCTTCTTCTATTGTCCTCCGAACATCTTATGGTTTTGCCTTTTATATTTATGTGTTTAATCCACCTGGAACTGATGTTTGCGAATGTGGGGGTATGTTACATTGGTTCCACATGGTTGACCAGTTGTCCCAGCCCCCTTTGTTGGAGTGTTCATCTTTCCCCTCAAAAGTACAGTGTTATTTCTCTTACAAATCAGATTTCCTCCCATGAACATGCAGCTGTTCAAGGCTCCCTATTCTGCTCTGTTGGTCATTTTATTATCCTAATGTCAAAATTCTACTATCTTAATCACTACATTTAAAAATAAGCATGTTCTCTTGTATAGAAGTTTCTCTGTCTTTGCTTACTTAAGTATGTGTCTATTTGACACCCTTTGATTCTTGATTAAAATTTAAGGATCTGTTTTTAATGTTCTAAAAAACACTTGTAATTTTGATTCATACTATGTTAAAATTATAAACGACTCTACAATATTAAGTCTCCCATCTTTTTTTTAAATTTATTTGACAGACAGAGATCACAAGTAGGCAGAGAGGCAGGCAGAGAGAGAGAGACGAAGGGAAGCAGGCTCCCCGCTGAGCAGGGAGCCCGATGCGGGGCTCGATCCCAGGACCCTGAGACCACGACCTGAGCCGAAGGCAGAGGCTTAACCCGCTGAGCCACCCAGGTGCCCCAAGTCTCCCATTTTTGTAAATATAACTTATCTCTCCATTATTTAGGACTTATTTTATGCCCTTCAGTAAGTTTTGTAATTTTCTTCAGAAAGATCTTTTGTATCTTTCCTTAGATTAGTTCCTAGACATTCTTTATTTTCTGATACAATTGTAAATGTTACTTCTTTTTGTTTTTTTAAAGATTTTGTTTTATTTTTTTGACAGACAGAGATCACAAGTAGGCAGAGAGGCAGACCCAGGGGTGGGGGGAAGCAGACTCCCCACCGAGCAGGAAGCCTGCTGCAGGGCTTGATCCCAGGACCCTGGGATCATGACCTGTGCTGAAGGCAGAGGCTTTAACCCACTGAGCCACCCAGGTGCCCCTAAATGTTACCTTTTTTTTTTTTTTGAGATTTTTTTTTTTATTTTTTATTTTTTCAGCATAACAGTATTCATTATTTTTGCACCACACCCAGTGCTCCTGCAATCCGTGCCCTCTACAATACCCACCACCTGGTGCCCCCAACCTCCCACCCCCTACCCCTTCAAAATGAGGATGTGCACCAGAGACAGAAATGCTCTATCACAGGCCCGGTGAGCTTGGAGCACAGGTGGAGACCAGGGAGATGGGAGTAATTGAGTGCTTTCTTCTGAGGGTGCACTAAGGAGTGGGGCCCCGAGCTCTAGACTCCTCTGGGCCGGAGATTGGGAGGACGCCATTTTCATTCCCATTCTCCAGAGCGCTACAGAAACCGTTCAGGGAACAAAAGCTCCCGAGCAAACCAGAGTAGATTACTCAGCCCAGCCCCTGGCAAGGGCAGTGCAATTCTGCTTCGGGCAAAGACACTTGAGATTCACTATAATATGCCCCTCCCCCAGAAGATCAGCAAGAACATCCAGCCAAGATCAAGCTCACTGATCAAGGAGAACAGCGGAATTCCAGAGGAGGGGAAAGCAAAGCATGGAATTTATGGTTTTCTCCCCATGATTCTTTAGTCTTGCAAAGTTAATTAAATTTTTAAAAATTTTTTTCTTATTCTAATTTTTTTAACTTTTACTCTTTTCTCTTTTAACGTTTTTTATCTAGTTTATCTTAACAACACCTTTCTTAAAAAAAATCTTTTTGAACCTTTATTATTATAGTCATATTTTAATCCTTCATTGTATCTAACTTTATCTTTTGTATACACGTAAGGTTTTTTCTTCTAAAAAAATTTTGGGATACAAATTCTTCTAATAGATCAAAATACACCCTAAATCTAGCACAGGGTTTGCTCTATCTCTAGCCTGAGCAAATTCTCTCCACTTTCTTTTTCTTTCTTTTCCCAACCAACTTATCAACTCCTTTTTTAGATTTTTTTTTTAATTTTCATCTTTACCATCAGATTCCATCCCTTAATCGTGTTTACCCTTATTTTTGTATATATATATGTTTTTCTTTCTTTAAAATTTTGGGAGGTAGTTTCTTCTAGGAGACCAAAATACTCCCAAAATCAAGTGGGTGGCTCTGTTCTACTCACCAGTCTAACATATCTATTTTCTCTTTTCTTTCTCTTTTGTTTAAATTTCTTTTTTTAACTTCTTTTTACCCCCTTTCCTCTCCCCATGATTTGGGGTCTCTTCTGATTTGGTTAACGCACATTTTTCGGGGTCTTGGCTACCCTTTTAGTATTTTATTCTCTCGTTCATATATTCTTATCTGGATAAAATGACAAGGCAGAAAAACTCACCACAAAAAAAAAAAACCAAAAAAAAAAAAAAAAAAAAAAGAGAGGCAGTAACAAAGGCTAGGGACCTAATCAATACGGACATTGTAACATGTCAGATCTAGAGTTCAGAATGATGATTCTCAAGGTGCTAGCTGAGCTCAAAAAAGGCATAGAAGATATTAGAGAAACTCTGTCTGGGGAAATAAAAGCCCTTTCTGGAAAAATAAAAGAACTAAAATCTAACCAAGCTGAAATCAAAAAAGCCATTAATGAGGTACAATCAAGATAAATGAGGCAGAAGAGAGAATTAGTGATATAGAAGACCAAATGACAGAGAATAAAGAAGCTGAGCAAAAGAGAGACAAATAACTACTGGACCACAAGGGGAGAATTTGAGAGAGAAGTGATACCATAAGACGAAACAATATTAGAATAATTGGGATTCCAGAAGAAGAAGAAAGAGAGAGAGGGTATATTGGAGCAAATTATTGTAGAGAATTTCCCTAATATGGCAAAGGGAACAAGCATCAAAATCCAGGAGGCACAGAAAACCCCCCTCAAAATCAGTAAGAATAGGTTCACACCACATCATCTAATAGTAAAACTTACAAGTCTTAGTGACAAAGAGAAAACCCTGAAAGCAGCTCGGGACAAGAAGTCTGTAACGTACAATGGTAAAAATATCAGATTGGCAGCAGACTTATCCACAGAGACCTGGCAGGCCAGAAAGAACTGGCATGATATATTCAGAGCACTAAATGAGAAAAACATGCAGCCAAGAATACTATATCCAGCTAGATTATCACTGAAAATAGAAGGAGAGATAAAAAGCTTTCAGGACAAACAAAAACTAAAAGAGTTTATAAACACCAAAGCAGTTTTACAAGAAATATTGAAAGGGGCCCTCTAAGCAAAGAGAGAGCCTACAGATACATAGACCCGAAAGGAACAGAGAAAATATACAGTAAGAGTCACCTTACAGGTAATAAAATCACACTAAATTCATATCTTTCTATAGTTACTCCGAATATAAATGGGCTAAATGCCCCAGTCAAAAGACACAGCATATAAGATCAGATTTTAAAAAAACAAAAGGAGGGCACCTGGGTGGCTAAGTGGGTTAAGCCTCTGCCTTCGGCTCAGGTCATGATCTCAGGGTCCTGGGATCGAGTCCCGCATCAGCCTCTCTGCTTGGCAGGGAGCCTGCTTTCTCCTCTCTCTCTCTGCCTGCCTGTCTACCTACTTGTGATCTCTCTCTCTCTGTCAAATAAATAAATAAAATCTTTAAAAAAAAAAAAAGGAAAATATATAGCAATACAAGCCTTTCTCAAGAAACAAGAAAGGTCTCAAATACACAACCTAACCCTACCCCTAAAGGAGCTAGAGAAAGAACAGCAAAGAAAGCCTAAGCCCAGCAGGAGAAGAGAAATAATAAAGATCTGAGCAGAAATCAATGAAATAGAAACCAAAAAAACAACAGAACAAATCAACGAAACTAGGAGCTGGTTCTTTGAAAGAATTAATAAGATTGATAAACCCCTAGCCAGACTTATCAAAAAGAAAAGAGAAAAGGACCCAAATAAATAAAATCATGAATGAAAGAGGGGAGATCACAACCAACACCAAAGAAATACAAACCATTTAAGAACATATTATGAGCAACTATTCGCCAGCAAATATGACAATCTGGAAGAAATGGATGCATTCCTAGAGACAGAAACTACCACAACTGAACCAGGATGAAATTGAAAACCAGAACCATAACCAGTAAGGAGACTGAAGTAGTCATCAAAAATCTCCCAAGCGCCCAGGGTTAGACGGCTTCCAAGGAGAATCCTATCAAATATTTAAATAAGAATTAATAACTGTTCTTCTGAAACTGTTCCAAGAAATAGAAATGGGAGGTAAATTTCCAAACTCATTTTATGAGGCCAGCATTACCTTGATCCCAAAACCAGAAAAGACCCCTTCAAAAAAAAAAGAGATTTACAGACCAATATCCTTGATGAACACAGGTGCAAAATTTGTCACCAAAATACTAGCCAATAGGATCCAACAGTACATTAAAAGGATTATTCACCACGACCAAGTGGGATTTATTCCTGGGCTGCAAGGTTGGTTCAACATCCGCAAATCAATGTGATACAATACATTAATAAAAGAAAGAACAAGAACCATATGATACTCCAACAGATGCTGAAAAAGCATTTGACAAAGTACACCATCCCTTCCTGATCAAACTCTTCAAAGTGTAGAGATAGAGGGCACATAACTCAATATCATCAAAGCCATCTATGAAAAACCCACCACAAATATCATTCTCAATGGAGAAAAACTGAAAGCTTTTCTGCTAAGGTCAGGAACATGGCAGGGATGTCCATCATCATCACTGCTATTCAACATAGTATTAGAAGTCCTAGCTTCAGCAATCAGACAACAAAATGAAATTAAAGGCATCCAAATTGGCAAAGAAGAAGTCAAACTATCACTCTTTTCAGATGATATGATACTATATGTGGAAAACCCAAGAGACTCCACTCCAAATCTGTTAGAACTTGTACAGGAATTCAGTAAAGTGTCAGGATATAAAATCAATGCACAGAAATCAGTTGCATTTCTATACACCAACAGCAAGACAGAAGAAAGAGAAATTAAGCAGTTAATGCCATTTACAATTGCACGCAAAACCATAAGATACCTAGGAATAAACCTAACCAAAGAGGGAAAGAATCTGTACTCAGAAAACTATAAAGTACTCATGAAAGAAACTGAGGAAGACACAAAGAAATGGGAAAATGTTCCATGCTCATGGATTGGAAGAACAACTATTATGAAAATGGCTATGCTACCTAAAGCAATCTACACATTTAATGCAATCCCTATCAAAATCCCATCCTTTTTTTTTTTCAAAGAAATGGAACAAATAATCCTAAAATTTATATGGAACCAGAAAAGACCTTGAGTAGCCAGAGGAATGTTGAAAAAGAAAGCGAAAGTTGTTGGCACCACAATTCCAGACTTCAAGCTCTATTACAAAGCTGCCATCATCAAGACAGTACAGTACTGGCACAAAAACAGACACATAGATCAGTGGAACAGAATAGAGAGCCCAGAACCGGACCCACAACTCTATGTTCAACTAATCTTTGACAAACCAGGAAAGAATGTCCAATGGAAAAAAGACAACCTCTTCAACAAACGGTGTTGGGAAAATTGGACAGCCACATACAGAAGAATGAAACTGGACCATTTCCTTACACCACACACAAAAATAGACTCGAAATGGATGAAAGACCTCAATGTGAGAAAGGAATCCATCAAAATCTTTGAGGAGAACACAGGCGGCATCTGACCTCAGCCACAGCAAATTCTTCCTAGAAACATCGCCAAAGGCAAGGGAAGCAAGGGCAAAAATGAACTATTGGGACTTCATCAAGATCTAAAGCTTTTGCACAGCACAGGAAACAGTCAACAAAACCAAAAGACAACTGACAGAATGGGAGAAGATATTCGCAAATGATGTATCAGATAAAGGGCTATAAAGGGCTATAATCTATAAAGAACTTATCAAACTCAACACCCAAAGAACAAACAATCCAATCAAGAAATGGGAAGAGGACATGAACAGACATTTCTGCAAAGAAGACATCCAGATGGCCAACAGACACATGAAAAAGTGCTCCAGATCTCTTGGCATCAAGGAAATTCAAATCAAAACCACAGTGAGATACCACCTCACACCAGTAAGACTGACTAAAATTAACAAGTCAGGAAACGACAGATGTTGGTGAGGATGCAGAGAAAGGGGAACCCTCCTACACTGTTGGTGGGAATACAAGCTGGTGCAGCCACTCTGGAAAACAGCATGGAGGTTCCTCAAAAAGTTGAAAATAGAGCTACCCTATGACCCAGCAATCACACTACTGGGTATTTTACCCTAAAGATACAAGGGTAGTGATTCGAAGGGGCACATGCACCTGAATGTTTATAGCAGCAATGTCTACAATAGCCAAACTATGGAAAGAACCTAGATGTCCATCAGCAGATGAATGGATAAAGAAGATGTGGCATATATATACAATGGAATACTATGCAGCCATCAAAAGAAATGAGATCTTGCCATTTGTGACCTGGACGGAACTAGAAGGTATTATGCTGAGCAAAATAAGTCAATCAGAGAAAGGCAATTATCATATGACCTCCCTGATATGAGGAAGTTAAGAGGCAAAGTAAGGTTTTGGGGTGTAGGGAAGGAAAAAATGAAACAAGATGGGATCAGGAGGGAGACAAACCATAAGAGACTCTTAATCTCACAAAACAAACCGAGGGTTGCTGGGAGGCAGGTATAGGGAGAGGGTGGTTGGCTTATGGACATTGGGGAAGGTATGTGCTATGGTGAGTGCTATTAAGTGTGTAAACCTGGTGATTCACTAACCTGTACTCCTGGGGCTAACATTATATGTTAATTAAAAATTAAATATTCAAAAAAAAAGACCTAATAAATAGAAAGACATCTGTGTTGACAGATTGATAGCCTTAACAGTGTTAGGGTGATAATACTCCCAAACTTCCTTACAGATTCAATGCAATCTCTAAGAAAATATGAGCAGGCCTTGTTTGCAGAAATTATGACATTAAGCCTAAAATTTATATGGAGATCCAAGTGACCCAGAATGGCCAAAACAATCCTTAGGAAGAATAAATTCAGAGGATTCACACTTCTCAATTTCAAAACTAAGTATGAAGATAAAAGAATTAAGACAGTATGGTATGAGTAGAATGGTGAGCAAATAGATGAAGGGAAGAAAAGTGAGGGAGAAAAAAAAATCCCCTCACATTTACAGCTGATTTTCAGCAAGGGTGCCAAGACAATTCAATGAGGGAAAGAATAGTCCTTTCAACACATAATACTAGGATGACAAGATATCGGTAGAACCTGAATATGAATGTAATGAATATGCATGTAAAATAATGAATGTAATGAATATGTATGTTAAAATACATATCCACAGAATGTAAAAGAATGAAGTTGAATTGAATCCTTCCTCATACCATACTCAAAAATTAACTCAAAATAGATCATAGAGCTAAATATTAGAACTAAAACTTTAAAACTCATAGAAGAAAACAGAGGTAATCTTTTTAACCTTAGATTTAGCAATAGTTTCTTAGATATGACAGCAAAAGCATAGACAACAAAAGAGAAAGTAGGTAAACTGGACTTCATCAAAATTTTAGAAATCAGTGCTTCTAAAACATGACCAAGGAAGTGAAAGACAATCCACAGAATGGGAAAAAACATCTGCGAATCAGAAATCTAGTAAGGGTCTAGGATATATATGAGGAATTCTTACAACTCAACATTAAAAAGACAAATGGAAAAAATTAAAAATGGGCAAGTAATCTGAAGAGACATTTTTCCAAAGAAGATCTACAAAGAGGCTTATGAAAAGATGCTCAACATCATCAGTCATCAGGGAAATGTAAGTCAAAATCACAATGAGATGCTCCTTCACCCCCACTAGAATGGCTCTAATAAAAAAGACAAGAGTTGATGATGGTATATGAAATGAGAATTTTCATATACCTCTCGTAGGAATGTAAAATGATGAAACCACCATGGAAAACAGTCTGTTAGTTCCCCAAAGGCTAAACACAGAATTATGATTACCTAGTCCATTTCTACATCACATACCCAAAAGAAATGAAATACATATCCACATTAAAAAAAAGTGCAATAGATGATATGATACTATATGTGGAAAACCCAAAAGACTCCACTCCAAAACTGCTAGAACTTGTACAGGAATTCAGTAAAGTGTCAGGATATAAAATCAATGCACAGAAATCAGTTGCATTTCTCTACACCAACAACAAGACAGAAGAAAGAGAAATTAAGGAGTCCATCCCATTTACAATTGCACCCAAAACTATAAGATACCTAGGAATAAACCTAACCAAAGAGACTAAGAATCTATACTCAGAAAACTATAAAGTACTCATGAAAGAAATTGAGGAAGACACAAAGAAATGGAAAAATGTTCCATGCTCCTGGATTGGAAGAATAAATACTGTGAAAATATCTATGCTACCTAAGGCAATCTACACATTTAATGCAATTCTTATCAAAGTACCATCCATTTTTTTCAAAGAAATGGAACAAATAATCCTAAAATTTATATGGAACCAGAAAAGACCTCGAATAGCCAAAGGAATATTGAAAAAGAAAGCCAAAGTTGGTGGCATCACAATTCCGGACTTCAAGCTCTATTACAAAGCTGTCATCATCAAGACAGCATGGTACTGGCACAAAAACAGACACATAGATCAATGGAACAGAATAGAGAGCCCAGAAATAGACCCTCAACTCTATGGTCAACTCATCTTCGACAAAGCAGGAAAGAATGTCCAATGGAAAAAAGACAGCCTCTTCAATAAATGGTGTTGGGAAATTTGGACAGCCACATGCAGAAAAATGAAATTGGAACATTTCCTTACACCACACACGAAAATAGACTCAAAATGGATGAAGGATCTCAATGTGAGAAAGGAATCCATCAAAATCCTTGAGGAGAACACAGGCAGCAACCTCTTCGACGTCAGCCGCAGCAACATCTTCCTAGGAACATCACCAAAGGCAAGGGAAGCAAGGGCAAAAATGAACTATTGGGATTTTATCAAGATCAAAAGCTTTTGCACAGCAAAGGAAACAGTGAACAAAACTAAAAGACAACTGACAGAATGGGAGAAGATATTTGCAAATGACATATCAGATAAAGGGCTAGTGTCCAAAATCTATAAAGAACTTAGCAAACTCAACACCCAAAGAACAAATAATCCAATCAAGAAATGGGCAGAGGACATGAACAGACATTTCTGCAAAGAAGACATCCAGATGGCCAACAGACACATGAAAAAGTGCTCCATATCACTCGGCATCAGGGAAATACAAATCAAAACCACCATGAGATATCACCTCACACCAGTCAGAATGGCTAAAATTAACAAGTCAGGAAATGACAGATGCTGGCGAGGATGCGGAGAAAGGGGAACCCTCCTACACTGTTGGTGGGAATGCAAGCTGGTGCAACCACTCTGGAAAACAGCATGGAGGTTCCTCAAAATGTTGAAAATAGAACTACCCTATGACCCTGCAATTGCACTGCTGGGTATTTACCCTAAAGATACAAACGTAGTGATCCGAAGGGGCACGTGCACCCGAATGTTTATAGCAGCAATGTCTACAATAGCCAAACTATGGAAAGAACCTAGATGTCCATCTACAGACGAATGGATAAAGAAGATGTGGTATATATACACAATGGAATACTATGCAGCCATCAAAAGAAATGAAATCTTGCCATTTGCGACGACGTGGATGGAACTAGAGGGTATCATGCTTAGCGAAATAAGTCAATCGGAGAAAGACAACTATCATATGATCTCCCTGATATGAGGGAGAGGAGATGCAACATGGGGGGTAGAGGGGGTAGGAGAAGAGTAAATGAAACAAGATGGGATTGGGAGGGAGACAAACCATAAGTGACTCTTAATCTCACAAAACAAACTGAGGGTTGATGGGGGGAGGGGGTTGGGAGAGGGGGGGTGGGGTTATGGATATTGGGGAGGGTATGTGCTATGGTGAGTGCTGTTAAGTGTGTAAACCTGGCGATTTGCAGACCTGTACCCCTGGGGATAAAAATATATGTTTATAAAAAATTAAAAAAATTATAAAAAAAAAAAGTGCAATAATGCTCATGGCTCATTATTCCTACTAACCAAAATATAAAACAACCCAAATATCCATCAAATGATGGATAAACAATATGTGGTATATCCATATGATAGATAATTATTTGGCAATAAAAAAGGAGTAACATACTGATACATACTATACCATGGATGAACCTCAAAAACATTACACAGAATGAAAAAAACATGTCACAAAGCCACATATTTATGATACCAATTACACGAAATCTTAGAACAGGCAAATTTATAAACTAAAACACTAGAGAGTAGAACAGTGGTTGCCCACAGTTGGGGGGACTGAGGGAAAATGTGAGACTGCTAATTGGCATGATGGGTTTTTTTGGAATGCTGAAAATGTTTTAATACTGATTATGGTGACAGCCGCACAATTCTGTGACTACACAAAAACAAAACATTGAAATGTACACTTAAATGGATGAATTTTATGGTATGTAACATATAGCTCAATAAGCTGTTACAAAAAATACATACAGCTCAAAATGTGAGGACTGGAAGAGAAGGACACATATGACAGAAACTGCCTCAGATATCTGCAGTACTTAAAATACAGCCACAGATCACCTCCACTGTAGAGACTACTGAAACAAAAGGAAATGACCCCTCTAACAACTTGACTCTAAGATATAAAATTTATATAATACATAATGTTTTCCTTTTAAGAATTCCATGGGTAAATTTTTAACCAAAAATACCTATAGAATTCCTCTACACTTAAATAATAATCTTATTTTAAATCCAACCATCTACTTTTGAATAGCGAACAGTATCTAATAATGGTAAGAATAACAATAATCAGAATTAGCCTCATGATGCAAATAGAATTCATAAGATATGTCACAGTGATAGAAGGATATGCACCATCTCCAATCCTCTCAATAATCATACAATGAAGATGAGGAAATCAGGATTCAGAGACATTAAATGACGTGCCTTATTCAGCAAAGCTAGGATTTGAACTTAAGACTACCTGTCTCCAAAACCTGTGATCTTACGCCACACGATCTTCTATCTTCAAGACGGAATAAAGCTTCCAACGAGGCAGTAATAATACAAGAGACTAAGCACAAGTATGTCCTACTATAAAATTTTGTAATGTTAAAGCTTAAAGGAACCTCAGAGAACATCTACGCCAAGTACCTAATTTTACAAATGAGACAATGCTGTCTGCAGTCTCTGATCAGCTAGAGCTATTTCCACTACTCTCTGGTGTCCAATATACTATTAGACTATCTGCAAATCTTTCTTGATAGCCCGGCATAAGTCAAATGAGGAATCAAAGAAGAGCTATGTTTCAGAAGCTCATGGATGCACTGAATAAATAACCCAAAATTTACCTTTTTAGAGACTGTAATATTATTAAAAAATATATGTTCCTGTTACTTGCGAAGTATGCAGAATTCTGGTCGTACAGAATTTAGAATACTGATTTACAGCTACTTTGAATTCTTACCTTTGTGGCCACAAGAAACATGGTATAAAGGAACATAAGGTTATGCCTTGATACCGCCAGATGCTTCGTGTGCTGGAAAGTGAAGATAACTGACCCCAGTAGGGTTACCTTGGCAGGGCTGAAAATAAAACACATTATAAGTCAGTAAGTAACAAACATGATCCATCTCTATATTTCTCAAAGAATACTCTGGAAAATATTAATTTAATGAGTTATTAATAGACAAAAATGAGTTACATAAGTATACTTATAAAATTTTAGAAGTGCTAAGCTATATAAAGTATAATTTCACTCTAATAAAATACCAGAGATCTTAGAATGTTCATACATATATGATGATTCTCTGATAAGAGTTCATTTCTTTTTTTTTTTTTAAGATTTTATTTATTTATTTGACAGAGATCACAAGTAGACAGAGAGGCAGGCAGAGAGAGAGAGAGAGGGAAGCAGGCTCCCTGCTGAGCAGAGAGCCCGATGCGGGACTCGATCCCAGGACCCTGAGATCATGACCTGAGCTGAAGGCAGCGGCATCGGGCTCTCTGCTTGGCGGGGAGCCTGCTTCTCCCTCTCTCTCTGCCTGCCTCTCTGCCTATTTGTGATCTCTCTCTGTCAAATAAATAAAATCTTAAAAAAAAAAAAGGATGAGATTAAGAGAAAAAGAAATTAGGCTTATCTTAATGTCATTTTGCTATTCTTTGTTTCTAAGTTTGGGTTCTGTACCACAGTGCCTCATCATGGGTTCCTCTTAGCACACTCACATTCCATTTTGGATTGCACTCCCTTAGAGCATAAATTCAGAGGCACTGAATCTGAAAAGCAAGGATTCTGCAGACAATAAAATGATACAGGGAGTTGGAGAAGGACTGAGATTTAGGAAAATGTCCATGAGACTGGTTTGGAAGATCAGGATGCATTTAGAAAATATTCTTATGTTAGTTTCCGATGAAACTAGAAAATGAGCTTATCTGCATCCAAAATACCATAGTAGAATAGGTATATGGTAACAGAGACATTTCCATTCCAAAAGGGAGAAAATGAAAGGAAAGGAGGGAAAAAAGAGATCACTAGTCCTATGCAATTTCAAAATCCAGCAGGGCAAATTCCATTAGGTTTCAAAGTTCCAAGGCCTAGGAATAATCCCCTGTGACATTAGGATCCATACTCTGAGTCCACAGCTCCAACCTCTACACTCGTGGCTCTGGCCTCTGCACCTGTACTCTAACCTGTGAGCCTGGCCTCAGACCTCTAGGTCCATGGCTCCCAGCCAAAATTCATTTTTCCTTTTCTTTGAAGGGTAACACACGTTTGCAGCTGAGTTTTATCAGCCTGTTTCCTGCCTATAAATTTTTGGGAGTCTGACAGCCTCCTTTTATTTCACCTTATTTCTGTCCCTTTCAGTGAAAGCTAGCAGTGTTTCTACTGATAGAAGATTTTCAAAAACCTTGTGAGTCTCCAGCATACGACACGGATCCATGATATCAGTTAAGATGGTCCTTCATGTATCTTTTCTGGATAATCTCAGGTGCATTCCTGGCTTGTGCTGTGATGGCTGAATGGATCCATGAGTCACACACTTAATTTCTTTAACAGCAAAAGTTTTCCAGCCGCACCCTTTAATCTTTACCTTTAGAGTAAGACTTAGAAAGTCTCCACAACAGACTTTACTAAAAATGAATCTCCTAATTTAATCATCTTTTGCAATCTGTATAGGCTGAGTTCTTTCCAAATCGTCATCTTGTTTTCTTTGTTCAGCAGTTATTCCCTCAATTCAACTTTTCCTCTCTCACTCTACTAAAAGCAGCAAGGAGAAACCAGTCCAGACCTTTAACACTGCTTTGAAATCTCCTCAGCTAAATACCCAAGTTCACTGCTCACAAATTATGCTTTCCATGTAATTGTAGCAAACAACTCAACTAAGTTTTCTCCCACTATTAACTATATCACACCTCCTCCAATTTCCAATATCATGCTCCTCATTTTCTTCTGAGCCCTCACCTTTAACATTCATAATTCTACCAACATTGTGTTTATGACAATATATGTATTCTCTAAGACCATATGGGCTTTCTCTACTATGCAAAAGTATTTGGTAATACATAAATGGAAATTTCTATATATACACACATACACAAAATACCATAACAAACCAGTGATCAATCTCATCTGACCAACTGATAATTCTTTCATTCATCTAATATTTATTGAGTATCTACTACGTGGTAGATTTATTCAAGAATACAGTGCAAGTTCCCTGGCTTGTTCAAGGATACAAGCAAAAGAAAGAATAGTAAGAAATGAAGTCAAAGCAAATAGGGTATGGAAGAAAGGCAGATCTTGGGAGGATTTTACAGGCCATCTGGGCAGTCATTCCCAAGGTTTTGAACAAAGGAGAAACAATTTGATTTTGGTTATAAGAGCCCAAGAAATGTTTTACAAAAGACATTTCAAGGCATATGCTCAAAATGAGAAAAATTTCCCTTGAATCTCATTAATGCCTTACTTATAACTTATCAAAGCCTTATTTGTTCTATTTCTAAACTACCTCATTCACACTTTAAGGGGTACTTTCCTTCTAAGTTAAATTTCCTAGAATTTATTGGTCCACAGAAACATATACGTCATCACATAGACTGCTTCTAAACTTCATTTTTAATCTATTCTAATGAGCTTATTTTTAAATGGAGTCTTTCCTTACCTTGTTTACTATGACCACTATTCCCTAAGTATATTCCTTCTTGAGCTGTGGAAATAATAATTACATCTCTCTATTTCATTTTTGGGAGCATCAGGGATACATCTGTGAACTTATTTACGAATGAGTAAGTATCTTTAGATAACATTTAATGATCAGATTCTCTTAAATGGATGCAAAAGGTAGTCTCTGCATCCTACAATTATAGAGTGGTTTACCTTCTCTAATCTTATTTTTATGTGTAATTAAGCTCAACTCTCATTTTTAAAGCAACAATGTCTTATGATAACGAACTGATTTGTTCCCATAAGCTTAACATTTTACTACTATGTGAATTAATGTAGTCATTAATGAAAATGTCAAGAACCTGCAACTGATTCATTTCCATCCAGTGAAGTGTGTTCCTATGTAGTTTTTTCTCCATAAATACACACTGTTCCCACGATTCTATAAAAATCCAAGAGCTCTGGTTTGGTTTTATTTTCTAAGGGGAGGAACCCACAGAGAAAAGAATCGATATTTATTTTAAAAACTACATTTGAGAGAGCAGACTTTTTGAAAGAGTAAGTTTCCTGATTCTCCTCCCATTATCATGACTATTTTTTTAAGCTCCATTGCATCCATATTAAAAATGTGGTAAGATCTAAGGATAAAAAGCTGGTCTCAGTATAGATTACACCAACTCACTAGGACATCTTCAGCCATTCATCAGCTTCTGGTTTCCAACCTCCTTTTACCAACTGTTCAAAATTCGTGATAATGCTACCACCTGCACCTAAAAATAAAACAAGAATATTTAGCCAAATTTTATGGAGGAAGTATTTGAAACAACCCAAGAAAATCCCAATATAATTTTGAGTAGGAAGAAAATAGTTTTCTTGTATACTTGTGGTACTGAAACAATTGTAATTCCTCCCTTCGGTCAGTGTTGCCAACTGTCTATCATATCACAATTAAGGTTAAAATTAAGGTTAAAGAGCCTCAAGAACAGAGATGTTCCTAAAGGTTTATTTCAGGCCTGAAAACTAAAATTTTCTGCTTTATCATTTCATTCCCTGATACTAGTTTTAGATGCAGTACAATACAATAAGAGATTAGGGAAATTTGTTCAATTTCTACATGATACAGAGTAAAGATGAACCCATAATCAATCATATTTACTACTTCTAGTTATTTGGGATGAAAAAAAAAATACAAAAAAGAGCAAATTTTAATATAATCTTTTTACATAATTTCTTAAGTCAACTTATTTTATTTATGGTGGTACTATACCTTAATTAACTATGAATCTCTCTGGTTCTGAGTTACTAATCAAATCAATCAGAAGAATTTTATATTGTAAGGTAGTCAGGCTCAAAATAATGGCTGATGACTAGTACTAGTGAAAGTGCTAGTTATGAATTAACTTTACTAGCCGAGAGAAGACTTCCTTCTTCCAAAAATACTGTTACTAAAGTATGTGACCCTTATTAATTTTGCTAGACAATCCTTCAGTAGCAGTAATATATCAGTAACAGAATATTTACAAACACATAATGTTAACATTACCTCGAGCCCATCCAATAGCTATCATGACTATCCAGCCATTTTTGTAATAGCTATTAGCATGTGTGACTCCACCTACTATTTTCCAAGTTCTGGTCACTTCCTTCATTCCCGCAGCCAAGAGTTGAACAGGTAGGAAAGAATAGCCCTGGGAAACTAGGTCATATGGGCAAAAAAATATAATATACCTGAAATTAAAATTTAAATATTTTATTTAATATATAAAGTATAAATATTTATAATAAAAGTATGTTAATAAATATTTTATAAATAAAATGTTAAATATATTAGGTATAATGTGCATTAATATATAGATAAAAATTATTTAATGAATATTTAACATACACTCAATTTAGTTGAGTAAGTTAGACTTTTTTTTTTTTTTTAAGATTTTTTATTTATTTGTCAGAGAGAGAGGGAGAGAGAGCAAGCACAGGCAGACAGAATGGCAGGCAGAGGCAGAGGGAGAAGCAGGCTCCTGCTGAGCAAGGAGCCCAATGCGGGACTCGATCCCAGGACGCTGGAATCATGACCTGAGCCGAAGGCAGCTGCTTAACCAACTGAGCCACCCAGGCGTCCCTAGACTTTTTTTTTTTTTTAAGATTTTATTTATTTATTTGACAGAGAGAGATCACAAGCAGGCAGAGAGGCAGGCAGAGAGAGAGGAGGAAGCAGGCTCCTGCTGAGCAGAGAGCCCGATGCGGGGCTCGATCCCAGGACCCTGAGATCATGACCTGAGCCCAAGGCAGAGGCTTAACCCACTGAGCCACCCAGGTGCCCCAATAAGTTAGAATTTTAAACCATTAAATCACAAGAGCAATATAAAAAAATAAAAACCCAGCATATTGGCAATAACAATTTGGCAAAGCACAACGAACTGAATTACCCATATAAACCAAGAATTTGACTTCAAGAAAACCATAGATTGGGTAGTCAATTTTTCTAAATCACAAGAGACATATATAATAATCTGCCCAAACGACAGGATCAAAGGGGAATTTCATCTTGATTGGACTTCTGAATATTCTATATATGCAGAAAATATTTACTGAGTTCCTAATTTGTGCCTATACTCTTCTAGAAGGTAAGTGCTGAATCCACTCACTAAATAAAGCAAATGTATAATCACTTCTAGGATAGGGGCTTCTCTAACTGAAGTGTGTTTGTCCTCTGGGAAAAGGAATTAGAGAAGAGCTCTTAGTAGCGAGAAGAGCTGCATTTCAACCCTTTCAAACATCTTTACCTGTGCCCTTTTGTGCAGCACATAAACTAGGGTCTATACACAGAAAGGTGATAACTCTCAAGGAGACAGATTTGTGCTGAGGAAAAATATTTTTACATACAGGTAAAAGAATATGAAAAATGTTCCCTAAATTGTGATACTAGTTTAAAAACAATTCACTCCCCAGGTAAATTATGTTTTGAAACTTAATTTTTTCTCTAAGCACCTGTTCAAACAGTATACCAACTGCATTAACTGGAAAACACACTAGTTTTTTTTTCTCCCATTTCTAAAATACTCTGGCAGACAATTTCATGCGTAAAGCAGAACATAATCTTCTAATGGAGTGATATAGAATACACCACATGAAAGAAGTATTATACGTCTTCTAAAAGAACTGCAACTCATGATTCATAAAGTCAGAATTCCCAAGAGTATTCATAGAATATGAAATTATTTGTTAAAATACTACTTCAAAGATCCAGTGCAAAATGCAATGGTTTGTTTAGGCTTAAGCACCCTTTCCTCATCTCCACTTACCAATTCCTTCCTATTCTTCAAGGTCCCCCCCAAATACTACCTACCATGTATGTCGACATGGGGAGTTTCATTTTAATATTTTCAGTTCAGACTAAATTCTGATGGCTCTGTACAAGTAAAACAATCAGTTCTTCTGCCTCAACAGATCTCTTTACATATTTTTCTCTAGAACATATAAAGAGTGTAAAGTTCATAATAAATTATTTTTTTTTAAGGATTTTATTCATTTCATTTGACAGACAGAGATCACAAGTAGGCAGAGAGGCAGGCAGAGAGAGAGAGGAGGACGCAGGCTCCTTGCCGAGCAGAGAGCCCGATGTGGGGCTCGATCCCAGAACCCTGGGATCATGACCTGAGCCGAAAGCAGAGGCTTTAACCCACTGAGCCACCCAGGCGCCCCCATAATAAATTATAATAGTCCTTAGATGGCAGTAATCATTCATTTTGTTATCCCCCCATCTAAAACTCAGCATGAGGAAAAGTAGCTCTGAATTAAGCAATATTAGCAGTTAATCAGGAGACAAAATATATCAAATCAAAGAATCAGTTGATAATTAAAGAGTCTGAGAGAAAGGAATAAATTATCTGACAGTAATAAAAAGCATTTTGAAAACTCATATCATTTAAAAATTTTACATGTTCATATATTTTTGAGAGCCTCCTATACACCTTTCTCTTTAAATACAGAATAAGGTAGTCGACTAAGTATTGGGGGGGAGGAGTTACACTTAAAGTAAGCAATTTTTTTAAATATTTTTAAATGTAATAAAAATGCTTTGGTATCTACCATAGATCAGATTAAGGAAGGGGAATTAGGTTTCCCTTTAGCAGTAATGAATGCTCAAAAGTAAAATACTCAAAGAAACAACAAAAACTTAACAAATACAGCATAATGACCCCATTTTCATTTCCTACACCAAGACTATCTTTAACATTAGTTAAAAACCTAAACTATTATGAACTTTGACTTTTTAAATTCAACTATGTGCCAATGTGACATACAGTCTAAAATTTTTTATTGCTATTTTTAAATACAAATTTTTTTTTTTTAATTTGACAGAGAGAAATCGCAAGTAGGCAGAGAGGCAGGCAGAGAGAGAGGAGGAAGCAGGCTCCCCACTGAGCAGACAGCCCGACGCGGGGCTTGAACCCAGGACCCGGGATCATGACCTAAGCCGAAGGCAGCGGCTTAACCCACTGAGCCATCAAGGCGCCCCTTATTGCTATTTTTAAATAAACAACCCTTTATCTTATTTAATCAGATATTGCTAAAGTATACCAATAATAAGCTAACATTTTAAACAGAAAACAATTCTCATTTCAAGTGTTAAATAGCCACAGGGCAATAAAAAAACAATTGTGTATTGTTCTCAGTAGATTCACAAATAAACATATCAGACCAATGGCTCCCTACAGAGTCCTTCTTGCTCTATAATATAAGTTAGCTTTTTAAAATTTCCATAATGAACCACTCAACCAACACTCATTAAGCAGTCACCATGTCCCTCCTTTTATAAAGATTATATTTCTCCTTACTAAAATCATCACATCTAAGGCAACTTTAACTTGTAAAGTGTCTAAAGAAAACATATTGGAAAAGAAGAAAAAATGGAAAATATCAGACAAGAAATAGAAAGAGAAGGCAAATGATTTCTCATACATTTTTAAGTCACATAGGTTAAAAGAGAGAAATAAAAAGCAAAGAAAAGTTCAAAATATAGAAGTTAGTCTAAAACAGGATACAAACAAGATACCAGGCCACTGACAAATGAAAGCTAAAACAGTTTAAGGAGGAAAGATGAAAGTAAAATTTAGGTTAATACCAAGAACTGAGCAGAGAAAAGCTTCCACAGTTATCAGAGAACCCTTATTTTCACTCCATTATTAATTCTACTCCTCTGACTCCAAAAGACAGTATTACTTAACTAAGCCAAAGCAGAATGACAAATTAAATATACTTCATATTAGTCCAATATGACAACTTTGCTCTTCCTATTACTCTAGTAAATTAATAAGTTCATGTATTTTATGTATGCTTTGAAAAAGACTACTGAAGGATGACAGACCTATAAAGCTATACTTTTTCTTGAACTTTTCCTCAAAGCAATACAGTCTCGAAGTATGCAAATGTGCAGTATTTAATAGTTGATACTTGGAAGTTTAAGGAAACCAAAGTGCGGCATAAAACCCAGTACACAGAAAAATTACAAAATACTAATTTCTCCAGGAACAGTTTTCAAAAAGAAAAATCCTATGAAGGTGTACACTGTCTTCCAAACAATACTATACTGTGACACACCAAGCTATTGTTTGCCGTTGCCAGTAGATGGTGCTAATATCCACATGTGAGCACTATGAGCTATTGTACTAAATAAAGATGGCCTTCCCAATCAGTGCATTCAGAGTCCGGTAGTTTAGCTTGCTAGAGTTTGAAGTACATTCCAAACATAATTTTATCTCTCAAATTACAATCAAATAAAGATTATAAATTTTTTCTCAACATTAAAACCTTAAAAATCGTAAAATACGCTGTGTCTTTGAACAAGTATCATATTTTATATTTAAAGATCTGAGAGGACAGAAATATTACCTGTATTTCCAGAATCCAAAACAACACACTACATAAGAGCCAACTATAGACAGACTAGATTTGAATCCCAGCCCCAACTAGTAGAAGATATCTGTGTTACCTTAGGCAAGTTACTTAACCCATCTTGCTCAGTTATATCATCTGCTAAATGAAAATAAAATAGTACCTACCTCACACAGTTCTTATAAGGTTTAAGGGAGATAATACATATAAAACACTTAAAAAAATGTTTAGGACATAGTGAATACTCTATCAGTGGTTGCTATTATTATTGTTTTGTAACCAATAACATTGATCATCAACAGAATAAATAAAATATAGGTATTAATAAATTATAGAGCATAAGAAGGAAGGTACTACAAGAACTTGCAAAGACACAGCTGAATCTTACTAACATAATTTTGACTGAAAATAACAAGTCCTGGGGTCCCTGGGTGGCTCCGTGGGCCAAGTTCTGCCTTTGGTTCAGGTTGTAATCCCAGGGTGCTGGGATCAAGCCCCGCATCAGGCTCCCTGCGCAGGGGGGAGTCTGCTTCTAACTCTGCCTCTACACCCACCACCCCACTCCTCTCTCTCTCAAATAAATTAAAAAAAAAAAAAAAAACACATCCCAGAAAACCATATGCAGTGTAATACTCCATTTTAAAATAGGGGCAAAAATAAATAAAACTAAAAACTTATTGTGTAGATATTCATATATATTATTTTATATATATGATTACAGATTATACATGTGAATATATATACGTACATATAATTATATATGACATATATTATTATGCCTTCTTTTTTTAGAAAGGTAAGAATAAACACAAACAGGAAAGAGGTTATCTGCAGGAAAAGTACAGAGAAGTGGGACAGGGGAAAAGAAAGTTATTGGTAAGGTCCAGTTCTTAGGTTGGATCCAATACAATGGAAGTGTCAATTAGTTAACCATTTTGAGAAATGATTTGGCATTACATAGCATAGTTTAAAAATCACTTCCTCTGTAACTCCGTAAATCTACTCTTAAGCAAATACCAAGAGAAAATCTTGCTCATGTACACCAGTAAGTATATATAAGAATGTTCTTAGCAACACTGTTTGCAATAGAAAAATAACTAGAAACAACTCTGCCAACAGAATAATGAATAAATTATGACAATTCATTCTAGTATGCTGTAAGTGAAAAAAAAAATTACAACCATACACAATAAGACTGAATCTCAAGAACACAGACTGACCAAAAACAGCAAGTTAGAGAAAAATATGTACACACAATACCATATATATTGAAAAACTGTATTGCTTAGGGATATAAACATATCCTAAAACTACACAGAAAAGTAAAGGAATGGATAAGCACAAAATTAAGAGTAATGGTTACCTCTGAGAAAGGAAGAAAGGAGATGGGATCGAGCAGGCGGCGGGATAGTAGCATACAAGGGATACAGAAACTGACGGCAAGGCTTTAGGGAAAATGGTGGCAGCTCTGGCTGTACAGACTTTGATCTCCTCAAATCCCAACATAAAAAAAGGGCAACTAGAAAGCAAAACCAAATCCCATCCAAAACACTTAAAATTATGTGACAAGGTATCCCTTCAAACCCCAAAAGGCAAAAGCGCAGAGACAATTCACAGATACCCACAAGACCTCTACTTTTTGGAAGGAAGGAAACAACAAGGTGGAAACTAATGGACCTAAGAACAAAACAACTCCAAAATAGCAAATGAGTATTCACCGAAAGTACAAGAGGCCAATTTGGAAACAATAATAACAGCTGAACTGGGAGAGACTCTGGCATTCTCCAATACCAGGTGAGAAAAAGGGTCCATAGTAAAAAGGTCTAAGGGGTTAAAGCAGTTTAGTCCCCATGAACTTTCAAAACGGATCCACCCAAGCTGTCTCCCAGAACAAGCCCCACGTGAAGAAAACACTAGTATACAATCAAAACTGAGCAGTACAGAGCAATAGAAGAAATGGAAGGTTCAGACCAAACTGGATTAAGGGGAAAGAGACACAGGAAAACTGAGAAAGTTCTGGTCCTCATCTTCTGAACACTATAAAAACAACAGAAGCAGGAGTTAGCTCTATGAAGTCATAACGTCTTTCCTGAATTCCACCTTACCCTAAAAGTTCAAGAAACCTAATTCGACCTAAAATGACCAAAAGAAAGATATCAAGGTCAAATCCCACATAAATTTATTTAAAAAAAAAAAAAGGCGGAATAAATCCCTACAGATAATGAAAGCATTCAGGAAAATGTGTCCACCAAAAAGATCAAAATTCCGACCTACTGTTCAAAATAAGCTAAAGACATTAAGAAAAGTGATACAACATATAAAAGAACAACAACATACATCTGAATTAGAAAAACTGAGAACTGAAGATACAATTCTCAGGAAAAAAAAAATTTCTTTAAAGAAAAAGAAATCACTTCAGTAATGAAAACCGAACTAGAATGAAAACAAAGAGAAATAAACATAACAATACCTTGAAAGAAACAGAAGGGGAAACATTTTAAAGTTTAAAAAAGAGATTTAAAAAGTCACTGAAGAAAGACAAAGAGCCATATACCAACCATAAAAGTCTTGAAGAGTACAAATACTAAAATAACTTGTTCTCAATTAAAAACAAACGAACAAAAAGTACCTACTAAAAAGAACATACCACATACCTAGAAATATTGACCCAGAAGGACCAACATCAAGACTTACTTTATTTACATTAGTAGGCATTAATAGGAAAAAAATTATTTTGGGCATCTAGAAGAATATGTGACTTATAAGGGAAAGAAAATAAAGTGATTACCAAACTTTCTCACAGCAATGCTTTATGACATAAGAAATGGAGTAACATTTTAAAATCCTCAAAGATACAAAGTATGATCCAATTTATTTATACCCAGTAAAACTAACTTTCAAGTACAAAAGACACAGACAAACGCCAACATATGGGATCAGTGATGCATCTCCTAGAGCATAAGCTTCAAACAACTAAAATTACTAAAAAGACACAGACATAAGGACTGGTGATAAGCATTAAACATACAGTTAACTGTAAAACTAAGACTGAATGAGGATTAGGAAGCAAAAAGTAATAGTGTGTAATGGTTGTAAGACTATGTAGAATAGCACAACTATTTTAAAAATGGGAAGAGAACGAGAAGTGTATATGCAGAAAAATTAATGTAATCCCATCAGTAGAAGTTTAGTACTGTTACTCCAAAGCTACTATGTATTGTGTGTATAATGAAGAATAAAAGAAATGAGTAATGTTGGAATATTCTATTATGTCTTGTGCCCTCAAGAGAGAAAATTCTTAGTGTAGAAGAAAGGATACACACACACACACACACACAAATATATTACATATACATTATATATATACACACAGAAAGTTTAGTGAAGGCTCTATGGTCTTGCATTTGAATTAGAAATAGAATAATTTTCATCCTTATTTTTCCTAGTTCTGTCCACTAAAAAGACTTAGAAACAATATCAATCCAGTAATAACAAACATCTCTAGTGCTAAAATTTTGGTCTTGAAATGCCATTTCTCACTAAGAGAAACCAGAGCTTCTTAGAGAAATGAGTGATTCCAGAAGAAAATTATAAGGTGAATCTTAATATTAAGTAGCAAGGAGCTAATCAGTTTGAAGAACCAATCTGAAGAAGCTCCCACCAGCCAAAGATGAAACAATTTATCTTCAATAATGACAACTGCAATTTATTGAAACCTATAAAATATGCTTAAATCCATAAGTT
Source organism: Lutra lutra (assembly GCF_902655055.1). Taxonomy (NCBI): domain Eukaryota; kingdom Metazoa; phylum Chordata; class Mammalia; order Carnivora; family Mustelidae; genus Lutra; species Lutra lutra. The sequence continues at coordinate 69,066,533 of NC_062290.1, read as the reverse complement.
CATAATTACTCAAAAAACAAAAAAATAGACCATCGTTGGAGGATGACAGAGGACCAATTAATTACCATGAAAACTGGTACGTAAAGATAAAGAATCAAGGATTTATCCTGCTGTTCCTATATGTCCATACAACTGGATAACCAAATAATAGATGATTAGTGGGAAGTATTTATTTATACTACTTCATATAATACACAAGAAAAGATAGAATTAGACTATCAACATTTTGTAATTCCCAGTTAATTAAATCAGTCTTTAAATGTAAGTGTGCCAATGTCAACAAAAAAAGAAAGCAAATCAGATATTTTAGGTCTTTTATGGTCTTGCCAAAGGAATCTAACCTAAATCTGATTTGTATTGAGTCAAACTACCAATTTTCAGGAATCCTCTGTATCCTCTGTAGGATACAGAAATATAATGATATGCACCATGAGTACACAATCAGTGCATTCCAGGCTATGGAAAACTCTACATGTCAAATGACTCTGGTTCTTCAAGAGATAAAATTATAAGGGAAATAAGGAATGGAGAGGAAACCTATAAAATGAAAGCAACTTAAGAAACATCAATTTTTTTAATAGGCATGACTAAAGGATAGTATCTAGGGATGCATTTGGATGATAAAATTATAAAAATATACAAGTAATTACCATTAAAGTGAAGATAATGGTGTGCTACTATAATGCTTATTTAAGGTGAGAAAAGCATTGTGACTGGAATGGGACACACAGAAGGGGGTTTTAGGATGAATGGTTAAGTCTTCTCTCTAGACTTGGGTAGTGGATTCAAGGTTATACTTCAGAATAATTCATTAGGCAAAACACGGTTTTTTGTGGTTTTCTGAATTTCACTTTATAATAAAAAGATTCTTATTCTACATAATGAAAATGCAGTTTTGGGGCGCCTGGGTGGCTCAGTGGGTTAAGCCTCTGCCTTCGGCTCAGGTCATGATCCCAGGTCCTGGGTTCGAGCCCCACATCGGGCTTTCTGCTCAGCAGGGAGCCTGCTTCCTCCTCTCTCTCTGTCAAATGAATAAATAAAATCTTTAAAAAAAAAATTTTTTTAAAAATGCAGTTTTTATTGTATCACAGTTCTTTACACTTCGCATATATTTTATAAATTTTCTTTTGTACCTGTTCAGTATTAATTGAAAATTTTTAAAGAAAAAAAAATATTGTGGGGCGCCTGGGTGGCTCAGTGGGTTAAGCCGCTGCCTTCGGCTCAGGTCATGATCCCAGGTCCTGGGTTCGAGCCCCACATCGGGCTTTCTGCTCAGCAGGGAGCCTGCTTCCTTCTCTCTCTCTGCCTGCCTCTCTGCTTACTTGTGATTTCTCTCTGTCAAATAAATAAATAAAATCTTTAAAAAAATATATTGTAATAAATCAACAAATAAAAATAAGACAAAAGATTTGGTCCTAAAAAAAGAAAACTGTTCAAAATGAACATTTATCTAAGGGCACCTGAGTGGCTCAGCTGGTTAAATGTGTCTGCCTTTGGCTCAGGTCATGATCCCAGGATCCTGGTATAGAGCCCCACATCAGGGTCCCTGCTCAGCAGGGTGTCTGTTTCTCCCTCTTCCTCTGACCCTCTGCCTGCTTGTGTGTATGCTCTCTCTCTCTCCACCCTCCCTCCAAATAAATAAATAAATAAATAAATCTTAAGGAAAAAAAGAAAACTCATCTTGGTTAAGATCATAGTCCAAATGCTAAGTTGAATTCAGGCCCTGCCACTCACCAATTCCCTAAGCCTCAATTTCCTCCTATACAAAAATGGGATAATAAAAGATCTGAGGATAACAAATAATATTTTTATAATATTATTTTTATGTTATTTATAATATTCGTATATTCTTATTATTATATTATTAATTCACCATGTAAAAATGCATTCATTTTCCATTTCTAACATAACTTTTTAATTTAAGCCAAGAAAGCATCCATTTATAGAAAAGCAATTTTATATCATTTAATGGATCAAATAATCAAGATCTAGAATTCCTTACTACTCAAGTACAGAAATCCCTTATAACAATACATAGCAGTCCATTTCTTTAGCAATGTATTTACTGAACACAGAAAAGTACTTATCACACAGTTCACAAAACAAAGTCCCTGTTCTCATAAGCTATTATTCTAGTAGAATGACACAGACCAAGATAAAAAAGAAATAAACAGATAATAGATCAGATAGTAATAAGCCTAAGAAGAAAAATAAAGAAGGATGATGTGATACTCATGGGAGAGAAGGTACTATTTTGGTCAGGGAGACCTCTCTGAAAGAAAAATAATTAATTAATTAATTAATTTAATTAAAATATATATATATATATGCCTTCTGGGGAAACAGCATTAGAGAGAAGACAGCAAGTACAAAAGTACTGAGGTAGAAAAATACCTTATGTGTTCAAGAAATGATAAAACCAATGGTGGCTAAAACAGAATGAATAAGAATACAGTAGAAAGACATTACATCAGAAAGAATGAAAGGGTAGATATTGTAGGGTTTTATAGGCCACTGTAAAGAGTTTTAGATTTTGTTCTTAATCAGATTAAGAAACTACTGAGCCTAGGAGTAGTATTTTTTTTTTTTTAAGTAGGGTCTATAACCAGCATGGAGCCCGACATAGGGCTTGAACTCATGACCCTGAGATTGAGACCTGAGCTGAGATCAAGAGTCGGACACTTAACCTACTGAGCCACCCAGGCACCACTCTAACTTGTTTTTATTAATCACTTTGTCCATGCAAAAAAGAGTGGTGGTTAGTATACAGGAGCAGAAGTGGAAATAACAGTAAGTGTCAGACTCCGGCTATCCTACCTTTTATATAGTCTCAGCATTATAAAAATTGTAATAAATTAAATTTTAAAAATTATAATAGGGGCGCCTGGGTGGCTCAGTGGGTTAAGCCGCTGCCTTCGGCTCAAGTCATGATCTCAGGGTCCTGGGATCGAGTCCCACATCGGGCTCTCTGCTCAGCAAGAAGCCGGCTTCCCTCTCTCTCTCTCTCTGCCTGCCTCTCCGTCTACTTGTGATCTCTGTCAAATAAATAAATAAAATCTTTCAAAAAAAATTATAATAAATGCTAAGCTAATATCTTTTTAAAATATTGTTATAAAAATAAAAGTCCTTGAGAAATGCTTTTAAAACATAGCATTATAGGGACGCCTGGGTGGCTCAGTTGGTTAAGCAGCTGCCTTCGGCTCAGGTCATGATCCCAGAGTCCTGGGATTGAGTCCCACATCGGGCTCCTTGCTCGGCAGGGAGCCTGCTTCTCCCTCTGCCTCTGCCTGCCACTCTGTATGCCTGTGCTCGCTCTCTCTTCCTCTCTCTCTCTGATAAATAAATAAAATCTTAAAAAAAAAAACAAAAAACATAGCATTATACCCTTGAGGTCCACCCATGTTGTTGTCAATAGCAAGATCCATTCTTTTTTATAGCTGAATAATATTCCATTGTATGTATATACCGTATTTTTTTGCTTCATATCTTGGCTATTATAAATGATGCTACAATAAACACAGAGGTGCATGTATCTTTTCAAATTAGGATTTTCATTTTCATTTTACCCAGTAGTGGAATTACTTGATCAAATAGAAATTCTATTTTTAATTTTTTAAGGAACCCTCATTCTGTTTTCCACAATGGTTGTACCAATTTGCGTTCCTAGCTACAGTGCACAAGGGTTCCTTGTTCTCCACGTCCAGGCCAACACTTGCTGTTTCTTGTGTTTTTCACTTTAGACATTCTGACAGGTGTGAGGTAATATCTCATTGTACCTTTGATTTGCATTTTCCTGATAGTGATTGGTCCTAAAATAGAAATGCTAGATGGTATAATGCTAAATAACATACGTCAAAGAAGACAAATACAATGATTTTACTTACACGTGGAATTTAAGAAGCAAAACAAACAAACAAAGAAAAAAAGAGATGAGGGGCCCCTGGGTGGCTCAGTCATTAAGTGTCTGCCTTTGGCTCAGGTCATGATCAGGTCATTATCCCAGAGCCCTGGAATCAAGCCCCACATAGGGCTCCCCGCACAGCAGGAAGCCTGCTTCTCCCTCTCCACTCCACCTGCTTGCGTTCCCTCTCTCGCTGTCTCTCTCTCTGTCAAATAAATAAATAAATCTTAGGAAGGAAGGAAGGAAGAAAGGAAGGGAAGGAGGGAAGGAGAGAGGGAGGAAGAAAGGAAGAAAAGAGAGACCAAAACACTCTTAAATACAGAGAACAAACTGCTGGTTGCCAAAGGCCAGATGGTAGGGTGATGGATGAAATAGATAAAGGAGTTTAAGAGTACACTTATCATTATGGGCACTGAGTAAGAATTCTTGAAACATTATACTGTACACCAAAACTAATATAACATTATATGTTAATTGTACTTCAAAAAAAGAAAGAAAACACATAACCAGTGGAAGACTACGCTTTTATAAGAGGTGGTTAAACAAATCCATGAGAAATAGAGACACCTGCCTGGCTCAGTTGGTAAAGCATGCACTACTGATGTCAGGATCATGAGTTTAATCCAACATTGGGGGTAGAGTTTACTTTAAAAAAAAAAAAAAACAAAAATCTAATTTATGAGAGATAGTGGCTATTAAATGTTAAGGTTCTAAAGTCAAATTTCCTGGTTTTGATCCTAGTTCAATCACTAAACACGTAAATTTTAGCAAAGTTTCTCGATACCTCAATTTTCTCATTTGTCAAATGTGAAAAATAATGGTTATAGTACTCATGATTAAATATGAATATAAAGAATTTAGCTGATATACAGTTAACAACTCAGTAAATATTAGCTATCAAATTTATTATTCTATTTCCACTTATTTCCACTGCCACACATTTCCACTACTACTTTTTCACACTGCCATCACTATGTATAATATTCCCCTTTAAGACTGGTTATATACCCATTTAAAAATTATCACAAAAAGGGACGCCTGGGTGGCTCAGTTGGTTAAGCGGCTGCCTTCAGCTCAAGTCATGATTCCAGCGTCCTGGGATCGAGTCCCGCATCGGGCTCCTTGCTCAGCAGGAGCCTGCTTCTCCCTCTGCCTCTGCCTGCCATTCTGTCTGCCTGTGCTTGCTCTCTCTCCCTCTCTCCCTGACAAATAAATAAAATCTTTAAAAAAAAAAAAAATTATCACAAAAAAAATGAACTTTAAGTATTCCTAACATTACATATTTGATACGGTTTTTATTCAAAAGTATAGTTTTTGCTTCAGACATAGCAAAGCACTTTGTATTATAGTTTTCTTTTAGCTTTATGGATCACTCTCCTTAAGGATAACTAAATATTTGAATTTGTAAGAAACCAAAGCAATTCCTGCTAACATTTTTTTCTTCACTTCAAAATTAAATTAAAAACAAAATTAGGGGCACCTGGGTGGCTCAGTCATTAAGCATCTGCCTTCAGGTCAGGTCATGATCCCAGGGTCCTGGGATGGAGCCCTCCATCAGGCTCCCTGCTCAGCGGGAAGCCTGCTTCTCCTTCTCCCATTCCCCCTGCTTGTGTTCCCTCTCTTGCTGTCTCTCTCTCTCTCTCTCTGTCAAATAAATAAATAAATAATCTAAAAAACAAACACAAAACAAAATTAATGTTACATCCCACAAGGCTCTGAAAAATCCAACAGAGACTATGAAAAGAACGATTATTACATACCAATCATAATCACTTGGACTTTTTGTGTGTAGTTAGTCACATTCTTATTTTATCCTGCTGTATATCTGTATGTATGAGTAGTTAGAAAAACCGTTTGGGGCCAAATATTTGGTGCCCTTTCACATTTGACAAGCTTCCAACTAAAGATACGTAAGAAAATGGTAACAATACTTGCCTCTGGGACAGGATATAAGTGAAGGGTGAGAAAGACAAACTTTGTACTTAAAAACATTGGCTTAATTTGGGTTCCTTCCTTAGCACATGCATTCACTTTTGGAACATAAAATAGGTTTTAAAGAAAAAAAGATTCATTTATTAATAATTTACAAAACAATTTTTAAAATGTCTCATATTTCACCATAATGGCAGCTTACCAGATTGAAGATGCCAGTAATATATTAGTGTTGTTTGCAAGAAACCTCAACGGAGGCTCTGCAAGCAATACACAGGATAAAATTCCTCCACCAAAGCAATGGAGCATAGCAGTAAACCAGCTTGAAAGAGGATTCTTCCATGCCACTGCCGCAGCTCCTGAAATGGTAAAATAAAAATGTGGTCTGAGATAACTGTATGCTAAACAAATCCTAAGGTACCAATGGCTAAAGAAATAAACTTAATTTCATAACTTTCAAAAGCTTACTATTACTCATAGGTGTGGCAATCATGATCATCACAACTCTACCTATTATTCTTTAAACCAAGACTGGAAACATTTTAAGACATACATAATTTGGGGCACCTTTAAAATACTCTGTCCGGGCTCTTACTGCCAGTTTCCCAGTAGCACATTATTATAAACAATCTCCCCACCTACTCTCTCCTTTTATTCCCAGCCCTATTTTAAGTACTTCCAGTTGATATGTCAGAGCAAATTTGAAGAAAAATTATCTTAAACACTTTAAAAAATAAAAGCTGAAATAAATAAACTAAGCTTTTAACATGACAGGCTAGAAACAGAATCACAAAATAAACCCAGAGGTGAAAGGTTGATGAGGAACAGATACATACACAATCTTAAAATGCTTCCTAACAAGGCACTTATTAATTACAGAAGGAAATAGTAATTTTAGAGTGGAGAAACCTTGCAGACATTACTATAAACAAACATCAGGTGACTCTTGTTATGATTCACCAAGAACACATCTTTCTCCTACAGTACTGCTACCAACAATATATAACCTAAACTAACCTAATCAGATACACCCAAACTGAGGGCGCTTCTGGAAAAAAAACCTCGCCTATACTTTAGCAAAGCCAAGTCAAGAAATACAAAAACAAAACAAAGGCTGATGAAATGCTCCAGATTAAATAACATGAAAGAGGCAACAACTACATACAATGCATATTCTAGATCATATCCTGGAGTGGGAAAGAATATTTATAAATGACCTTTTTGGACAACTGATGAAATCTAAATATGGACCCTGGCCTAATAACGGTGTTGTATCACTGTTAAACTTTCTGATTTTAGTAACTGTTTTGTGGTTCGTAAATATTAACACACTTAAGTAATTTGAAGTAACTGGGCAAATGCTTCCAATTTACATTCAAGTGGCTCTGAAAAAATAATATGCATAAATAAAAACACACAAAGAGATGCTAAAGTACAAACTTCTAGTTATAAAATGAATAAATTCTGGGGATTTAATGTACAGCATAGTGACTACAGTTATTAATACTGTATTGTACACTTAAAATTTGCTAAGACAGTCGATCTCAAGTCACCACCACCAATTTAAAAAAAAAAAGTAACCATGTGAGATAATGGGTGTGCTAATTAACTTGAGTGAGAATCATTTAACAATCCATATGTATATCAAACCATCAAATTGTACACTTTGAAGATATATAATTTTATCAATTATACCTCAATAAAGCTGGAAAAAAATATATGGGGCAGAATGTAAATGGTTGGTGAATCTGAGTAAAGTATATGAGAATTTCTTGACCTATTCTGGCAATTCTCTAAGTATGAAATATCAAAGGGAAAGTACAAAAAAATAAAAAATAAACTCAGCCAGAAAAATAGAAGCAATTTATAAAAATAAAAGTAGAAACCCATTAAACAGAAGCTAGAATAGGGAGATGAAGATGGGCAACCAGAAAACCAACCCAAAGTTATTACTGGAAAAGACCAATAAAACAGACCATTGTTCAACAAGTCTAAGAAAGGGGCAGGAGCAGAAACAAAAATAATGCAAAACATTAGAAGGAAAAATAAGGAAATAGTTTTATAGAGTTTTTTAATTATAGGAAAGCAACATGCATTTAATCTAATAAATGTGAAGATGCTGTTGAAATGGACAGTGTAAATCAGCAAAATTCCCTTAAGAATAGACAGAAACTTGAATCTACATATAACTATGGGGGAAAAAACTACAGGGCAAAGATCTATCTTAAGAAAGGTGCTAACCTCAATAAATTAATGGAAAAAATTTACCAAATATTTTTGGATTACTCATTTTTATTCTATATAACCATTATGGAATATAGCAAAGGAGAAAAACTTAAATCATTCTATGAAACATACTCCCAACATCAAAAATTATAAATAAAGAAAAAAGAGACAGTGAGAGAGGAAGGAGGAAGGGAAAAAGATAGGAAGGGAGGGAGGAAGGAAAGGAAGAAGATACACTATAATTCTAACTTAGAAGTATAATAACAAATTGAAATCAGTAGTTTTTTGAAAAGATAATAAATCATGACCAAGTAGATTTTATCCAAAGAATTAAAAAGGATTCAATATCTGAAAATTCATTTAAATCATTCACCATACTAACAAATTATCATCTCTCCTTTAGACAGAGTTAAAGACCTAAAAATTCAATGTTCCTGATTTTCAAAAAAATCTAGCAATCTAAGAACAGAAGGAAAAGTACTTAACCTGAATTAAGCTATAAAGGGAAAGACTATTTTGACCCCACTAAAATTTAAAACCTCTATATGAAAAAAGTCTGGAACAGTGTTTTTCAATTTACATAAGGCAAATTCCAGTAAATCAACAAAAAAAGACAACAAACACAAGAGAAAAATGAGCAAGTCACAAAGTGGGAAATATAAATGATTAATAAACATACCAAAATAAGAAAGTCCTCCCTTAAGTCATCAGTAATCAAGAAAAAACAAAATTTAAAAAGATGTTATATTTCTCACACATCCAATTGGCAAAAAAATTTACAGCTTAATATTTATTAACTTATTAGTCAGCAAAGGTCTGAAGAAATTCATATACTCCTGTGAGAGTATTAAAAAGTCATTCTGAAGAATAATTTGGGAGTATAAATAAAAAATTTCATTTAAAACTGACTCAGTACCCAAGAAATGTCATACAAGAATATTAAAGCAGTGTGTTTATAATACTGTGAAAAAAATGAAAAAAAAATCTAAACAACCATCATTAGAGAACAGTTAAACCATGATCATTTGTGCTACGGAATATTATACAGGAGCAATAAAGAGTGTGATAAAGCAGTATCAAAATGGGATATTATTATTCAGTAAAAACAAGGAACCAAATACAATTATGTAGAACAGCAGTATTACAGCATGGAATCATTTACTTTTTAAATTTTTTTAGAATCATTTATGAGCAAAAATGCAAACACAATACATTTCTCTAGGTACCTGCATATACATGGAATGCAAAGAATAGGGTCTGCAATACACCAACATGTTAACTGTTACTGTCTCTTGAGGAAGCCTAGGATTTGGGAGGATGCTCAAAGGGGATGTAAATTTATTTAATTATACCGAGTAAATTATTTAATCATATTGGGATTCTTTTAAATAAAATGTTCATTTACTAATTGTATAATTAAACAAAATTTTAACAAATTATGTCACACCCAATCTGTGGAATACAATGCATCTATTTAAAAGAATGTAGCGGCTTTACATGTACTGATGTGACCAAAAAAATCATGTGTGTATACATAATATATACAGTAGGAAATCATTTACAGGGAAAAAACAGAAAACCAGTTATTCTATCAGAATATTATACAAGTAATAAATAAAATAAGGTCTGCAAGAATTTATAACCAAACAGTTAACTGTTGTTATCACTTGGGAAAAGGCCCATTTATGCAAAAACAAAACAAACTACATAAATGTATGTGTGAGTTCAGTAGAGTAACATCATCATACTTGTATTAACATGGGAATTCGGGGTGCCTGGGTGGCTCAGTGGGTTGGGCCTCTGCCTTTGGCTCGGGTCATGGTCTCAGGGTCCTGGGATTGAGCCCCGCATCTCTGCTGAGCAGAGAGCCTGCTTCCCCCCCACACCGCCCCCCTCTCTCTGCCTGCCTCTCTGCCTACTTGTGCTCTCTCTCTCTCTCTAATAAATAAATAAAATCTTTTTAAAATAATGGGAATTCATCTGTGTGTGCTCAGGAAAACAAAGCAAAAGGAGGAGATAAAAGTCAAATAGTGCAACCCACCATTCCATACAACAAAATGTGCCCAGGAGTGAACATGAGTTGGCAGATGTGCATTTTCTGTGGTGTACACATCCTGTCAAGTGAAGTGATGCCAAGGTTTAATTATATGCATCTGGTGATAACTCAAGAAATGGTGACCTGTTCCAATCTGGAAGAAAAATCAGTTATGAGAAATGTACTAAAAGACAGGGTATCAATCTTCAGTGTAGCAATTTCCCCTAAACTTTGTTTGATAATACATGATCATGCTGTCTTTAAAGCCCAAGTCCCACATAAGATGTGATACCAGTATGTCTCTACCTAAATATTATGACCTACCTAAATATGTGTATAGACAATACAGCACCACACAGTGGTGACTGATTATAACATTGGTCAGTCAGCCTAATAAATGAGTATAATCTTTTCTTTAGGTAATGGTCACTAGCTCCCATACTGCACCATCTTCATGTTGAAAAGCAATAGAGAGGGGCACCTGGGTGGCTCAGTCAGTTAAGCATCTGTCAGCCTTGAGCTCAGGTCATGATCCCAGAGTCCTGGATAGAGCCCCACATAAGGCTCCCTGCTCGGTGGGGAGTCTGCTTCTCCCTCTCCCTTTGCCCCTCCCCCCACTTGCCTGCACCTGTCTCTCTCTCTCTCTCTCAAATAAATAAAATCTTTAAAAATTAAAAAACAATATAGAGTGCTTAAAGGGTACAGACTCTAGAGTTTAGCTGCTCAGGTATAAATCTTGGCACCAGCACTTACTCGTTGTGTGAATGCAACAAGTTAATTGTTTGCTTTCACACATCTTAAACACACACACACACACACACACACACATAGAAGAGGCAAAGAAAAAAGTAACCTACACCACAGGGTTGTTGTAAAGATCAACTAAGGATCAACTACAAGTGAGTACTTTGAAATCACTTAGAATGGGGGCCTAGCACATAGTAAGCAACTAAGTATTAGCTAATCACTATTATTACCTAAGTAAATAAAAATAAAAAGCAAAATTACTCTCTCCTCTCTATTTCTGCCATTTCATCACACTCCTATTCTGAGTTGTCTGAGGCAACTTTCAGGCTTTTTTCCCTATGCTTATTTACACACATACACCCCTTTTCCCCCTTACTCTTTAACTCTCTTCCAACCCTACTGTGTGTGTGTATCCCTCTCTCTTTCTCACAGGCATACCCTGGTTAGCTCTGGAAATGCATTCTGGAAATGGGAGTTCTTACTGCATGAGAGCCATAACGGCCCATCACAGCACAGTCACTATGAAGAACCCATTCTAAGGTAACTGATTACTTTGAATAAACATACAATTAGAAACACTCACTGGTGTCTGTCCTTTACGTTCCTTAGTATTACTCTAATGCAGATTTAGCATTACCTTCATCCACCTGATACTCACCACTCACTGACAACCAAATTCAAATGTACCCAGGTTTTCCTTTGCAAAACAATCCAAATCAAATTTACTAAATGATTTCATACTAATGATTTGCTTATGTAACATTCATTTCTGATTACATTTGTCAAAATAACTTTCCTTTTTCCTCAACTTGCACATTTTACATATCACATTCTAGATTTATAAGTTTTTTTAAGTGTTAGCTCCATTTATAAAGTTCTTATTATTAAAATTCTAAGAGACTTTTGTATAGAGTAGGTGCTCTATAAATGTACTGAATGACAGAAAAATATATGTGAAATATTTCAAGAGGTCAAATATTATGATTTCACTACCATGAATTTCCCTTTGTATTGTACAAACCAAAGAGGCAGCTATAATTACATACCAGTTTTGTGACATCTTTGTAGGACCACTAAGCCCTCTTAGCTTAAGTTTCAACTTTCATAAAATGGGAGTAATACATAACTTATAAGGATTAAAATAAAGAAATATACATAAAAACACACTTACTACCTAGTACATGGCGGACACTTTGTTGACTTACCTACTGAATGGACTGATCATGACCCACAGATAAAGTAGGCAAAATACGACCTCGGGTTGCTTTTAATCTCTTAGCCCAAGATCTAATTCTTTTGAGTTCTTATTACAAGGCTGGGATGAAAACAACACACCACAGCTCTAAAAAAGTACTCATAACCCTAAGAGACTTAAATCAGCAATACTAAGATTTTATTAGAGAAAAAAAGAAAAGAACTGAATTAAAGGGTTTCCCTCACATCAATCTTTTCTGCCTAATTCTCAAAATTACATCATCTAGAAAAACTTCCCTAAGTTGGGGCGCCTGGGTGGCTCAGTGGGTTAAAGCCTCTGCCTTCGGCTCAGGTCATGATCCCAGGGTCCTGGGATCGAGCCCCGCATCGGGCTCTCTGCTCAGCGGGGAGCCTGCTTCCTGCTCTCTCTCTGCCTGCTTCTCTGCCTGCTTGTGATCTCTCTGTCAAATAAATAAATAAAATCTTTAAAAAAAAAAAAAAAAAAACTTCCCTAAGTCAAACTGGCCTTTCTATAATGCTCTCTTCAGTATGCACACTATGGTAACACATTTTATAGTTATGAGGCAACCCTAGGACAAATTTTCTTAGGTGTTATGTTCCTTTGTATATATCATAACAGTACCAGAATTAGTTCACCATGAAGTTAAATGGTGAAAATACAGAAAGTTAACCAGAAACAGCCTGTGTATCTTTCCAGCATAAAATAATTTTCAATAGGAAGAAACAGTTAATATGATAGCTTTAATTTTTTTCTCAGTTTTAAAACAAAGATATATTCCTTTAGCCTAGGAACAAGCCGTGATATTTAAGATTTTTTTTTATTTTTAACATGCTGATATTTAAAAGACAAAAAATTCTCTGTCCTACCTTGAGTTAAGATATTTGTGATATGCTAGCAATGGAATTATTTTCCCCAAAACTCAGCAAAATTTGTCACACTGAAGCCTTACTCTAATTCAAAGTATATGAGTTTTGAAGCACTCATAACCACCTATGGACTTTTAAGATCAAAATAGTTTATTATGAAATGAAAGCTAGAAAATAAAGTCATATTCTACTTCCAGTTTTGGATCAAGTTTGAATCATAGTGGGCCAAGTAAATCTACAGACCCACCTTGTGGTTATTTCCCCAGTTCCTTAATGTATAACTAGAACAGACACAGTTGGCAACTGACACAAAGCCCATGCTGATCCTCTGATCTATGGAGTAAGGATCAGTAGATGGTAGAAACATTCAAGTAAAAGCGCCTAGAGTTTCTTCTCCTCCTTAAGGTATTTTTAAAAAGCAATACCACAGAGATGGGTGCTATAACCAAAAACATCAAAGCTGAAAAGGTGGTGATACCTATCACATCCCATTTAACATGCTTATTTGGTCTATATGTAAAGCAGATGGATCTTGGAAAATGTGGATTATCATAATTGTAGACAGGCAGTGACTCCAATTGCAGCTGGTGTTCAAGATGAAGTACTTTTCCTGAAACAAAGCAACATAACCCTTATAACCTGGTAAGCAAATCCTTTTTCTCCATATTAATTTGCAAGGAACCCCAGAAACACTTCGCTTTTACCAGGCTAGGTGAACAGTACACTACTGCAGTCTTGCCTTAATTCTATGTCAACTTTCCTGCTCTCCGACAAAGTCCACAGAGATTTTGATCATACTGGGAATCCAAACTATATTACACTGACCCTACACTACACTACACTGATGACATTATACTGATTGGATCTACGGGCAGGAAGTAGCCAGTACTTTGGATATCCTAACATGACATATCCAAACCAGAAAGTAGGAAGTTAAACTCCACTGCTAGGAATCTGTACCTTTCAGAATCCAGTCAGGAAAGAGAAAATACATGGTTATTTTAACAGAGAGAATTTACTCTAAAATCATTAAATATAAAATTGTTAAGTAATTGTTGAAAAGGTAAAAAGTAAATACTACGGTATCAACTACAGAAAGCAGTTTACCATTGCTGGGGAAACAAAGGATGGGCTGAAATTATTTAAATTTAGAAACACGAACAAACATCTCTTTAGAACCAAAACTGAGACTCCTAAGCAGGGAACACTGCTCAGCCATTGTTCTTGTCCAGCCTACTCACTCTACAAATGAAATATTGGGTTTTAAGTTCTTATCCCAAACTACCCAGTTAGTGATAGAGATTTAACACTGGTCTCCGATTTTATGAGCTCTTTCTACCAAACCGCATCCCCTGACCAATATTTTATGTCATGTCAATCTTTCACTTATAAATTAAAGATATTTAAGTAAGATTCTCTAACCTAGTAGAAGTAAATTGTGAACTGTCATTTCTCAAACATCCTTTTCCACCCTACACTGGGCACAACAAACTCAGTTTTTAAAACATCACAGAACAAAAGGGGCTTCTGGGGTTTCATGAATGTTCTATTTTTACCCAGATGTTGATTAAATAGATGTGCTCATTTTTAAAATTCATTGAGCTATACATTTACAATTTTTGTACTTCTCTGTGTGCTACGTGTGGATTCATAAAGAGAGCAAAACTATGCTGCCACCTTACAGAATCATCAGAACTGACAAATTCTTGACATATTAATCCTTTCATTTCCTACAAATCAGAAGGGGGAAACAATAATAAGCTTTCTTCCTGGATTTAATTCCTAAAAGCAAAGGAAAAACTCATTGGTGATATGGAAATGAGAGAAATCATGGGAGAAAATAGCCATGTCAAAGAAAAGCTTATTGAGAAACTGCTCAATACTAAGAAACCAGAAACATTAAATGGACCTGCAAAAAGAAAGCAAGGAATATTTGAGAACTTTGGAATTAGCTGAAGACCTAGATCCATAATTTATTAACCAATGTGACTTAAATACAGTTATTTTATTCCTGTAAGGTTATTCCTCATCTGTAAAAGGAGTTCAATACCTATCTTTTTTTTTTTTTAATTTATTTATTTGAGAGACAGAGAGAGCATGAGAGGGGAGGTCAGAGGGAGAAGCAGACTCCCCATGGAGCTGGGAGCCCGATGTGGGACTCGATCCCAGGACTCCGGGATCATGACCTGAGCCAAAGGCAGTTGCTTAACCAACTGAGCCACCCAGGCGCCCCAATACCTATCTTAAAGAGATACGAGGATTAGAATTAAGATACTACAATGTTTTTGTATGTATTTGAAATGAATATCGTTATTTTATTTTTTTTTAAAGATTTTATTTATTTATTTGACAGAGAGAGATCACAAGCAGGCAGAGAGGCAGGTAGAGAGAGAGGAGGAAGCAGGCTCCCTGCTGAGCAGAGAGCCCGATGCGGGGCTCGATCCCAGGACCCTGAGATCATGACCTGAGCCGAAGGCAGCGGCTTAACCCACTGAGCCACCCAGGCACCCCGAATATCGTTATTTTATAGGAAAGTATCATAAAACCTTTTGTGATACTATCCAAAAAAGAAGACTAATAGCACAGCTGAGTTCCTTTAGGGCTACAACAGCATCTTTCATCTTGGTATCCTCAATATCTAATATAGTGCCTGATATGCAGTGGAGTTTCAATAAATATTTGCTTAATTGAAGTCCCTGTGATTCCAGAGAGGTTAGCAAAATAGTGATGGGAGAATTAAGGGGAAAAACAGATTTTGTGTGTTAAAATCAAGTAGAAATAACTGTAGATTAAATTTTCAGGAAGTCTTAACAGAAAATAGCAACTGGATATGAATACATGATTGAAGAAATGTGTCTACTTTAATGAAGATTTAAATAAGGAGAGAAGGCAGATTAAAAATGTAAGGTAAGAGAAATTAAAGATTAAACTTTCTATTAAATGGTTTCTGACTAATAGCCCTCAAGGCAGCATTTTCCAACTTCCTAATAAAATACCCAGAAAAATGGAACACAAGCAAAACCTATCCTAAAACAAAACTAAAAACTATCAGATGCCACGGTTTAGGAGGAACTAAAGTTAATTATTTACAAACGGAGGTAAATTAAGAAATAAAAAACAGGGGTGCCTGGGTGGCTCAGTTGGTTAAGCATCTGCCTTTGGCTCAGGTCACAATCCCAGAGTCCTGGGATCAACCCCCACATCGGAGCACATCCCTGCTCACCTGGGAGCCTGCTTCTCCCTCTCCTTCTTCCTGCCACTCTGCCTACTTGTGCTCTGTCAAATAAATAAACAAAACCTTAAAAAAAAAGAAATAAAAAACAATCCAATTTATTAAATACCCTGATTTGCTTGAAGCACAAGTCATGTGGAAAAGGAAATGAGGGGAAAACCATCATCTATCCTTGGATTTGAAGGCCTACAACCTGAACCAAACAAAAAAGGGACGCTGTCCTTATCTACACCACAGAAAGAGTTAACCCACTTTACATCTTGTTTCCACTGGCATTTTTTAAGATCTAGGTAGAGACATATAAGATGTAAACAGTAGGAAAGTGAGGAGTGAGGTATTGGCAATGGCAGAGCACATTCCAAAAGCCAAGAATCTCAAGGAGTAACATGCTTGAGAGAATAAAAAGAAGAATCAGGGCGCCTGGGTGGCTCAGTGGGTTAAAGCCTCTGCCTTCAGCTCAGGTCTTGATCCCAGGGTGCTGGCATCGAGCCCCCCATCGGGCTCTCTGCTCAGCAGGGAGCCTGCTTCCCCGGCCTCTCTCTCTCTCTCTGCCTACTTGTGATCTCTGTCAAATAAATAAATAAAATCTTAAAAAAAAAAAAAAAGAAGAAGAAGAAGAAGAATCCTGGTAATACATGGATGAATTGTAGTTTCATTGTACTACTAGTCTAAGTTCTAGAGAATCAGTCAATGGTGGATAAGAAAATGTTGCCAATTAAGTAAAAATTTACATAAAATATTGCCAAATCAAAATCCCTAATGAGTTAAAGTAATATCTCAAACAAAAATAATACCTCAAACAAGTGGAGCTTATCCCAAGAATGTAAGGATGGTTCATCATTTTTTTAAGTTTTAATTTTTATTTACTTATTTTTTTAGTAATCTCTACACCCATCATGGGGATTGAATTCACAACCCTGAGATCAGGAATCACATGCTCTTCTGACTGAGGCAGCCAAGCACCCCTGATTTATCATTTTAAAAAATGTATTACATTACAATTTTTTTTTAAGATTTTATTTATTTATTTGTCAGAGAGAGAGACAGCAAACGCGCGCTCACACACACAAGCAGGCAGAGTGGCAGGCAGCAGCAGAGAGAGAAGCAGGATCCCTGCCGAGCAAGGAACCCGATGTGGGACTCGATCCCAGCACCCTGGGATCATGACCAGAGCAGAAGGCAGCGGCTTAATTGACTGAGCCACCCACGCGCCCCTACATTACAATTTAAATAGGAAAAACAATATGATCAACTCAATAAGAAGTGGAAATACAAATTGCTAATAAACTTAAGCAGGACACACCCAGCAACCATGACAGATGCAAATGAAAACTATTTTTCTGATCATTAGAATGACAAGATATTTAAGAATGGTAACAGCAGGGGAGGAAAAAAAAAAGCAAATACTGTGAAAGAAATGGGCAGTCTAACACATTTCTGGCAAAAGCTTAAATAGGTAAACTCTTTTGTATGAATTTTATCATTTCTACCTGTTTACAAGCACTGCTACTGGAATATAAAATATTTTTCACACCATGTGTAATATTGTTTTAGCATTCAGTTGGTCCAGTGCTTCTCAAATTTTTTGGTCTCGGGACTCCTTGTGCCCCTAAAAATTAGTGAGCAGATGAATAGTTGCAAGGACTGGGGGAGGGCTGACTATAAAGGGGCAGGAGGGAATCAGGGGTGGGTGATGAAACTATCGTATATCTTGATAATGTTGGTCATCACACATCTGTATGTGTTCTCCAAAATCATAAACTTTATTATTAAAAAGGGTGAATATAATATATGCAAATTAAACCTTTAAAAAAAATCAGACCTGAAAAAAAATTCTTGAAGACCCCAAAGAATTTTTATTGAGTTACAGGTATCAATATTTAACACATTAGAAACTGAAAAAATTTTAAAGTAGTACTTAATGTTTTCACTTTAAAAATAGTAACTGTACTAAATGTTAACATAAATTATGTATTCTTTATGAAAAATAACTTTTCCAAAGCAAAAAACATTTAGTGAGAAAAGTCCCACTGTTTATACGCTAGCAAATCCCTTTTAATGTCTGGCTTCAAAGGGAAAACAGCTGGACTCTCATTCTGCTTCTGTATTCAGTCTGTTCCATATCATAGGTCATGTAGCTTCTGGAAAACTCCACTGTCCACTTGTGAGAAAATTAGTGTAAAAAAGACAAATAACATCTGCATATTATTATGAAAGTAACTTTGACCTGGAAGTGTCCGGAACCCTAAGGGTTCCTGGACCACACTTTGAGAACTTGATTGAGCCTATACAAGAAAATTTCAAATATTGAATATGGCACGGTAATGTACTTCTTTTCAAATCAGGGAAACACTTTCTTACGCAGATTATCGGTCCTGCTTTAATACCATATTCACCTTTCCCAGGTCAAAACGTCTACCAAACCATGCTTTAGACTGAGCTACAAACACCAATGTAAATGAAAGATATTTCCGAGACCAAACAGTTTAAAAAACAAACAATTGTCAGTAAGAGGTACAGCACCTCCTCAAGCCCTCACTCTCTCTGTAGGACCAGGCGGCACGAACAGGGAGAAAGTAGAAAAAGAAAATAAATGCCTGAACTCAAAGAAGAGATCCATAAAACCAAAAGGCAAAGAGAATAACTGCAAAAATCAAGCAGCACAAGAGCAAACATACACTGAATGTAAAATACAAGAAAATACAAATATTGCTTCTTGGCCATAAAAAAAAAAAAAAAACCCCTCAAAATGCTGTATTCAGACTCTACCCTCAGTCTACACATACTGAGTCTCATACGACGGAAAAGGGGGATCCACTGTTTTCCAGCAATCACTTTAGCCAGCATGCTAAGCAAGGTGACAGAGCGCTGCGTGAAGGAGAATAGTGGTGTGCCTGCTTGAGGCTTTTTAAGTGTTGATACAACTTTCAGGACCGCAGAACCGTCCAGAACTACTCACTATTCCAAGCGACCGAGTCCCACTTGCAGTCCCCGGGACCTCGGTCCCCAGGGGACTTTTAAATACTGTACTTTCCAAGGAAGTGGTGGCACCACCGGGAGACGGCGCACATCCTGGGTGGACGCAGGCAGGAACCGGGCTCCCAAATGCCCCAGCGGCTTCCCTGTCACTTGCCCCTGACGCGGTATCTCGGACCCGAGGTTGTGCCTCCTTTGACGAGTACCGGGGCCACCTCTCTATCCTGCCTGTTTCCCCACCTGCGCTCGAGGGGTCCAAAGGGTCGCCTCGCGGCGTCCCTCCAGGACTCTGGGACAGAAGCAACTCGGCCGTTCAGGCGGCCCAGGCCGTCCTCTCAGTGAGAGGTACCCTGAGGGGGACCGTCTGCTTCTCCCCGCACTCACCCGGCTGACGCTTCAGCGCCATCACGGACACCAGGTAGTGGGCGATATCAAAAAAGGGGAACATAGACGTGCGAGAAAAGGCAAGGGTCAGCTCATCCCACGGAGAATCCATCACGACGACCGACCGCAGCAGGCGAAGGAGCCCGGGCGACGGGTTCCTGCCGTGCGCGGCGAAAAGTGGGGGAGGGGGGCCGCCGCGGCCGCGCGCCCTTCCGCGCGGCCTGGAGGAGCCCTGCGCGTGCGCCCTGGGACCCTCGCCGGCACGCTTTGGGGGCGGGGCCGCGCGTCCTGGGAGTGGGCGGAGCGAGCGGCTTCCTGGTGTTCCGTCGGAAAATACATTACTTATGTTAACATTAGCACCTTTATTATTTTAAAACGAATACGTGAAGGACTGTTTTAAATTTTCCTGTTATAACTTCTTGAGAACTCTTTTTGGGTCCTCAAGGAATTTTTTTACGTCAGCTTTAAGGGTTTAATTTACATACATTTGATTCACCCTTTTTAATATAAAGTTCGATGATTTTGAATAAACCTATGCAGTCCAGAAGGGTAGAGTTTCAGAATGGGATTAGTTTCTTTAAATTGTTTCATCTAACATTTCTCAAGCAACCATAATGTGCAAGTCACACCGTGAGTTAGTGGAGGTATAAAAAAGAATACAATAATATCCTGCCCTCAATAAGCTTGTGTTTTCCCAAGAGATTAAAAACATTTTTGAGGGCACATGTAATTTGTACAAAGCTGGTAGTGAGAAGTGTAGATGCCATGCTAGGGCAGTTCTAAGAAGAGGGAAGACTGTTTCAGGGAAGTGAAAGGTGAACTGACCTTAAAGGCTAGATGAGAGATAGAATACAAAGTGGGAAATGAGGTTGGAAAAAAAATCTTTGAAAGACATACCATAAACTATGTGGTCTGGCTTCAGAATCTAAGCTCTTGATCGCTACATTATGCTCAGACAAACCAGAGCCAGAATCCGTTCTCTTCACTGTTATACTAAACTGGGTTTTTTCCTTTTCGGTGGAGGTAGGGTGTAATGTGTCACCAACTAGTAAGTTTAGGAATAGATTAGTGAGAAGAGACTAAGATAAGGAAAACCAAAGGGTATTCACTGGTCCAAGCAAATGGTTTGGAGAGGCTGAGGACAACAGGAGGAGGGACTGATGGGAAACATAAAGTAGAAGCAGAATAAGCCAGATCTCAGTTCAACCTGTCAGAGAAGGTTATGGGGACTGGGTGAGGAAGAGGATTATAGTTACCTTCAAAGAAATAGGAAACAAGGAGGAGCAGGTGTAGGTAAGAAAAACACAAGTCTAGTTTGGCACACTTTTTAATTTGATGAGTCAACAGGTCGTGCTGGCACCAGGAAACTGGAAATACATAATGAGCTGTTAGATAGTTAGAGCCCTGTGAGAGTGTGCACTGGCCAAGGGAGACTTAAATTGATTTTTTTAAAAGTCTGAAGATTCATCTGTTTTGATTCATTTATCAAATGTTTTTTGGGTGTCTGCTATGGACCAGGCATTTTGCTGGATGTTAGAGGCCCCTTCTTAAACACTAAGTGTTCAAAAGGTGGGAAAATTGTAGTAAATGTCTACATTTTATTACTTATCAAGAAAGAACATGGGGCACCTAGGTGGCTCAGTCAGTTAAGTGTCTGCCTTTGGCTAAGGTCATGATCCCAGGGTCCTGGGATCGAGCCCCACATGGGGTTCCCAGATCAGCAGGGAGTCACCTTTCCCTCTCTCTCTGCCCCTCTGCCCTGCTGGTGCTCTCGCTCTCTCTCTCCCTCAAATGAATAAATGAAAGATTTGAAAGAAAAGATAAAAAGGGAAAGGAAAAGAACAAAGGAAAAAAGGGGAAGGAAGGAAAAGGAAAGGAAAGGAAGGAAAGAAAGAACAGACTTGCTAAAAAAAAACTTTTCATATGTGGTTTTCTAAGAAAGTACTTTCCATAGAGAAATGTCTTTAGATCTCTAGCAAAACTAAAGAAAAAAAATACCTGTGATTATTTATACTTCCATGTTTCAGTTGATTCCTTTCATACTTTTTATACATTCCTTTATCTTTGGAATTGTAGTGTTGTGAATTTAGGGGCAGAACTTGGATATTGTTTCCCCCAAAAGTTTTACATTTGACAGTCTTAAATTTTGCAAAATATGTTTTGTCCTTGGATTTTTAAAAAAAATAGTATTTTTGTAGTCATCTTTACAAAATCTGTAATGATACTCTATGCCACTATCATTCTGAGATATAATTAAATCAATTATTAGTACCAATAGGACAACATAAAAAGCATCAGAGATTTTTTTTTTTAAAGCAGATAAATCAAACATTTTACATACCCGAAGCAAACTAATTCCAAGAGAAAGAAATGAATCTCTTCAGGTTCTCCTAGTAATCTAAAACTTGTTTCATTTCAAAAACTGAGAATAGGGTTGCTCAGTGGGTTAAAGCCTCTGCCTTTGGCTCGGGTCATGATCCCGGGGTCCTGGGATCAAGCCCCAAGTCGGGCTCTCTGCTCATCGGAGAGCCTATTTCCCCCGCTCTCTCGCTCTGCCTGCCTCTCTGCCTACTTGCGATTTCTGTCTGTCAAACAAAAACAAAAACAAAAACAAAAACAAAAAAAAACCTGAGAATAAATTGGGTCTCCATCTGCCTAGCGTCTAAAGAAAAAAATATTTTAAATCCAAGGGAAATAAAAAATTATAATCTCACAAAAAGACAAGTTCTATCCAAATTTTAAATATGCTATATTTAAAATTATAATTATGTTTGCTTCTGGTCAGTGCTTCAGTTATTTAGTCTAATAAAATAATCTAGAATAGAAGGAAATGAGCAATGAAAAGAAGAAAGGCTTTGAATTGGTAACAGAGAAAGGCAAGATTGGGGGAAATTGTGTGTGAAAATTCAAACTTTTCCTGACTTTTGGAAGCAGTTTATAAAGTTAAATGATCACTGCAGATTAAAATGAATCTGTTACTATAAAGTATTGCTTATCTATTAGAAAGTAAAGCTGGTCTCACTGTATGAACATCTAGAAGAGTCTCGACTAAAAAGCAAGAATTTGAGTTCAAAAACATGTGAAACTAATTTTTATAAACCAGCTTTCTCAACAACAATACTATTGAGAGTTCTTTCTTGTGGGGACTGTCTTATGCATTATAGGATGTTTAACAGTATTCCTGGCTTCTACCCAGTAGATGCCACTAACACACACACACCAAAAATGTCTCCAGGGGCGCCTGGGTGGCTCAGTCGTTAAGCGTCTGCCTTCAGCTCAGGTCATGATCCCAAGGTCCTGGGATCGAGCCCTGCATCGCATCGGGCTGCCTACTCAGCGGGGCACCTGCTTCTCCGTCTCCCACTCACCCTGCTTGTGTTCTCTCTCTCTCTATCTCTCTGTGTCAAATAAATAAATAAAATCTTGAAAAAAAAAAAAGTCTCCAGATATTGCCAGATGTCCCAGTGGAAGGCTGTGGTGAAAATGCCCCTCCTTCAGAACTACTGTTATAAATAAATAAATAAATATTTTTTTTCTGTCTGTGCTTCTGTTTGTGCAAACATTACTGTCATGCCACTAATATTAATCATTAAGTTAATTCTAGAACAACTCACATAGCCCTCCTTAGTCTCAGCTTGCTCACCATCCCTGCAGGTCAAGTTGGCAAAATCCCAAAAACTAGTACCTCAAAATGTAATCCTAGCTATTTCTTCTCTGCAATACTGCTTCCTATCCACTGAGTGGCATGCCTCTCACTTTGGGAAATCAATAACAGTAACTTTTTAAAGACCCATAAAGAGTTCATAGTTAGGAGGTTTCATATTTTTTGATTTTTTTTTTTTTTTTTATTTGACAGACAGAGATCACAAGCAGGCAGAGAGGCAGGCAGAGAGAGAGAGAGAGGAGGAAGCAGGCTTCCCGCTGAGCAGAGAGCCCGAT
The DNA here is from genome assembly GCF_902655055.1 of Lutra lutra. Lineage (NCBI taxonomy): Eukaryota > Metazoa > Chordata > Mammalia > Carnivora > Mustelidae > Lutra > Lutra lutra. The sequence goes on along the minus strand of NC_062290.1, from coordinate 69,043,079 downwards.
GCGGGGCTCAATCCCAAGACCCTGAGATCATGACCTGAGCCGAAGGCAGAGGCTTAACCCACTGAGCCACTCAGGCGCCCCTAGGAGGTTTCATATTAAAGTGGCTAATAACACTTCTAAACCTTGGTATTCCAGTTAAACATTTCACTCTGAAGTTATTTTGATAGGTATTTGATAACTATGCCATATCAAATTATAGTGTAATAGTATATGACATTTACAACAAAATATGTTTAATTGGAATTCAACTTTTTTAATAGCCAGCATTATCTGGGAGAATTAACTAAAGAACATCAATTGCCCTCAAAATACCCACAGCATTCAATCAGTTCGATGAGATGCTGGTGCATAAGGTTTAAGTGATAAACCAATTTGAGTATACATTCAACTTTATAGATTCAGTGGGTATCTAATAATAGTGCCTTCTGATATGGTGACTTGTAAAATATGACTTGGTTCACCTATTTTTTACACTGGAAGCTAATTCTTTTCTATAAACATCATATATACCTCTAATATAAACTATCAAATTAAAAATGTTCTCCTTGTGTAACAAATGCAAATATACCTAATTAAAAGTCTGGTGTAATTAAAAGGAATATCCCAGGGCACCGGGTGGCTCAGTGGGTTAAGCCTCTGCCTTTGGCTCAGGTCATGATCTCAGGGTCCTGGGATCAAGCCCCACATCAGGCTCTCTGCTCAGTGGGGAACCTGCTTCCTGCTTCCCCCTCTCTCTCTGCCTGCCTCTCTGCCTACTTATGATCTCTGTCAAATAAATAAATAAAATCTTTTTATAAATAAATAAATAAATAAATAAAATAAAAGGAATATCCCTAGAATTCATCTGTGTAAGGACTACCAAAACAGAAGTCACTCACAAGTGCATAACTGCCAGGTGTCTGTGGTTACCAGCACCCAATGTTACAACTCATCTCTGTTCAAGATTAACAGGTACTATTTTTTTTTTTTATTTGACAGACAGAGATTACAGGTAGGCAGAGAGGCAGTCAGAGAGAGGAGGAAGCAGGCTCCCCGCTGAGCAGAGAGCCCGATGTGGGGCTCGATCCCAGGACCCTGGGACCATGACCCGAGCCGAAGGCAGAGGCTTTAACCCACTGAGCCACCCAGGCGCCCCTAACAGGTACTATTAAACAAAAAATGATAACGTTGTAGAAGTTGAATGAACCCTTTAAAAAAATTTCCTTGGATTGCAAGTCATAAAAAACAGTTTGGGGGCAGATTTTAAAAAGTGAGGGATTTACTGAAAAACTACTAGGAATTTCATGAAAGCCAAGGAAGAGTTAAGCCATTTAACCCCAAGAAGAGCAAGAAGCTGGACATTTCTGAGGTCAGCAGCAGCAGGTGGGGGTGGGTAGCTCTCAGTTACTAATGATAGTCAGTGTCAGCTTCGTTCCATCTCTGTGTCCCCCTATTCAATACTGCAGAAAAGAGAACCTGCCTGGCCTGAGACAGATATCCTCTCCTGCTTAACCAGCTCTTAAGGGAGGCTGGGTCATATGGACCCAGAGATCCCTAGGTATCAGAGGCAATGTTCCGAGAACAAAGAGAGCTAGGCAACAACCACAAGCAATGTCTATTACGATCATTTTCTTCAGCCCACTTATTTCAGAGTAGGATACCCAGGGCTACAGAGAGATCACAAAGGCAGTCAGCAGTAAACCAGGATTTCTTATTATCTTGTTTCAATCTCTCCTAAGTACTGCTCCTCGGCTTTCCCCTGTCCTGCAGACACCAAATATTCCTCCAAAGTTGTCCTTTAGTAACAGATTCAGCACCCCTACAGCAATGAAAAGGCTACTAGATAAGAACAAGGAAGACTTACTAGGAGTCAGTCAGTGGGTCGACAGTCAGGATTAAAGGAGTTGGTAGTTTCTAGCACAAGCAGTTTGTTGAAGGGCCTGAACCTCATAGAACATAATCAGGAAGTGAATTTATCTTCCTTCAGACAAAATCCCCAACTATCACCCTATGTCAGATCTCCCCACCCCATTCTTTAACATTATCTCATCAGATCCCATTGCTTCTTGTCATTAAAGATACTAAAAAATAAAATTAAATGATGATGTTAAAGTCTACTGTGGTTAAATTGTCAGTCTTGCAACTAATTCAGAGCTTCTCATGTTCCATCAGCTTGGTCTATGTAGCCCAGAAACTTGGTATGGAAGAAAGGGGCAAGAGGTCTTTCACTTTCCCTCAACTTCTGCCCCCTCCATCTTCTGTGCCCTCCAAAGTCAAGGTAGAAGGTAGGGAAATTATAGAAAAGAAACAAAGGCCTTCTAGTTAACAAGTGTTGGTTATAGTTTTTGGTTTTGTTTTGGCTATTGATATTTTTTTATGACAGGATTCTGGTGCTGACTTATTCATGGGGTACATTTGTGGGTTCCGCAGTGATACCACGGACTTCTGCCTAGGAAGTTTTCCCAACATCTATAGTTACAGCAGACACCATCAGATGGCTAACATAACAGGTATATCCAACATTACACGTTGAATTAAAACATTAAATATAGCTTTCACAGCCTCTCAACAAGGGGTGGCCATGTATTAGAATACTGGCAAATGAAAATGAAGAGGGAGTCTGTTGGAGTGCTTTAAAAACAAAGTGAATAGGAGTCTAGATGGTGGAGAAGTAGCAGGCTGAGACAACATCAGGTAGCAGGAAATCAGCTAGATAGCTTATCAAACCATTCCGAACACCTACAAATCCAACAGAAGATCGAAGAGAAGAAGAGCAGCAGAAGAGCAATTCTAGAAACAGAAAATCAATCACTTTCTGAAAGATTACATGCAGTAAAGTTTCTTTCATGCTACTTGGCACATAGTATGTATTTAATAAACAATAGTTATAATTATTTTTTAAAAAAGTGAAGAAGAACATAGTTGGTGGACTGACACTGCTTGCTCGACCCTAAGACTTACTGTACAACTACAGTAATCAAGACAGTGTGATATTGGTAAAAGAAGAGATGAACAGATCAATGAAAACAATGTGGGTTCTCTTACAAAGGTAACCTATGCCCTTGAGATGGGCCTTCTTTTCTTTCTGCCTTGAGCTGGAGCAGCTGTTTTGTGACCATGGGAGAAGGTAAAGAAAATAGCAGATAACTGAAGGTATCAGGTATCTCTCTCAAGCTTACTGTTACATGAGAAAAAGTAATCCTTTATCTGTTTAAATAGAGTCTGAATTGGCTTGGGGGAGAGCTATATACCTCCTTCCTCACAGAGAGAGGAGTAGAAAAGTAACACTCCAAACCTTTGAATTCCCTTCTATGAATTTCCTTTCAAATTGTTGACATCTTGGGGTATTGGTAGTAAAGGTCTCTAGACCAGCTGTTATCTTTAATTAAGTCCCAGTTAGATGGTTTACCTCCTCTCTTTAGAACATGAAGGTAAGTAACACCTTTTGTCTTAGGGGCGGTAGCTGGAGTTCCAAGATAATAACTCCCAATTAACATCTTGTTACACCAAAAAATAGGCAAGAAATAGATTAGAAAATGATATCGATGAGTGAGGTTTGAAAGAAAATGCATGTAGCTAAAGCTAAGAACTCACAAAATGTAAGTGATCTGTGTAGATGGGTTGATTAAACCAAAACATTAGGAACAAGAACATAATATGCACCTGACATTTAGGCAAACCAAAGGAATCCTACCTAGACTTTCAGAAGTGTGACCAAATAACAGGGAATGAATGGTGAAGAGGGTCCTTAAGTATAGATGGAGAGGATAAATGCAGTTGCAGGGGGTCTCTGTCCAGTAACAATCACTGAGGCAAATTAATCCAGTGTAAAGCTGCTCTAATAGGACAGTTGACAATAAATACATATTCCATTGCTTGAGCCCAAAGCTATCTAGCTTTCATATAGAATGGATCTACATTACATATCTCCCAAGTCTATTTCTAAAGTGCCTGTCAATTAGTGGAATTGTATATGTTTCTGTGGACAGAACTTCCAGGGATTGAAACATCAATCACTGAATGTTCTTTAAGCATCTGTAAATCTGTGTAAATCATGTTAGATATAAAATCTGTAAAAATGTAAAGATCTCTTAATATTTATTATCCATGTTCTTATGGTTTTGCATAGAAAAATTAGTAACAAGGTTCCTTAGTCTGAAAAAAAAAAAAAAGAAAAGCTAAAGAGAGTATTTTTTTAAAGACTTATTTCTTTATTTTAGAGAGAGAGCATGCATGTGCAAGTGGTGGCGGGGTGGTGGGAGAGATAATCTCGGGCAAACTCCCTATTGAGTGTGGCACCGACCAGGCACCCAATCTCATGACCCTGAGATCATGACCTGAGCCAAAATCAAGAGTCCAACGCTTAATCAATTGAACCACTCAGGTGCCTCAAGAGCATATCTTTTTTAAAAGATTTTATTTATTTATTCGACAGAGATCACAAGTAGACAGAGAAACATGCAGAGCGAGTAGGAAGCGGGGTCCCTACTAAGCAGAGAGCCCAATGCGGGGCTGGATCCCAGGACCCTGAGATCATGACCCAAGCCCAAGGCAGAGGCTTAACCTACTGAGCCACCCAGGTGCCCCTCGAGAGAATATTTTTAATAACAGCACAACTTCTTATGGGCATTATGATTATCTAAGAAGGGAACAATTTCCCAAAGTGTTTTAAACATGGAAATCTATTTTTTTTCCCCTCCAAGCAGTTCATGAAGCTAGAAATCCAGCATGGAGAACTCGGTATAATTCTTTTCCTATCTCCAATACATTCAGCTGGACTATCAGATTATTTATAATGTTCATTCACTCAGTAAGTATGTATCTCATCTTTCAAATAGGGCCCATCAAATCGTAATAGGAAAGTCTTTCCCTCCATCTCTTTAGCTACTTCTCTGTTAAGCTTAGCCAGCTAGTATCAAATATCAAATTGCATTCAGTAATATCAAATTGCATTCTCCATTTTATACGAAGGAGTTCACTTGGGAAACTCTCACCTTGGGAGACAGTGTAGCATACTGCTTGATAAATCTTACCTATTAGTCTTCTATGATATTCAGATCTCTTGGAAGGACCTTAGATGTTCTTTCATACTGCTTTCTTAACTACTGAAGTTATATAAATTATACTAATTTTAGAGGCCTAGTGGTTAAGACTATAGGTGCTGAAGCCAGAGATCCTGAATCAAATCCTGGCTCTGCCCCTTGCTAGCTGAACTATCTTGGGAAAGTTTCTCTATGCTTCAGTTTTCTCACTTCTAAAATGGTGAACGTAATACTCTGGACCTCATGGGGTTTTGTGAGGATTAAATATATTAATGTGTGTAAAGAACAGTGCCTAGCACATAGAAAGCCCTCAATAAATGTCAGTTATTATTCAGAATTTACTTAACCAGCATTATAAGGACTTTAATAATTCTCTCTTATCATGAATATAATTCAATTGGGACCTAATTTCATTAAAAAAAAATCTGCCACATAAAAGCTCTCTCAAATTTGTGATCTAGTATATTAATCTAAATAATGATCAAAATCATCTGGGTGCAATAGGAAAGGATATTTGGGTGAGAGACTTTTAGTAAGTTCAGTGAAATCGTCTTTAGCATTCCAAGAAAAAAATATAGGCATTTCTCCTTTATTTGCTGCCTTTTGGTTTTGTGTTTTGTTTTTTATTCTTAATTTCCTTCTCTTTAACACTGTACATTGTAATAATGTGTGCCCAAATAGAAATAACAACAATGCTTTCCTTAATACATGAAGAGGATGCTATTGCTTTGACTAAAGTCACATTCTTGGGTTTTCCTTGAGTTCTCTTATCCCATCTTATCAGCTAGAAGCCATCTACATTGAAGTCTACCAGTTCAATTCAGAAAAATCTTTGATAGGGCTTCCAATTCTGTATATTCACCTAACTTAGAGGTGCTAAAGTAAGAAGAAAAAATAAGTTTAGCCAGAGACTCTAAAGAAGGGCTGGGAACATTCCCTACCAGGCAGATGTTAGGACAACTTGGTCAACAGTTGTTGCACATCCATAACTAGGAGAGAGACTGAGGATAAAATTAGATACAGGGACATTGAGACTACCTAATTTAGAAGTGGGTAATTGGCAAGTCTGGCCAGTGAGATCATAGCTGAGACTAAGAAATCCAACCTGAGGACCAAATGAGGTTTAGTCAGCTGGCATTAGCAGGAACATAGCCAAACATATTACCAGAACAAAAATGTCTGGTGGGGAAAAAAAAAATCAAGCCAATGAAGAAAGAAACACTTCAATGACAAGGTATGGATGACTTGCCATTGTAAAACCACTGAGGCTAACACTGGTTAGAAGCCTCACAAGGATTTCTCCCAGGTGGTTGAAGAGTTGCATCAGAAAGGATTTGTTATCCTAAAGACACCACTGCAAAAAAAGCTCAGACCATGAAAGAAAAAATTGATGAATAGGATTACGTTAACATTAAGAACTTCCAATTATCAAAAGACACCATTAAGAGTAAAAAGGCTAACACAAAGTGGAAGAAGATACTTGCTATATGTATTTATCTCCAACAGAAAAATCTTACCCCCAAAATATAAAGAATTCACGTAAATTAATAAGTAAAATTCAATTAACTTTTTCAATACAAAACCAAACAAAAACTCAAATAGATAATTCACAGATGAAGATAACCAAATAACCAATAAATATATGAAGAGGAGGGACAACTGGGTGGGTCAATTGTTAGGCGTCTGCCTTCGGCTCAGGTCATAATCCTAGGGTCCTGGGATTGAGCCCCGCATCAGGCTCCCTGCTCAGAAGGAAGCCTGCTTCTCTCTCTCCCACTCCCCCTGCTTGTGTTCACTCTCTGTGTTTCTCTCTGTCAAATAAATAAAATCTTAAAAAATATATATATGTATACATATACATATATATATGAAGAGGAGCTCAACTTCAATAGCCATACTGGAAATGCAAATTAAAACTGCTTATTAAAATTTTATAAATTAAAAAAAGAGACAATACCAAGTGTAAATACACAATACCAGGTGAGAATATAAACCCACTTGAACTCTCATCCATGGCTGGTGAGGGTCTAACATGATACAGCCACTTTGGAAAACTGGTAGTATCTGCTAAAAGTGAACACAGATATCCTCAGACCTACAAATTCCATTCACAAATACCCATAGCACTATTATTTAATATATAATTTCTACACACACAGACACACACACATATATACACACACGCACACACAATATTTAAAAAAGTATATTCTGCATGATTCCATTTAAATGGAGTTCAAAAGCAGGCAAAACTACTCTATGGAGTTGGGATGAATGGTTGTTCTTGGAGGCAGGAAAAGGGAGCTTCTGGAGTTTGGGTTCTTTATTATGATGTTACTATGTTCACTTTATTGAAAATAGTTATACTTTTAGGATTTGTGCATTTTTGATGTGTTTTTATACTTCAAAAAATTTCTTTCAAGTAAAGAGGAGGAATGGCATTTTCTAACAAACTTACTAGGAAGCTTGGGGCTTGGCAGTCAGTCTGGCCCTGACTGGGTTTTCTGTTTTTCCAGGGAGAGTCCAATCTCTTTGAGAGTAGCATGATAAGCCAAGGCATAAAAGCCTATCTTAATTCAGTCAAAGGCACTGTTACGTTATCAGCTCAGTTAGAGGTTTCTTTTGGAACTTTGAGAAAAAAATAGCTAAGCTTCATGTAATTTTCTTAGTTCATATTCTCCTGAAGTCTGTTTTCTAAAGAATTCCCTCCAGAGAAGATGAAGTTAATAATCATCCTGGAGTTAATCTTCATGTGCCAATAATCTTGGGCCTTAAGAATGGTTGGTCCTTGGGGCGCCTGGGTGGCTCAGTGGGTTAAAGCCTCTGCCTTCGGCTCAGGTCATGATCCCAGGGTCCTGGGATCGAGCCCCGCATCGGGCTCTCTGCTCAGCGGGGAGCCTGCTTCCTCCTCTCTCTCTGTCTGCCTCTCTGCCTAATTGTGATCTCTGTCTGTCAACTAAATAAAATCTTAAAAAAAAAAAAAAAGAATGGTTGGCCCTTATATCATTTAACTTTTAAATATATATTCAGGGGCAGAGATGCTTAAAAAGTATGAGGAGAGGATCAGATGCCAAGTCCACTGTGGGGCCCTTCAACTGTATAGCTCTAGATGCTACAAGAGCTCTCTTCTTCTTCCTGAAAGAGAAGTAATTTCAGCTAAGTAAGGGTAAGATTCTTGTGTCATTGCTTGACCAAATGTATACTATGGGCTCCAGATATACAAATTCTGGTGGGCACTTTGAACTCAGAGCTGGTTGACAAGGAGACCTAAAGTCAGGCTCAAATTTCACTAAGCATCTATTCTCCACCAGGCTGCTAGACCATGAGAACAGCAAGGGTAGGGATGAGAATACATAAACTCCCCTAAAGATTGTCATTCAGAACAGGAATGGTGAATGGTTCAACAGTTATATGAAAAATGACCACCAGCATCCCTGCCTACATTGGATTCTTGAGAGATATTTGTGAGGAAATTCCAATAGGCTGTTCATGCATCTAATCAACTTTATGTGTAGATGAAGAACACTCCCAGGCTCTGGGGAGCTTTGCTCTACTTGGCACACAGACAAATGAACAAAAACTGTGTGTGTGGCATAATGAGTGCTGTAACAGCAGGAAGCACAAGGTACTATGAGAGTCCTCAGAAGATGAACTCATAACCCAAACTTGAGAGGTTAAGAAAGTCTGGGAAATAGCTGTTTAGTAAATGCACTCGAGTCATAACCCCATTTTGTACCCCACCGTGTTCGCCTGCCATCCCTGGCCATAAAGCAGGGGATTTCCTTCAGGAGGCTCTGAGCCAATCTCATGGCAGCAAATTAAGCCACTGAATAGCAGATATTCTCCCAGATCTTAACTCACAGTGTGTCCTGCTTCCAACTAAAGGAAGAGGCTTGGAACTTGACCAGGACTCTGATCTACAAGTCTAGAATTCGTAACAGCTGTCTCATAGAAACCGAAGTACAAATCTAAGAACTGATGCAACAATTTGTTTAAAGTAGAAAGATAGGGGCGCCTGGGTGGCTCAGTGGGTTAAGCCGCTGCCTTCAGCTCAGGTCATGGTCTCAGGGTCCTGGGATCGAGTCCCGCATCGGGCTCTCTGCTCAGCAGGGAGCCTGCTTCCCTTCCTCTCTCTCTGCCTGCCTCTCTGCCTGCTTGTGATCTCTGTCTGTCAAATAAATAAATAAAATCTTTAAAAAAAAAATAAAGTAGAAAGATAGTTGTCCTGCAGGCAAGTCAGCCACTATTTGATGGACTCTTTTCTAGAGCAATCTATTTCTCTTGCTTCTGTTTATATATCCACCCACAGAAGCATGTGCCAAGCACTCCACACACACACATACTCACACACACATATGCACACACACACCCTGTATCATATTCTCTAAGGTCCACTGCTATGTCCACTGGTACCTCATGTGGCCCTTGTTCCATGACATATTCATCTATCAAAAACTAAGTTCAGGGGCACCTGGGTTGCTCAGTGGGTTAAAGCCTCTGCCTTCGGTTCAGGTCATGATCCCAGGGTCCTGGGATCGAGCCCCACATCAGGCTCTCTGCTAGGCAGGGAGCCTGCTTCCCTTCCTCTCTCTCTGTCTCTCTCTCTGCCTACTTGTGATCTCTCTCTCTCTCTCTCTCTCTGTCAAATAAATAAACACAATCTTTAAAAAAAAAAAAAAACAACTAAGCTCAGAAAGCAGATAATCTTTATATCTTTCAGAAGGGCAAAGAGCCCAAGGATTCCCCCTACTCTCAGGGCAATTGCAGCATTTACTGGATGGGGGTTGGAAATTGGGAAAATAGCCAGAATGAAACTGAAAACTTGCTGCCAACTTCTGCAATACTTCAAACATATGACATCCTCCCACTACCACCTTCCAACAAAGTCCAAAGACTAGCCTCTACTTGGCCTGGAGAACTGGAGTTGCAGGAAGGAAAAATGGAGAGAAATCAGTGTCACATACCAGTCCAGAGAGCTGGGTCATTATGAATAATTAAAGAGTCACAGGGATGGTTCTCTGCATTTGTATAAGAAGCCCCAATACAGGGGCGCCTGGGTGGCTCAGTGGGTTAAAGCCTCTGCCTTCGGCTCAGGTCATGATCCCAGAGTCCTGGGATCGAGCCCCATGTGGGATTCTCTGCTCCGCCGGGAGCCTGCTTCCCCCTCTCACTGTCTGCCTGCCTCTCTGCCTACTTGTGATCTCCGTCTGTCAAATAAATAAATAAAATCTTTAAAAAAAAAAAAAAGTAGCCCCAATACACCAAATCACTAGCTCTAATAACCATGTGATCTTTCCTATTTAAAAAAAAGAAAACAACATTTTATTGAGGTATGACTGACATGCAAAAAGCTATACATATTAACATACACAACTTGATGAGTTTGGAGATAAGTGTACTCCCATGAAATGATCACTATAAGCTGTGCTGAGGCATATCCATCACTTCCAAAAGTTTCCTCCCATCCTCTTTATTATTATTTTGTGTTTATGTGTAATAAGATCAGATCTACCCTCTTAACAAATTTTTAAGTATATAATACAATATTGTTAACTATAGGCTCTAAACTGTTCAGTAGGTCTCTAGGACTTTTTCATCTTGTGTAAGTGAAACTTTGTCCTCTTTGACGAACACCTCCCTATTTCCCCCTCCCTCCAGACCCTGGCAACCACCATTCTACTCTCTGCATCTATAAAGCTATTTTAGATTCCTTATGTTAGGAATATCATGTGGTATTTATCTTCTGTTACCTGGTTTGTTTCAGTTAGCAAAATGTCTTCAAGGTTCATCCATGTTGCAAATGGCAGGATTTTTTCTTTTTTAAAGCTGATAATATTCCATTGTGCATACATACCACATTTTCTTTACTCATTCATGGGAAGTTTTTAGCCAATTTCTTTAAATAATATTTCTGCCCTTTCCCTTTCTTTTCCTTCTGTGACTTCCACAATGCCTATATTCATTTCCTTAAAAATATGCCATAGGTCCCATAGGCTTTCTTCACTCTTTTCTCTCTTTTTTTCTTTTTGTTCCTCCAACTGGATAATTTCAAATGACATGGCTTTGAGTGTGCTGATTCTTTCCTCTACTTCATTGAGTCTGCTGTTGAAGCTCTCTGTTGAAATTTTCAGGTAAGTCTTTGTATTCTTCTTCAGCTCTAGAATTTCTGTTTGGTTCTTTTTAATGATTTCTATCTCTTTATTGAACTTCTCATCTTGTTCATGTATTGTTTTCCAGATTTTACTTATTGTTTATCTGTGTTCTCTTTTGCTCACTGGGATTCTTTAAGATGATTATTTTTCATTCTTTGCCAAGCAATTCATAGATATCCATTTCTTTGGAGTCAGTTACTGAAGCTTTATTTTGTTCCTTTGGTGGTATTTATTTCCCTGTCTTCACAATCCTTGTACCTTATATTGGTATCCGTACATTTGAAAAAGCAATCACCTTTTCCATTCTTTACAGACTGGCTTTGTTGAGAAAAGGCTTCCACCAGTCAGCCCAGACAGAGATTCTGTGTGAGCTCATGCTGGGGTCCACAGGTATGCCAGCTGGTAGGGTGTACTGTCAGGTAGGCCTGGGCCCAGGGGGTCAAGGGCGGTCCGCTACTGGGGTTTACAGGCCAGCTGTTTAGATCTGTACATTGTTGGTGAAATTCCCCACCTCTTTTCTTTGTTCTTAACTCATACCCAGTGATCTACTCTTGCTGATTCTCTCGACGTTCTGAGTGAAGCATGACAGAAGGGGGGTTCATAAATAACACCCTGAAAGGCAGGGGAAGTTGAAAGCTCACTTTGCTCTCTCTTTCTCACATAGAGGATTCACAAGCCAGGGGGATCTCTTTCAACATTGCACTGTGTTGTCTTGAGGGAATGGTGACATATATAAAGTGAAACTGTTCTTCTTACCCTTTCATTGCATCTTTTCTCACTGGGGTGCTATAAGTTCTCACCTGGATTCCAGAGCTCTAGTGATAATATTGTCATCCAAGGATGGTTGTTAAATCAGTGTTTCTGTGCAAGGAATGATGGCTGGAACTTCCTATTCTGCTATCTTCCTGATGCTATTCCTCTGATCTTTTCTATTAACAAATAGATTTCTCTGATTCTAATCCCAGGTGTTACCATGGATTTTAATTCTTATGTTGCATGTGCATTTGCCAATTTCCATTATGGTACTGTAAAAATTGATCTGAGGCAAAATATCCAAAGGTGTTTGGACTTTGTTTTGGTATACTGTCTATTCTACCCTGATATATAACTCCTTTTCCATTCTTAGTTTTGTCTTTAGTTTGCTTGCCTCAATAGTAGCATCCCATAAAGACTAAACTCTCCTGTATAACTGGAGTGGGAGGGTCATTCACATGGCATTCTATGTTCACAGATTTGCTGGGTTCTGGCTTCGGAAAATCCTGGGGTCTACACAGGACATGGGGGAAAAACTCCCAGAATGAATTCAATCACACATTTTCTAGCATAACAATAGTGTATATTAGTATAGTCCATGAAACTTCTAACTTTATACAAGCATTTCTTACTCATCAGGTTTTTCTAATGTTAGCCAATTTTTTTTAAACATCTAGGCCTTTAAAAAAAAAATCTGCATCACTACAGTTTTTGTAAAGAAGTCATCTTTTTCACAGAGGTATGTCTATAATACTTGATTTGAGTGAGGTCAAGGCAGTTAGTTTGGGAAAGTCCCAAGACTTCAGCCCACATCCACCCTAATCCCTGGCCCTTAGTTCATTATAAGAATTTGACAAGAGAGTGTGCACTGAATGAGCACTAACAATCCAATAGGACATCATTGTAGTGGCAAAAGAAGGCCATTTGCAACAAAATTATACCAAGATGAAGATGTTTAAATATTCATCATTTAGATAGATTGCTGAATATTAAACTCTAGCAAAAGTCTAAGATTGGTTTATAATATTCAACCGTACAAAGAAATTACAATTACTGGTGTCAACTCTTCAGACAAAAGACTATCTTAAACCAAATGTAAGTTGACTAAGAAAAACATTTTTGTGCCAAGAAATAGTTTAAGCACATCTGAAATCTGCCACGTCTAACCCTCTGCCTTTCCACTCCCCACTATCACCAGGACCTGAAGCTATGAGGTGATAAGAATAAGTTTTTTAAACAAAAATGGGGAGACAGCAGAGATGGAATATGCCTTTCTGTTCTTATGATGGAATCTGATCATTGCTGCATTTTTAGGCTATTTTGGAGGTGATGGAGAGGGAAAAGTGAAGTGAGTACGTGCTCTGAGAAGGCCTGAATCATTCACTAATTTTGGGATAGTCAACCTTGCCAGTTCCGTAAGTGAACTGCAAATTACAAGAGGCTCTCAGATCAAATACAGGAATGAGGGAATGAAGACTTTGGAATAAGAGGAAGATACACCTCTGCAAGCTGTGACAGAAAAAGGTATGTGGCAATCTCCAGGGAGGGTACCTGCAGCTTCTGGAGCTTCATCACCCAAGGGCACACTCTGCTTAGAAACTAATTAGCATTTTTCACTTTTGTTTCCTTTGCTTTTGGAGACATGTCTTGAAAGAAGTTGCTGTGGCCCATGTGGAAGAGGTTACTGCCTATGTTCTCCTCTAGGATTTTGATAGATTCCTGTCTCACGTTGAGGTCTTTTATCCATCTCGAGTTTATCTTTGTGTATGGTGTAAGAGAATGGTCAAGTTTCATTCTTCTACACATAGCTGTCCAATTTTCCCAGCACCATTTATTGAAGAGACTGTCTTTTTTCCACTGTATATTTTTTCCTGCTTTGTCGAAGATTATTGGACCATAGAGTTGAGGGTCCATATCTGGACTCTCTACTCTGTTCCACTGGTCTATCTGTCTGTTTTTGTGCCAGTACCACGCTGTCTTGGTGATCACAGCTTTGTAGTAAATCTTGAAATCAGGCTATGTAATGCCCCCAGTTTTGTTTTTCTTTTTCAACATTTCCTTAACAATTCGGGATCTCTTCTAGTTCCATACAAATTTTAGGATTGTTCCAGCTCTTTGAAAAATGCCAGTAGAATTTTGATTGGGATGGCATTGAAAGTATAGATTGCTCTTGGCAGTGTAGATATTTTAACATTTATTCTTCTGATCCACGAGCATGGAATGCTCTGCCATCTTTTTGTGTCTTCTTCAATTACTTTCATGAGCATTCTGTAGTCTCTCTAGTACAGATCCTTTACCTCTTTAGTTAGGTTGATTCCCAGGTATCTTATGGTTCTTGGTGCTATATTAAATGAAATCAATTTTCTAATTTCCTTTTCTATATTTTCATTGTTAGTGTATAAGAAAGCAACTGATTTCTGTACATTGATTTTTATCCTGCCACATTACGGAATTGCTGTATAAGTTCTAGTAGTTTAGGGGTGGAGTCTTTTGGGTTTTCCATATGAAGTATCATGTCATCTGCGAAGAGAGAGAGTTTTGACTTCTTCTTTGCCAATTTGAATATCTTTTGTTTCTTTTTGTTGTCTGATTGCTGTTGCTAGGAGTTCTAGTACTAAGTTGAATAACAGTGGTGAGAGAGGACATCCTTGTCGTGTTCCTGATCTCAAAGGGAAGGCTGTCAGCTTTTCCCCATTGAGGATAATATTTGCTGTGGGTTTTTCATAGATAGATTTTATGAAATGGAGGAATGTTCACTCTATCCCTATACTTTGAAGTGTTTTAATCAGGAACAGATGTTGTATCTTGTCAAATGCTGCACAGCAAAGGAAACAGTCAACAAAACAAAGAGGCAACCAATGGAATGGGAGAAGATATTCGCAAAGGACACTACAAAGGGCTGATATCCAAGATCTATAAAGAACTCCTCAAGCTCAACACACACAGATAATCATGTCAAAAAATGGGCAGAAGACATGAACAGATCTTCTCCAAAGAAGACATACAAATGGCTAACAGACACATGAAAAAATGTTCATCATCCTTAGCCATGAGGGAAATTCAAATCAAAACCGCACTGAGATACCACCTTACACCAGTTAGAATGGCCAAAATCAACAAGACAGTAAACAACAAGTGTTGGAGAGGATGTGGAGAAAGGGAAACGCTCTTACACTGTTGGTGGGAATGCAAGTTGGTGTGGCCACTTTGGAAAACAGTGTGGAGATTCATTAAGAAATTAAAAATAGAGCTACCCTATGACCCTGCAACTGGACTACTGGGTGTTTACCCCAAAGATACAGATGTAGTGAAAAGAAGGGCCTTCTGTTTCCCCATGTTCATAGCAGCAATTGCCACAGTTGTCAAACTGTGGAAGGAACTAAGATGCCCTTCAACAGATGAATGAATAAGGAAGATATGGTCCATATATACAATGGAGTATTATGCCTCCATCAGAAAGAATGAAAACCCAACTTTTGTATCAACATGGATGGGACTGGAAGAGATTATGCGGAGTGAAATAAGTCAAGCAGAAAGAGTCAATTATCATATGGTTTTGTTTATTTGTGGAGCATAAGAAATAACACAGAGGGGGCGCCTGGGTGGCTCAGTGGGTTAAAGCCTCTGCCTTCAGCTCAGGTCATGATCCCAGGGTCCTGGGATCGAGACCTGCATTGGGCTCTCTGCTCCGCGGAGAGCCTGCTTCCTCCTCTCTCTCTCTGCTTGCCTCTCTGCCTACTTGTGATATCTGTCAAATAAATAAATAAAATCTTTAAAAAAAAAAAAAAAGAAATAACACAGAGGACATGGGGAGATGGAGAGGAGAAGGGAGTTGGGGGAAATCGGAGGGGAAGATGAACCATGAGAGACTGTGAACTCTGAGAAACAAACTGAGAGTTTTGGAGGGGAGTGGGATGGAGGCTTGGGTGAGCCTGGTGGTGGGCATTAAGGAGGGTACATATTACATGGAGCACTAGGTGTGGTGCATAAACAATGAATTTTGGATCACTGAAAAAAATTTTTAATTTAATTTAATTTTTAAAAAAGAAACTAATTAGCAAAAGTGCTGAGTGCTGGCCACTTGGGTCAGCAAGAACCTGATGCATGAAAGGGTCTGGCTTCAAAACGTGTGGGAGAGACCAATTTAGGGACCATTTGATATCTAGACCAAGACAGGAAGAAATGGAATGGTGTAATTATACAAGAACAGCAACAGGAGAGGTAACAGCTAAAATGAGCTGAAGTTTATAAAAATGCTTGTTTAGATTTCAGCTGAACAACTTCACTTACCCATTTGAAAATTCAAATTGGTTTTGCCAATTGCCCAACGCATGATGGGGTTTTTTTTTTAAGCTATTAGTGTAACATGTTAACATTTTTGTGCTGTCCTACTCACGATACACAATAAAATGGAGCACTTGGCCTCTAAGGTCCCCTCTAGCCTTATGTCAGGCCACATGCTGGGGCGGGGGGGGCAGAAAGCCCTCAACTGGGAACCAAAAGCACAATTATTAACCAGAGGCTTCATCTTGGATGAGCCATTTAATGTCTCCAGTTCTTAGTTTCGACACTTGAAAATGGAATTAGAAATATCAGTTCTACTTGTCTCACAGTCTATTATGAGGGTCAAATTATAGACTTAGGTATTTTGGATAAAGAGAAAGCTTTATATGAATGTAAGTCACTTTTTTCTTTTTTAACAGAGAGAGAGAGAGAGAGAGAAAGAGAGAGAGAGCACAAGCAGGGGGATGGATGGATAGGCAGAGGGAGAAGCAGACTCCACTGAGCAGGGAGCCCAACACGTGCCTGGACCCCAGGACCCTGGGATCATGACCAGAGCTCAAGGCAGAAGCTTACCGGCCTGAGCCACACAGATGCCCCAGAACCTAAGTCATTTTTAAATAATCTGTGGAAGACTGTGGAAGATGTCATCAAGCATGAGGCAGAGAAAAACAAATGGAAGAATTGCAATTCCCACACCGAGGTGTTTCCTACTTTCTGTACCTGGATTTCTTTCCCTACCTGAGTGTAAACTCTGAAAGGCAAGTACAAAGTCTTAGACACTTTTGTCCAGCCCATAGCACAAAGCATCATCCTTAATGAGTAGTAGGATCCAATAAGTGTTTGTTGAACGGTACCACCCAGCTTCGGCTTCTGAATTTTTATATTGATTAGCCAAAAAGGTAAATGTGAGTAAAGTGGATAAAAGAAAGACGAGGAGCCTTTCTTTATGAGGGGAAAACAGCCTTGTCGTTGTGGTCCTTATTGTTGCCTTCTCTGCGCTCGCTGCCTTTTCTATTCTGAACACAGAGACTTCTGAGCACTCTAAATTGTCAAGAGCTCTGTGGGCTTTCCAGAGTAGCAGCTTTGTGTGGCTAAACACAGGACGTGCTTTCTTTTTGCACTTTTTTGGGGGTAGGTTTACCAACAAAGTCGTTGTCCCTCTCTTCCTGGCCTTAGCCCTCTGCAGATCTAGTGATGCCGTTTAGGTTCATGATGTACAAATTAGCATAATCCGATTAGATTAGCTGCTGAGGGACGTCTTTGGTGTGAAAAGCAGAGGAAACAAAAGTATCTCACAAAGAGGGGAGCCTGGAGCTTGCAAGGGGAGGGGCGACAATTGGTCCTGGGCTGCTGGCCTGAAAGCTTGCACCTGCACAAGCCCTCTTGTAAATAAGGACTCTTAGATGGTATTAAACAGGGCACTGAGGAGTCCGGGGGACTTTGGGGAGGTAGGCATTGGGAAGAGAAAGGCAAGACAGCAGCTCTGCATCCCATTAATTGATTTATCTGGATTGGCAAAGCCCAAGTTGCTGACAGAAGAGAATGCCTGTTTGATTCCTACTCAGCATTGAGAGTGGGTCAGCCCCATAATCTGGTCTATCGAGATAAGCGTTTTTAGAATCTCTGCAAGAGACTGATAAGGGGTTTACTTGTAGGAAACAAAGTTCATTGGATGTTTGATTTCAGTACTTTCTGAATTGGACTCCTGTCTGTATCCTTTATTTCTGGAAAAGAAGGGAGGGGGAGAAGGGAGGTGGTGGTAGCTGTTAGGCTTTTGGGTAATGTGTGCTTAGGAGCCTCGGAAGAAAAACTCAACAATCGACTTGTTGTAAAAAGGGAAGCCAGGAAACTTTCTGACTGAGGCCACCTTTCTCTACTCTAGATCATTTATGGGTGTGCAGTAGATCACTGTGTGATCTCAGCTTTGTCTTTTAGACTCTTTTAAGCCACAATTCCTCCAACTGTAAACCAGAACCAACACTGCCATTGAATGGTTATTAGTCTCAAAGACGGCATTTATAAAATGCCTGGCACATAATGACTTTTTTAATGACTTCTCCTTGAAATGTTTATACATCCTTTCCCCATCCCCACCTTGCCATACTCAGGTCTGTTTTTATGTCAATGTAGGGGTATCATAATCTTCAAACACACTGCAGAGAGTTTACTAGTCCCAAAAGCTGACTTTTCTCTGCTTTGTCTCCCCCATCTTTGGGCCAATACACCTTTCCTTCTCAATTTCTGGGATGGAACATCTTTCCTCCAGGAGCCTAGAGCCATTCTGTCTCTCAGAGAGGGCCCAGGAGCTCTGGCACTGAGGGAAAAAATTTAGTCTAGAGAGGTAGGTAGGAAAATAATTTCTATGTGCTAGGGGCCAAAGTGAACTTGCAGAATACCCTGAGTGTGAGATGGGCGTTTGAAGGCCTACGGTCCTGAGGAAAGGGTAAGAAGGTGATCAGGGGAAGCCTGAGAAGCTCACTGACTCTTGACAGCCCATGTTTCCCTCGGGTTGTGGGTTGAAACAATTGCACTTGATACCTCTCTTCCATAGACAGAGTGGTTGACGGCATAAAAGGAAGTGGCGCAAGGTGTCCGTAGTCAGACAAGATGCTCTGCCTTCCCATGCACATTTTAGTAAAAATTACTTTTATGAGTCTGACTTTTTCAGGGATATTTTACATCATGGTCAAGATAGAGATTGGGAACATAATTTGAGAGTATATGAAATCACATATTTATATATCATGATAATTATATCATGACCAAGTAAAGACTTCTCCAAACAATGCAAGGAAATATATTAATATTATATATCCCATACCAATTTCAATAGATACCAAAAACCTTTCATTAAAATGTATTTCCTGGCCCTTATTTGGGGGGGGGGGCAGGGCAGTGAAAAATGCTTTTCTCTATGCCCCAGGAGGCAGATTTATACAAACCTCAGCCTCCATCACTCTGGCCTCTCTACTCTCAGACTTCTGGTTGGGTTTACAAATAGAAAGCAGTAGCAGAGCAGAGGGTAGCAGGAGGAAAAGAGGTCAAGGTATTTATCTGCACCCCCCCCCCCCCCCGCCGCCACTTTCTCTGCAATGACAGCCCCTGTCAGACAGCCCTTCATCATGAACACAGCTTTGCAGGGACCCAGTCACACTGGGGGAACCAGGCAGTAGCAGACTTTAATTCCTCTCTTACCCAGCTCTCCCTTTCTGGAAACCGAATTTTTGAGAAAATTATTCTTCTGAACTTTTAGTTCTTGTCTTTTTTTCCTTCCTTTCCTTTTTGTTTCGCCTCTTGGATGTTTCTTTTTCTTCCTGCCCAGGAGTGTGTGTCCTCCTAGCTCTGCCACATTAGGATAGAGGGGGCAAATCTATCTCAGACCTGGTGTGCCCTGGTCCCCCACTTTCTTGTGTCAGAGTTCCAGGAAGCAAGCTTTTGAAACTTCTTTTTATTAGAGCCAAATTTAGAAGTTGGTGAGGGAGCAATTTTATCTATTTGAATTTATTTGAAATATGTAATTTTCAATGTCTTAATAAGTCCTTTATATTATAGGGGAGGAAATACTCAGCATCCCACCACCACCATTTCTTGCCTCAGAAATCTCAAAAATGGGGCCTCACAGCAAGATTTTAAAGTGGGTTCAAAAAGACAAAACCCTGGGGTGCCTGGGTGGCTCAGTGGGTTAAAGCCTCTGCCTTCCGCTCAGGTCATGATCCCAGAGTCCTGGGATCGAGCCCCGCATCGGGCGCTCTGCTCAGCAGGGACCCTGCTTCCTCCTCTCTCTCTGCCTGCCTCTCTGCCTGCCTGTGATCTCTGTCTGTCAAATAAATAAATAAAATCTTAAAAAAAAAAAAAGACAATGAAGGAAGTCTTTCTAACTATGACTAGAAATCCAGAACCACAAAATTGATAAATTGTATAACATAAAAATCAAATTCTTATACATGGCAAATGAATACCATAAACAAAGTCATAAGACAAGTAAAATATGGGGGGCGGGGATATTCGTTATTCAGGAAAAGGGTTGATTTCCTTCATATATAAAGAGCTTTTAGAAATTGGAAAGAGAAAAAACCAACAACCCAACAGAAAGAAAAGGTAAAAATATCCAAAGACAGTCCACAAACACACAAATGACTCATAAGTATATGATGTCAGCCTCACTCATAAAGAGAAAAATGCAATTTAAAATTGCATTGAGATAACATTTTCACCTATCAGATTGGCAAGTATCCTAGCAGTTGTCAACATGCTCTATAGTTGACTGTGGAAACAAGAATTCCCACACATTGCTGTTAAGAGTGCACTTATCCTACAGATAGATCTATAAACGGGAAATCCTGTGTATTGAAGGCTATTCATTGCTATTCACTGCAGTATTGTTAGTATCAGCAAAAGGCTGGGTAAAAATCCAGTGTCCCTTAGTAACTAAGGTACATTCTTATGACATAATACAAGCAGATTTAACAAGAGTGAGAAAGATCTCTATGGTATTAGAAGATCTCCAGGCTATAGTGTTAAGAAAGAAAGGACGGTGGTATAAGAAAGAAGGAAATGAGAATATACAGTTGTATTTGCACAAAGATACAGATAAATTAGTTAAAAGATAATGGTTCACTCCTGGTGTTGTACATTCTAAGGGTTTTGATAAAATGTATAATGACATATGGAAGGCGGCAAAATAGGAGGATCCTAAACTCAGGTGAAGGGGATTAACAGTAAGTACACTTATGATGAACCCTGAGTGACCTACAGAACTGTTGAATCACTGTATTGTACAGCTGAAACTAATATAATGCTGTATGTTAACTATACTGGAATTTTTAAAAATTCGAATTTTATATTCACACTAAAACAGCATCTTTGTTATCATTGATTAATTTTAAGTAGATATTACATAAACTCACACAAATAAATGTTACTGATTTTAAAAATCTAGTTTTTGTTGATGTTATATGTTGGCATCCTGAATAAAATTTCTACCAGGAGGGGCACTAGGTGGATCAGTCCATTAAGCACCTGACTCTTGGTTTTGGCTCCAGTCATGATCTCAGAGTTATGAGATTGAGGCCTCCCCAACACTCCCTCTTAGGCTCCGCACACAGCATGTAGTCTGCTGGAGATTCTCCCTTTCCCTCTCCCTCTGCCCCTCCCCCCAACTCACACTCTAAATACATACATACATACATACATACATACATACATACATGCATACAATCTTTAAAAAATTTCTGCTGGAGGGGGGCGCCTGGGTGGCTCAGTGGGTTAAAGCCTCTGCCTTTGGCTCAGGTCATGATCCCAGCGTCCCGGGATCGATCCCCACATCGGGCTCTCTGCTCCGCAGGGAGACTTCTTCCCCCCCTCCCCTCTCTCTGCCTGCCTCTCAGCCTCCTTGTGATCTCTGTCTGTCAAATAAATAAATAAATAAATAAATAAATCTTAAAAAAAATTTCTACTGGAGGAAAAAATGTATAATAAGATGTATAATATCATACAGAATAATTTCACTGCCTTAAAAATCCTTTGTGTTCTCCCTATTTATCCTACCCTCTCCCAATTCTGGCAATCACTGATCTTTTAACTGTCTCCATAGTTTTGCCTTTTCCAGAATGTCATGTAGTTGGAATCATACAGCATGTAGACTTTTCAGGTTGGCTTACTTCACTTAGTGATGCGCATTTAAGTTTCCTCTATGTCTTTTCATGGCTTGATAGCTCATCTCCTTTTACTACTGAACAATATTACTTTGTCTAGATATGCTACAGTTTATTTATCTATTCATCTACTAAAAGATATCTCGGTTACTTCCAACTTTGGGCAATTATAAATAAAGTTGCTATAAACATCTGTGTGAAGGTATCTGTGTGGACATAAGTTTTCAGCACCTTTGGGTAAAAACCGAGGAGTGCAATTGCTGGATGGTATGGAAGGATATCCTTTGTTTTATAAGAAATTGCCAAACTGTCATCCAAAGCAGCTCTACTATTTTGCATTTTCACCAGCAACTTACGAGAGTTCCTGCTGCTCCCCGTGCTCTCCAGCATTTGATGTTGTCAGTGACCCAGATTTCAACTGTCCTAATTGGTGTGTAGTGGTATCTCGTTGTTTCAGTTTGCCTTTTCCTGATGACATATGATGTGGAGCGTTTTTCCATAGGCTTGTTTGTCCTCTGTATATCTCCTTTGGTGAGGTGTATATTAAGGTCTTTGGCCAATTTTTTAATTGGGTTTTTTGTTCTCTTCTCATTGAGTTCTTTGTATATTTTGGATAATAGTCTTTTATCAGATACATCTTTTGAAAATATTTTTTTCCCAATCTGTGGCTTGTCTTCTCCTATTCTTGACATTGTCTTTCACAGAGCTTAATAATATTTTTTAAAAGAAAAATAATGCTGTTACTAACTCCACTCCCACTCTCCTTTTTGTTTTGTTCTGTTTTTTTTTTTTTTTCTTTTTCTTTAGAAAATAACATTCGAGGGGTGCCTGGCTTGCTAGTTGGTAGAGGAGGGAACTCTTAATCTCAGGGCGTTGAGTTCAAGCCCCACATTGGGCATGGAGCCTACTTACTAAAAAATATAGCTTCGGGAAGTGACTTTTTTTTTTTTAAAGATTTTATTTATTTATTTGACAGAGAGAGAGCACAAGCAGGCAGAGAGGCAGGCAGAGAGAGAGGAGGAAATAGGCTCCCTGCTGAGCAGAGAGCCCGATGCGGGGCTCGATCCCAGGACCCTGAGATCACGACCCAAGCCGAAGGCAGCGGCTCAACCCACTGAGCCACCCAGGCGCCCCGGGAAGTGACTTTTTGATAACTATTTCCTGGGCATATTACTATATTTCCCCTATTATCTTAATTCTATCTTTAAAAACATTACTTTTAAAGACTATAATTTAAGAACTATAGATTTTTAAACACCTTACCAATTTATAAAAATATGGCAGTTGAATTGAGACCATTTTATTTTAGTATACTTACAGCCACGAGGATAAAATGTATAGCTTTTTAACTTTTTACACATTTCGCTCATCTACTTAAACATTTTATCTCACTGGGTAACACTCACACATTCATTCTTTAAACAGAAGTGCTGGGGGGAAAATGTTTATGCCTTGGAAATTTTGTATTTTTAAAGTTTTGCTTAGAAAGTTCTCTTTTCAACTATGCACATGACTATTTCCTGAAAACTAATTTTTATTCCAAAATATTTTAAAATATGTTTGCCTAAATTTGGGCTCCAAGGCAAAAAAAAAAAAAAAGCTTTTTAGAAGATTCAGATCTCAATTTGGCAAACACTATATTTTCTTGTTTATTTGATTGTTTTGTTCTCAGTTGCCATCTCTTCTCCTTTTTAAATCTACTTGTGCCCTCATGCCAGGAGAGTAAACTCAGAGAACATTTGGGGCTCTCCTCTCACATACTGTTTAAAAGCTAAACATGTATCCAGTTTTTGCCCGGAAAGTCTCTGATCCTCCGTCTAACAAGCATAGTAATATTCTGTCCCACCTAGAATATTACCGTGTGAGGGGCGCCTGGGTGGCTCAGTGGGTTGAGCCTCTGCCTTCAGCTCGGGTCATGATCTCAGGGTCTTGGGATCGAGCCCCACATCGAGCTCTCTGCATTGGGCTCTCTGTTCGGCAGGGACTCTGCTTCCCCCCCCCCCACCGCCTGCCTCTCTGCCTACTTGTGATCTCTCTCTCTCTCTGTGGTTTTAAAATATTTTTAAATTTTAATTTTAAAATGTTTTCTTTATTTTTTTATTTTTTTTTAAAGATTTTGTTTATTTATCTGACAGACAGAGATCACCAGTAGGCAGTGAGGCAGGCAGAGAGAGAGAGAGGAGGAAGCAGGCTTCCAGCTGAGCAGAGAGCCCGATGCGGGGCTCGATCCCAGGACCCTGGGATCATGACCTGAGCCGAAGGCAGAGGCTTTAACCCACTGAGCCACCCAGGCGCCCTTAAAATGTTTTTTAAAAAGTGAATATTACCATGCCTTGTGATAAGACTGGGGACATCCCAGGACACCTGGCTGCAGTTCCTCCCCCTGGTTCCTTCCCGTGGGATCTGGTTCATTTTGTGATCTCTGTGACAACCTCTACCTCCTTGGGTAGATTGTTAAAGAGCCACCAAGAAACTGGATCTCAGGCCAACAGATCTTCAGCTTTAACCTTGTCTAGTTACTTATTGGTCCAAACTGAATGGAGTTGAAGGGCAGGCCAAAAGATGTCACTGATATGACAACCTCCAAACTTTTCTTAGAGACCCAAGAGTCTCGTGTAACTGATTAGCCCATCCCCTTCGACATATTTTCCAGTCACCATTGTCTCATTTTTTTAAATCCTTCAAAATCCATTCTTTCTGTAGTGAGGTATGACGGGGTTCGTGCTTCCCAATTGCTGACAATTGTGCACTCTCGGGTGTATTGCATTGGTAGAAAGAGAACATGTGCACACATACACACACCATAAAGTTTGTTGGTTTATTTAGTGAATGATACAAAAAATTCCCTGAAGTGATCAGACTACTGGAACAGATGCTAAATATTCACCACAGCCCTCCACTTCTCCAAAACTGGGTAAAGGATCACAGTGGCCATAAGACTATGTGCAAGGCAGAGTCTTGCTGAATCCAAGAGATTTAATTCTCTGCTGTTCCACAGTGTTTCTAAACCTGGGACTTGTATCACCAGTTAAAAAGAATTGATACCAACAGTCAAAACTGAATATAGGAAGAGAATGCAATCTCATACCCAGTGAAGAAAAACATTATCTGTTTCCTTAGGCCCTCCTTCCTCCTCAACTCCAGAGAAGCTAAAACCAGAAGGACAGTAGATGTGGAGTAGATTTCCCACCTGTGCATGCATGCCCCCGCCACACACACAATGGAATATTACTCAGCCATCAAAAACAATGGAACCCTGCCATTTGCAATGACATGGATGGAATTAGAGCGTATTATGCTAGTGAAATAAGTCAGTCAGAGAAAGACAAACACCATATGATTTCATTCATATGTAGAATTTAAGAAACAAAACAAGTGAACACAGGGAAAGAGAAGGAAAAATAAAATAAGACAAAAATAGAGAGGGAGGCAAACTATAATAGACTCTTAATTATAGGAAACAAACTGAGAGTTGCTGGAGGGGCAGTGAGTAAGGGGATGGGTAAATGGGTGATGGGCATTAAAGAGAGCACATGATGTGATGTGTGCTGGGTGTTATAAGCAACTGATGATTAAATTCTGTCCCAGAAACAAATAATACAGTATATGTTAAATAATTTAAATTTAAATAAAAAAAATAAAAGCAAAAAGAATTCCCACACCTGAAACTAATGCAACAAGTCAAATATACTTCAATTAGAAAAAGGTAATAAATTTTTTAAATTTAAAAATAAAAGGGAATTAAGAATTTTGTTGCAAAAAAAATCTGTGAAAAGCAGTAGTTTTGAGTAAAAGTGACTGGGAGTCAAATTCTGACTCTGTAGTGGAAAATTGAGCAAGATAAATAATCTCCTAAACTTCAATTTCCTCCTCTGTGAAGTGAGAACACCATACACCATTAATATAACGTTAACAATACAACATTGTTATGAAGATTAAGTGAGCTGATACCTTGGAAGCTCTTGGCTCAGTGCCTGGTATACAGGAAGCACCCCAAGAATCTGAGCTCTTACTCTTATTATTATGATTTTTTGTATATTGTAAAATCCTGAAGTAGAGATCCATGTACTTACGTCTCTGACCGTAATTCCAATTAACTCTTTATGATAGGTTCCTACAAGAATGATTACTTGGGTCCAAGCGTCTGAACATACTGGCTGATAATCCTGTTTTGTCAGAGTTATCCAGAAAAGGCAATTCAACAGTTTGCTTCACTTGACTACCAGGAAATTCTCGAGCTCTGGAAGTTAAATTGTTAAATTTATTTGGCAGATTACAAACCTAGCTAAATTTATGTATATTTATGTTAAAATTGAGTGCTCTTTAAGATCTCTTTGTGATAGGTCATTAGCAAGAAAGAGAAAATAAGACAGAACATTTCCCTATTTCTGGTAAACCAAACAGTACCAGAAGCAAAAGTGGTTTTAGGAGATTGTGCCCCTGGCTTCCTGCAGTCCTTTGAGTGCATTCATTCCTTGGTCTTCCTTTCTAACACCTGCCACTTTAAATCCCTTGCTTTGCATGGCCATTGGACTTTTAGATTCCCTCCTTATCTTTGACCTTTTTATTTAAGGATGTGACTTTTAACTAACCTTTGGCCTGTGGGTCAGCAGTTAAGCTGTCCATTCTCCCAGACTCCTTTCATCTTTTGCCTTTTTAAGGACAAAGCCAATTGTGCATAACTTTTACATATTTTGGCCATCTCAAGCCATTCTTAGGTGGGGAAACCTCCTAAGGCAGGTGCTGTCAGGGGCACATTGAATAGAAATGAGAAACAAAGTGTTAAGAAGAGCATTAGACTTTGGGTTTCTCAGGAAAACACAGCCTGTTCAAATTTCATTTCAATGTCCTCTTTTAGGGGAGGCTAGAGGATTATTCTTAACAGAGGCAGTCTTGATACAGTTTTCTCTTTTTGAAAGTGAGGTCTCTTGCAGGGCTGTTCCGAGGAGTAAATGTTAGAAACCATCTCTCTCCTTAGGAGAACTTAGCTTACTGGAGAAGGGGGACAGAATACACACAGAAGTCTGTAACCTAGAGTAAAAGAAGTAAGGGTCACGATGCACAAAAGGGAATTCTAAGAAAGGAGAGTTCCAGTTGAATGGTGGAAATCTAGGAGGACTTCATGTAAGAGATGGTTTTAAGAGGAGTCCAGCTTTGTGAAGGAGTGGTGTTGAAGATCAGTCATGAAGGATGGTATTGAGTGGAATCTGGTACAGGTGGAAGGGTGAGTAGAACGAGAATGGGAACATTCATGCCTGCAAGTGGAATCACAAGAGAAAAGTCAGAGATATTAAGAAGTGGAACATGTCTGGGGACCATCAAGTGAGGTAGTTTCATTAGCATGTACACAAGACGCTGAAGGTTTGATAGCTAGGGAGTGATCTGATCCCAGCTGTGGTTTGAGGATAGTGAGGGAGCTGTGTGTAAGGTGAAATGAAGAGAGAGCCAGAGGTAAAGAGAGAGAGAGAGAGAGAAAAGAAAGATTAACCAGGGCATGTTAGATTTTTTTTCTAGATTAAAGACAATGGTGGGGGAGGGGGTCAAAGCCAGGACAGTGGTTGTGAGGCTGGAGAGAATAGGTGGAAAAGCTTAGTAAATTGATGAAATTCTTTTTGTTAAGAATAATTTCTTTTCTTAAATAATTTATTTGCAATAAATTAATAGTTAAATGGCAAATTCAATGGTTAAAAACTCATAAAACACATCAATAAAAAGATCTTTGGTTAATACATCTAATCACATTCTATAAAGCACAATAAATCAACTTCAATAAAAAAGCATATGAAGATTACTGAACTCCGTTGAAAAGAGGTAAGCATGACAATAAGGCTCTTATCTGTTTTCAATCCTAAAAAACTTAGAGGTTGAACAGAGCTGTAGAAAGTTTGGACACTGGGTCAAAAAAATCAGACACCCATGTCTTGAGTTTCCATTAATTGTCCATGGGACCTCTGGAAAGTCACTTCATAACACTCTGGACCTATTTTCTTCTCTATAAAATGAGGAGTAAAACTAGCCAATCTCATGATTGATATAAATCAAGCGCCCTGTTTATATCCGGTTTCCAGAAGTTTCTAGTAGTGTCCATAGCAGACCAAACATATTTTTTTTCAAGTAACAGAGTAGCATAGATGATATAATCCGCCTACACTTTTTTGTTGGGTTCCGATAATCCAAAAAGATATGTACCATCAGGGAACTAGAATGTGTTTTAATGGAAAATTCTTGCCACTGCAATCACCAAGCCTTGAGTATAAGATACCAAGGAAGACCACAGAGTAATGTTTGAATTCGCTTCCAGACTTAGGGATACCCTGCCAAAGGTTTTGATCCATGTGTTCCTACAGTTCCTTTTGACAGTCACTTTAACCCCACACAACATGATATACCAAAATCAAAGCTTGCAGAATAATTTAAGAGGTGAATTACATCAAGTAATATTTTAAGTGTTTATTCATTTATCAAGGGAATTTCCTGCAGGGTTTCTTTAAATCATTATCCCCCTCATATAGTTTAATGATAACTCAATCTCCTCATGACTTTTCAGGAGCACTCTCTTACACTTCAGTGGAAAGGCACTCTATACTCACAGGCATGGCTCCAACAGCAGAAAAGGGCCCAAATTCTGAGAAGAACAGTAAAATCCTGCATTCAGGCAAAGAGGTCCTCTGTGCCCTCCTCAGCAACATGTTAATAGGAAGCTAATATAAAAAACACTGTCAAAAGTGGTATTTTGATTTAATGCCAGATGAGAGTGTAAGTAATGTTATTCAATTGACAATTGTCATCAAAGCTTTGAGATATACTATTGGTTGGTAGTTTGGGGGCAAATTTAAGTCCACATAACCTCATGAGCAAGAAATGCACATGTGGAGGAAGTCCCTTAGTCTCTGTGCATATGTGTTTCCCCAGACTATTCTGGGTCCATAGGGAAGTATACAAAACACAGTTTAAAGAAAGGACCTAGGGGCACCTGGGTGGCTCAGTTGGTTGGGCAACTGCCTTCGGCTCAGGTCATGATCCCGGAGGCCCGGAATCGAGTCCCACATCAGGCTCCCAAATCCATGGGGAGTCTGCTTCTCCCTCTCACCTTCTCCCCTCTCATGCTCTCTCACCCTTTCTCAAATAAATAAAATCTTAAAAAAGAAAGAAAGAAAGAAAGAAAGAAAGAAAGAAAGAAAGAAAGAAAGAAAGAAAGAAAAGAAAGAAAGAAGGAAAGAAGGAAAGAAAGAAAGAACGAACCTAGAAGGAAAACATATTGCATTGGATAAATGCTTTGGGCTATGAGTGGGAATGCTGTGTAGATGTTAATGGCATTACAACCTTGTTATTTGGGGGGAATGAGATTTTGGGGGAGCCACATCTAGCTTTTTTTCTGATCACCAAACCAAAGAGGCTTACTTCAACCTTCCATAAATCAATACCTTCTTTCTCGAGTCACAGGAAATTTAAATTCCTCTATTATGTATACACTGGAAACCCATAACTGCAAATCCATCAATTTCCTACCTGTGCTTCGGAAGGTTTTGAAACCAATGTACTGTCAAGAACTTTAGGGTAATAACATGTCCCAGAGACAATCAAATGACATTATTTGTATTCTGGGCTCAGCTATGGGATTCATCCTTGAATCTGTCTTTGAATCCAATCATTGGGGGCACGTGGTTGTGAGTAGTTCTGCCAGATCCACACTGTTTCGTTGACTAGTGGGTACCACCCCTCCCAGTAAGAGTGAGCTAATGCTCCATAGCGAAGGAGACAAATGACAAATTCATTAATTCATTAAAGTCTGGTATTACATTCCTATTGTCTACTCTAGATCTTTTGTTTAAACTAAGCTCTCTGTTAAATGAGTCGTTAAATGGTAGTGTTTGGATTTTCATAATTATATTTGAATTTAACAGGTCTTAAATCAGCAGGAACTTGCGCTGAATTAAACGTTTTAATGTCTGACATGTGCAACTAAGGGGTTAGATAACCTATTTTTGCTACCTGTTTTTCATAAGAAAACTATGAACTCTAATTCATAAATTATCAAGTCCTTTCCTCTAACAGATATAATCCACCGTTCAGCTTTAGAGATAACAAAGATATAAATGGTTCAATGCAGGTAATACTTCATATTTCCACAGGGATAAAGGATGCAGAGCTCTTCCACATGTATCTGCTATGTTCCTGTAATCCTCACGTGTGAGAAGGGTCTCTCTCACGTTTCCACAAGTCTCCAGGTTGGTTTCTGTGAGGGCTCTCTTCACATTTATCAACCTTATTTTGTTCACCCTTGATCACATATACCTCATTTTTCAAAACAAACTGTAAAATGTGTTCTGACGGAAGCATTTTCTACTCATCCATTTGAGATCTGTTATGGGAAAACTCCTTCCTTATAATTGAAAACATACTGAGTAAAACAACGATTTCCAAGCCTGTTTTTAACCTACACTTCCCCCCTCCCAAACAACATCTTATGCAGATCCTGGATACATAAAATAGAGGCAGGCTGCTCTGTCTGGAGCTCCGGGGGTAGCAGACTCCAAAGCCATCTTCCTCATGGCCTCTGTCTGGCTCCCTGCAGCTGTCCCTGAGCCACCTCCTGTGAAGCGTAAGTGCATTCCTCACAAATTATTCATCAAGTTGACACTGGAACATGCAAAAGGCTGTCAACAGCCAGTGGCTTCAGAGCAAGGGCTGTCCTGGGTGATGACAGCCGGAGCCCCACTACGCAATGCTGTGGCTTGGGTCAAGTGAAGGGACCTGGTAGTCATCGAGTAGAGTCCTGTCCGGCAGGTGGGATCCTTGGGGGAAGAGTCCCAGAATGTTTCCCTGAGCAGCCACTCCTGTTTGCTGCAGGGTTTGCTCCCCCAAGACCTTGACCAAGAAGTTGATGTACCTCATTGCCAGGCGAAGCGTTTCATTTTTGCTCAGCTTTTTGTCTGGAGGGTGAGTGGGGATGAGCTTCCTCAGCTTGGCAAAGGCGCTGTTGACATTCTGCTGCCTCCACCGCTCCCTGGTGTTTGTGAAGATCTTCCTGGTCATGTTTGAGCTCCTGAGACAGGAAAGAGAAAGGGCCCTGAGGGCCAGTACTGTGTAAGCGATGGTGGGTGTCGCACATCCTGCCAAGGATTTGAGATGTTAGATCTTTTTGACCCAGGTCAAAATTTAGGAAATTCCACTTCCTCATTTTTAGTTTTGGGGGTTTTTGTTTGCTTGCTTGCTTGCTTTTTCTTTTCCTTTTTTTTTTTTAATATTTATTTATTTATTTATTGGGTCTTCCTTTTAATAAGAGAAGAAAATGTGGCAGAAAAAAGGACAGGGTAAGAACAATACCCTTCAGCCTTTTTCTCCCTGTTTTGAAGCCTCCTATTGCAAGGTGGTTTTATCCCAGTATCCCCACTATTTCTTTTATCACCAACTCCTCCAAATTATTCAGAATCAGGTATAGTATAGGATTTAGTGCTTGCACAGATAAAATATACATTTAGCCAATAGGGAGTTAACTATGGATTCTCAAAAATAAATAAATAAATAAATAAAAACTGTAGTCCTAGGTTTCCCTAATAAGATAATTTGGGGAATGAAGATAATAGTGCAGCAACCTTCTTAGCGGACAGACCTCACCTGGAGAGTTGGGCCTCACTGCACAAGACCTAAAAATCCAGCCTGGGCCACGTTTAGAAGAGGATGAACAGAGTGATGAAGTGTCTTGAACCCCTGTTTTATGAAAGACAGAAGTGGGGCTATTTGGCATGACCAGAAGAAAAGACAAGAGACAGGTAGGTGCTACGGAAAATATTCAGGCCTCCACAAGCCTGTGCTTGGGTGACCTTTCCAACTCGGGGAGAGCTGATTATCACCATCTATTGCTAAATTTTCCTTTGCCATTTTTAATCCATAGAGGCACAGGCCCCTTTTGCCAGGCAGCCTGGATTAACATGCGTTAATGGGAATGCAGATGATGCATGAGCAAACAAAGCCCTCTGAGATCTCAGTGTGCGGTGGGTGCTCTACTCTGAAAATAGGAACCCGTCATCCCTGTTGAAACTCTGGGTGATAAGGAAGCAGTACCCTCACCAGACCCCTGCAGTCCTGGAGGCAGGTCCATCAGGAGCTCAGCACAGGGAGATGCCACCATCTCCCGTCAGAGGGTGTGTGTTCTGGTCACAGCAGCAAACATCAACCAGCTGTGAGGCGCTGCCTAAGTCACTTCACCAACCCGAGCCTCAGTTCCTCAGCTATACAATGGGCATTAATTATACCATCCTTTCCTCACAGTTTGATGTGAAAGCATTCTGTGAACCATAAGCTGAGGAACGTAACTTTGCTTTGTGCCAGGCATCGTTTCTCATGCATTAACTCACACTGCATACATACGCAAGCAGTGTTGGTTGTAGAGACAGTATTGGAGGCACTGCTGGGATTGGCCAAGGGCCACTGACATGGTCCAGAAGTCATTTCACTACACTGTGTGCTGGCATCTCTGCCCTTTGGTAGGAACCAAATGACATCTCAGTTAATTAGAACAAGCCACTCTGTTACCCTCAAGCCCTGACTCTATAGGGATCAGTCGCCAATGGAAGCATCTGCGTGGTGGGTAAGGACAGAGGCTTTGGAGCCAGAACTTGGTTTGGATTTTTGGTTCTGCTCCTTAGCTGAGCAATCTACTTAAACTCTCTGTGTATCAAATGCCTCGTAAGTAAAAGGGGACTCAGGGTGCTACCTGTAAGGACACATAAAATGATCCACACAAACCACTTTAGTGAAGGGTCTGACACACAGCCAGTGGTCAATAAATATTAATCACAATTATTATCTCTACCAATAAAACAGGGAAAAGTAAATGTTCATTGCAACTTAGCATTTTTCTTTCCTAATGAAGAAGCTACAGTGCAGTAGAAAAGGTCTAAGCTTGATTTATGGATTTGTTTGTTCTGCTCTATCTGTCTATGGATGTGTGTTGGGGTGTGTGTGTGTGTGTGTGTGTGTGTGTGTGTGTGCAGAGCAAAATACCTCAAAGGATTCAGGCTAAATTGTTGACCGTGGTTCCCTGGGGGAGGACCATGGGTTGGGGGAAGATAGAAAAAGGAGATGGGTGTGTTTTATCTGACATAGGTGGGTAATTTACATTTTTAGAACTAAAAAGGATTCATATATTATTTGCTTCATAATAGACAAAAGCTAAAAAAGTTTATGGGCTTTAATGTAGAAAGACGTGGCTGTGAATCTCGGCTCCCAATTTCTTAGTTATACGATTCTGAGAAAATCACTTAACTTCTTTAAGCCTCAATTTCTTCTCTGGAAAATGGAAATAAAGCCATTTCCAGGGTTCTTGTGAGGATTTATAATACATTCTGTAAAGCATATAAATACATAAATGAGGCAATACGTGCCTGCTACATAGGTGCTTAATAAATACAAGGCTTCTCTTCCCTATGCAGATGGAAAGGGTCGTTACTCCAAAGAATAGCATTTTTCAGTCATCCATATGGCCCCAGGACACTTCCCCATCCCTGTGCTTATTGCCTTTCCTGCTTCTGTCTGTATTGGAGACAGAGGGCTGTGTTGAGAACCCAGTGATAAGGGAAAGGGATAGCAGCCCAAGCTCACTGGCTGGTTTCAGGCTCCTTCCACCAGCCACTTGGGTCTCTGTGGAGAAACGTTTAGTAGGACCCATGATCCAATTACAATCATACGCACTCTGAGCTTACGTATCAACACTTACTGACCATATGTGGTGGACATGGTGCTGCCTGCTGGATCCTGAGGAAATCAGTGCCTTGTGAATGGAGAGAGCAGCACCTAATCCAGGTATTCTAGGGGCCTTCCAGGCATACCATGTATCCTTCCAAACTGAAGGGGGTGGACCAGGTGATCCGGGAGGCCTCTTTGCTCTAAAAGGCCACAGTGCCCTGCCTATTGCCTTTGATCTCACTTAGTCATGTCTAAATAGCCTCATCTTTTATCTACAATGAAAAATATGAGTGTCATCAGAACTGTAACCAAGTAAAATTAACATATGACAGTTCGAACCTAAATCAAGGGATTTTAAGATAGAAAACTACCCAGTTTAGCTTACACGGAGGCTGGCTGCCTTGCAGCCAGGACTGTGGGAGCAAAGTTATTTTCAAGCTTCCCTTGTCAAAAGAGGGTTTAGCTCACTCACTAAGTCAACTCTGGTCCCTTGTGGTCGGGGTGGGGGGGAGCGTCTTTTTCAAGCTGGAAGAAAAAGATTAAGCAGGATAAACTAACTAGTGTTCTCTTCTAAGAGGGCTCGATTCTATTGTGCTAGAAGCAGACAGAGGAAATGAGAGGAAAAGATGGGCTTCAGAAATGTAGCCTGCCATCCTAGAAGGAGCTTAATAATGCCTTGTTGATTTATCCTCAAGGGTGTTACTCTCCTCCACAGGGGGAAATAGAAATCAGTTCTTTAACAAGCTGGGAGAATTCAAAGCAGTGGTCACTTTACTAATGAACTCATTAAATCAAAGGAAAATTGCACTTAGTGCTTTTCCAGTTGTAAGGACTGATTACTGCTAAGCTTGATTTCAGAATAATTTAAGAGCTTAAAAAAGGCACCAGATGTGACAGAATCAGAAAACATCTGATAGATGTCAAAAGAGAGGTAAAACATGTTGTCTCAGGTCACATGGGGAGTCAGTGGCACAGCCTGTGTCCCATGCCTCTGTATTGATGCATCCTTGTCACCACTGACTTCTGCTAGGTCAGGGTACATAAACTTTTTGCTTGGTTTCTTCTGGGAGTCTGGGGAAACCTAAGGGAGGCCTCAATCCCAGAACAATGATTCAAAATACATAAAGTAAAAAGCCTTTGGTTCCCTCCTCAGAATAATTATTTTAAATGCATGAACTGAAATACATAACACAGAAAATCGCCAAATAATTATTAAAATAATTTTTAAATGCAAAACAGTAATAATATATGCTTTGTTTTTAACATATAAAGTATTTATTACTATAATTTCTACACAGTGATTTGTAATTAAAAGATATGCAATGTCTGTGGATGAAGGTACTTAAGATTTTTATTGGTGACCTCATCACCAGTACTACTTTTTATTACCCACATTAGTAAATAAAGGAAATGCTAAATTTAGATCAAAGGCTACTGGAAATGAAGATGTAATTTTTTCCCATCCAAGTATATAGAACCCCTGATTTTTAGTTCCATGCCTCCGGTTGGGTAGGTGTCACGGACCTGGGGTTAGGAATGCCTAGGCAGGAGGAATGTAATGGTAAATATAATAGGAATATAGGAATATAGGTGTGCACAAACTTCTCTCTACTATATTGTCACCACTGAAGTTAACAAGTTACCAGAGAGAAAAATGACAGTAACGCACCTACAGAAAGTGACCAATGCCCCCAAAAGGGATTGCTGCTTTTTTGTGACAGTGGTTTCTGGACACAGAGCCTGGGGCACCAAGAACATTCCTGCAGTGGCCTGTCCCAGGCATTCGGACTCACATGGCTCTTTGTTCATAAGACTTAAAATTTCTCCTCCTGTCATTTGATCATGTGCATTTGTCTCTTCTTTTGTCTTTTTCTTGAAAATAAGTGAAAACAGACTCCAGAAAGAAAGAGATGGAAGGTGGCCTATAGAGTTGGGTTAGGGAAAGGTACATAAACTCCAACACTGGGAATACTTTTGCCTTTGGAAATCATTATAGAAGTAACACATGCTCATCCAAGAAACAGACAAACAAGCAGTACACAAGTGCATAAAGTTACAAAATAGAAGTGTCTCTATCTATCTATTCAATCCTACTCCCCAGCAGTAGCCAGCTTGGTATGCGTAAATACAATATAGATCCTTTATATAGAATACATATGTCCTTTAAAAATCAGAACACATACACATAATAGTATGTGCTCAACTGTGCACGTTGATGCTCTAAATAAATACATTCACCGTGAGTAACATTCTTTGGGAGGGCATCCCGCTCTCTGGGAGAGCTGCCTCTTCCACCTGCGCCTCCCCGCCTGACGCACCTGAATTCTCCGCCCACCCCGCCCAACCTGTAGCCCCGGTCCACTTCACTTCCTTATTTCTGCCGTTTCCTTTTTATAACCTTCACTCCCCCTAGCCTGAAGTCTGCATCCAGGAAAGCAGCTGGCGCTCAAGTTTCGCACCTGCCAGGTGCGGGGGAGTAGCTCACCCAGACACAGAAGCTACCCTAACGGCCCTCGGGGGTGCTGCGGCGTGCGTTCAGCATCGCATACCAAGGTGAAGCAGCCAGGCCGACACGCACAAGGGCAACGCTTTGCTCCCCCGGAGTCGCACCACCACCCCTACTCAGAAACCCCCGGGTCTTCTCACTGAGTCGACTTGGTAGCTGCTACCAAGTCGCCTGCACACCTCTGTCCTCCTGGGCGAGTGAGGCTCGGATTCCGGGGCTGCGCGGGAGACCGGCGGGCCCACGAACCCGGCCCGGGTAGCGCCCACTTCCCCCCCGGGGTCGACGAACCTCCTCTCCTGGAGCCGGGAGACCGCGCCGTCGTTGTCGCCGTGGCTGGGTGGCTGGCCGTGTGCGCCCTCGCCTGGACGCCGCGCCGCCACAGCTGCCTTTATAGGACGCGGTCCTTTGTCTCCGGGACTCACGGGGCCCCTTCCCGCACGGGATTCCCGCCCTTCCCTCCCCACTCCCTGTCGCCCCGCTTCCCAGGCCCACAACCCAGACCCACAAGATCAGCGGTTGTGGGGGTAGGATCCGAAATCTGCGTTTTCACTAAGCATTCCAAGAGATGAAGATGCACAGCGACGTACAGCGGTCACTGCACTGGGCAGACACCCGGGCTTATGGATCTCCAGGTCCACAGTGCTCAGCACACAGCTTGGTTATTTCAGTGGCCTTCTACTCGGCTTTCTTCTTCTATGCTCTCTCTCTCTCTCTCTCTCTCTCTCTCTCTCTCTCTCTCTCTCTCTGCTATCCAGCATCACCCAGAAGAAACCTATGAAAATCCAGTTTGGATTCATGTCACTTCCTGTTCAAAACCCTTATGTGGCTCTCCATTTCACTCAGAGTTAATCTGAGGTCTTCACAATGGCCCCTAAGATACTCTTCACCTGACCTGTCTCTTTCTTCTCTTCCTGTGGCGTAGTCAAATGTAGCCACCCTGACCATTGTTGTTTCAGGAACACACCAAACACCCTCCCGCCTCAGGGCCTTTGCATTGCTGTCTCTGCCTCCAACACTCTGCCTCCAAGTTATCCATACAGTTTCCCACCTCCACCCCCACCTTCATTCATTTATTCCACCGTTATCACCTACTATGGCCTACCCTATTCAGGTGCAGGGAGACAACTTCAAACAAAACAGACACAAATCCCTGCCCTCAAGGAGCTGACATCCTTCAGATCTTTGGTCAAATGTCATCTTCTCATGCAGATTCTCTGAGAACCACATCTAACATTGTACTTCACACGCATAGGGATTCTTCATCAACCTACTCTGCTTTATTCTCTTTAGTGCTCACTCCCATTTAGTAATTTTTTTAAAAGATTTTATTTATTTGACAGAGAACACAAGTAGGCAGAGAGGCAGGCAGAGAGAGAGAGAGAGGAAGGGAAGCAGGCTCCCTGCTGAGCAGAGAGCCTGATGCAGGGCTCCATCCCAGGACCCTGGGATCATGACTTGAGCTGAAGGCAGAGGCTTTAACCCACTGAGCCACCCAGGCAACCCTCCCCCCCCCCCGCCGATTTTGTAATATTTTACTTATATATTCTATCTCCTCCCAATCCCAGTGAATAGGCATTCATCAAACATTGGTTGATTAATGAATGAATAAGTAATGAATTTCTAGACATCACATTCTCTGAAGGACCCAGCATAGAATTTAGTACAATAAACTCACAATGCATTACAGCTTAGTGGATAAAAGTAAAGGACTCTGGGGTTGCATTACCCAGGTTGAAATCTCTGGTCTAAGTATGGCACTGGCCCAAAAACAGACACATAGATCAATGGAGCAGAATAGAGAATCCAGAAATGGACCCTCAACTCCACGGTCAACTAATCTTTGACAAAGCGGGAAAGAATGTCCAGTGGAAAAAAGACAGCCTCTTCAACAAATGGTGTTGGGAAAATTAGACAGCCACATGCAGAAGAATGAAACTAGACCATTTCCTTACACCACACACAAAAATAGACTCAAAGCGAATGAAAGACCTCAATGTGAGACAAGAATCCTTCAAAATCCTAGAGGAGAACACAGGAGGTAACCTCTTCGACCTCAGCTGCAGCGACTTCTTCCTAGACACGTTGCCAAAGGCAAGGGAAGCAAAGGCAAAAATGAACTATCAGGACTTCATCAAGATCAAAATCTTTTGCACAGCAAAGTAAATAGTCAACAAAACCAAAAGACAACCAACAGAATGGGAGAAGATATTCACTAATGATGTATCAGATAAAGGGCTAGTATCCAAAATCTATAAAGAACTTATCAAACTCAGCACCCAAAGAACAAATAATCCAATCAAGAAACGGGCAGAAGACATGAACAGACATTTCTGCAAAGAAGACATCCGGATGGCCAACAGACACATGAAAAAGTGCTCAACATCACTCACCATCAAGAAAATATAAATCAAAACCACAAAGAGATACCAACTCACACCAGTCAGAATGGCTCAAATTAACCAGTCAGAAAAGAGCCACTCTGGAAAACAGCATAGAGGTTCCTCAAAAAGTTGAAAATAGAGCTACCCTACAACCCAGCAATTGCATTACTGGGTATTTACCCTAAAGATACAAAGGTAGTGATCCGAAGGGGCGTGTGCACCCAAATGCTTATAGCAACAATGTCCACAATAGCCAAACTAAGGAAAGAACCTAGATGTCCATCAACAGATGAATGGATAAAGAAGAGGTGGTATATATATATATACAATGGAATACTATAGCCATCAAAAGAAATGAAATCTTGCCATTTGTGATGTGGATGGAACTAGAGGGTATTATGCTAAGTGAAATAAGTCAATCAGAGAAAGACAATTATCATATGATCTCTCTGATATGAGGAATTTGAGAGGCAGGGCAAGTGGGCCATGGGGAGTAGGGAGGGAAAAAATGAAACAAGAGGGGATCAGGAGGGAGACAAACCATAAGAGACTCTTAATCTCAGGAAACAAACAGGGTTGCTGGGGGTGTAATTGGCGGGGGGGATAGGGTGGCTGGGTTATGGACACTGGGGAGGGTATGTGCTATGGTTAGTGCTGCGAAATGTGTGAGCCTGATGATTCACAGACCTATACCCCTGGGGCAAATAATACATCTCTAGTCTACCCCATTTATGTGATCCTAGGCAAATTA
Source organism: Lutra lutra (assembly GCF_902655055.1). Classification (NCBI taxonomy): domain Eukaryota; kingdom Metazoa; phylum Chordata; class Mammalia; order Carnivora; family Mustelidae; genus Lutra; species Lutra lutra. Next base: position 69,003,889 of record NC_062290.1, on the reverse strand, counting down.
TATAACTTCTTCCTGCCTAAGTCTCCTCATCTGGAAAATAGGGACAGTGATAGGATTGTAAGGATAGCTACTGGCTAGCTTCCCTGGGAGAGGATTATATAGCCCCACCCATTGCCATGGACTGACAGTGCCTCCCTGTAGGTGATGGAGAGGACTTCCCCAACCACCATGGGGCTTGGCCATGTGACTTGCATCAGCCAATGGGATGTGAGCAGACCTGCTGTCTGAGGTGATGGAGTGGGAGCTTTAAGAGTGATTCTAGTTGGGCTATCATGTGAAAGTTATGTTTGGGGCTGCTCTTTCAGCCTGAAAGGCATGGAGCAAACCCATAACCAACCATGGCCCTCCTGTAACATGAGTGAGGGCTAAATCTTTGCTGGTGTAAGTCACTGAGACTTTGGGGTTATTTGTCCCCCTCCTCAAAAATTTAAAAAGCTGTTGCACGAATTATTAGAGTCTCAGGAGGCAAGAAGGTGTAGAAAATGCTACATCTGACTTCATGGGATTCACAGCCTTTGGGAGGGAGAGACATGACAAAAATGACTAAATACAAGACAGTCCTGAGTGCCAGAGAGTATGAACTTGGAAATGGGGAGGAACACTAATTCTAGCTGGAGGATCAGAGATTGCTTGTGGGAGGGATGGCATTTAAACCAGGCCCTGACGCAAGGCTGCTTCTGACATTTGTGGGACCCAGGAGAAAGGTACAAATGGAGACTCCTGACCCATTCCCATTCTTTTCTCACTGCTTAGCTCTGTTCTACTCTGTGAAGGGCCTTATGTGTATGATGTGGACTCCCAGGTCACATGGGCCTCAGGAAGAGCCCTGTGTAGGTTCTAAAAATGGCCACTGGAGCAGAAATTCAGGTCCTAGATACCCAGAATGTGATCCAGAATGTGGGAAATGGGCCCCAGCTGGGTACTGGAGGAGGGCTAGTACAGGGCCATCTAAAGCACATCTAAAAAGGCAGGGGTCCCCGTTGCCTGGGTATCTGGGGTGAAGGATGGGAAGACTGCAGGAATTAAACAGGTAGGAGTGGAGAAGACAGTCATGTGACGCCAGCTGTGTGGACTGAGGATGGGAGCCATATGTTTAGATTTACAGGTTACAAGGCTCATTCTGGTGGCAATGCAAAGGATGAATTGGAGGGTGAGTTGGAGAAAATTAATTGGTCAACTTGTGCACAAAGGGGACCTTTAGAAACACAACTTGATATTTCCAGCAAACATCCCCAATTCGTCCTCTTTCTGCTCTTCTGTTTCCTCTATGCGCTGTGGAAGGGGAACTGTGGCCTCCCACTGCCCATGCTTTTCTACCGTGCCCTGTTATATCACAATTCTGATAGACCGCAGGTTATATTTTAAACCAAGGGCTTATACTACCCTTTATCTTAGCCAAAAGCTTGTAAGGGAATATATGTGCTTAACGGCATATTCTGAGATTGTAAAAAAAGAATTGTGGCAACTGGACCACAAGATCAGAAATGTGTGATGCAAAATAAAACAAGAAGCTGTAAGTGGGATCTGTGCACAGCTGGACACGAGCTTCAGAGAAAGGGGCACAACTGACCAGGGTCGACATCTGTTTTCTTCTCCAACCTGTCTTACACACTATTGTTGCCTTTATCATTGTTAAAATGGGGAAACATTTTGGAACACCATGCCACCAGCAGTGATTCTTCAGATGATGGGCCCTCTCCCATCCCAGTATCCCAGTGCTGGGTGTTAGGGGCTAGGTCCAGTTCCGCAGGGGAAGGGGTTGAAGGAGGAATTTACATAATCCTATTATTGGGGGATTAAGTTTGGGCAGCTAAACGCCTCTCTGTGCTCAAGCTAAAACCCTTACTATTCATGGCTCTCACTGCCCCCTGGAGAGACTGCACCTGCAGACCCCTGGTGAGGGAAGGGCAGGTCGCTAGGATAGCCTGGTTCTACTGGCTTAATTGATCTGTCTGGATTAGCCTGTGAACACTGGACCTCTAGTCCTCCGTGCAGGGGTTGTCAGTTTCAGAAGAGACCAAACCTGAGGGTTTCAGAAGGGATTTCTGTCAGCCCAGGTGGTTGTGGGCCAAGGTCATTTTGGCTGGAGGTCAAGTATCAGCCTTATTTATCCAATCTTAAAACTCCTTCCTCCCCTCTCATTTCTAACTCCCTTTCCAATCCCCAATTCTGCATTTCCAGGACCCAATCCATCCATCCATCTCTCCATCCATCCATCCATCCATCCATCCCTTCTTCTGTCCACCTACTGTGTATGCAGCCATCAATTTATTCATCACATGGATTAGCTAGTTCTTGATAGTTAATAGAATTCACTAGTAAATCCTTTCAGGTAGGTTTTGTTCCTTCAGGTGTTCTATCTCTTTTTTTTTTTAAAGATTTTATTTATTTATTTGACAGACAGAGATCACAAGTAGGCAGAGAGGCAGGCAGAGAGAGAGAGGGAGGAAGCAGGCTCCCTGCTGAGCAGAGAGCCCGATGCTGGGCTCGATCCCAGGACCCTGAGACCATGACCTGAGCCGAAGGCAGAGGCTTAACCCCCTGAGCCACCCAGGCGCCCCAGGTGTTCTATTTCTTAAGTTAATTTTGGTACTTTGACATATAAACTTTGACATTTTCAAAATCATTAATAAAGTGCTATATATAGCTATTTGATGATTTTAAAATATATATATATCTGGAGCACCTGGGTGGCTCCATCAGTTAAGAGTCTGCCTTTGGTTCAGGTCGTGATCCTATAGTTCTGGGATCGAGCCCCAAGTTGGGGTCCCTGCTTGGTGGGGAGCCTGCTTCTCCCTCTCCCTCTGTCCCTCCCTCCCGCTCATGCTCTCTCTAATAAATAAATAAAGTCTCTTAAAAAATGAAAATAAAAAATATATCTACCGGTATTTGTGTTGCCTTTCACAGTTCTCATGATATGTGTTCTCTCTCTTCTTGATTAGCTTTGCAGAATCTTACACATTTTATTGTTCTTTTTGAAAACTACCCCTGTGTTCCAACATTTTTATGATTTTCTAATGTATTAATGTCTACTCTATTAAATCTGTTTTCTCATTTGCTTATGTTTATTTCATTCTCTCTCCACCTCCCATTCTTAGATTGAATGTTTATTTTATTAATTTTCAGGCTATGAATTTTCTCCTAACATACCTTTGGTGTCGCTCTGTGTTTCCATTTATACTATCATTGTCATTAGTTTCTAACATCTGTTGCTTATTTTAATTTTTCTTTTTGAAAGTATTTTTAAAATTTCTTTATGGTGGTATTTTTTGGAAACAATTTTCCATTAATTTCTAATTTCATTGTGGTATAGTCAAAGATATGCTCTCTATTTTTTTGCTTCGGGATATTTATTGAGAACTTCTATTTGGTAAAACATGATCAACTGTTATAAATGATCCATAGCAATAGAAAAGGAGGTAAATATCCTGTTTAAAAAATAAAATGCTTTTATATACCTCCAGTAAATCGGTTCTTCACCTCCTTCTTGGAAGTTTTGGTCTGTTTTAATCTCTTTGACAGAGCTGTATGAAAATCTCCCTCCACTGCTTCATGTCTGTTCCCTCCTTTCAGTTTTTCCAGGACTACTTGGTTTAGATCTTTATATTTTAAGATACAATGCATTTGAAACATGAAGACTCATGGAAGCTTCATTGATTAAGAGAATAAACCCCATATCAATATAAAAATGGCCTTCTTTGCCTTGCTTCTTGTCATGAATTTTATATTATGATAACCTACTCTGCATTTTCCAAATAAAACTGTGCTCATTATTTTACAATTAATTCATAGGTGTGTGGGTGTGACTCTTGGTCATAGGTTTTATCTTTCTGTCAAACTTTATTCGGTAAATTAAAATTCTTTAGACTCGGTGTTTTAAGGAAGCCCCATCACCATGGTGAATTCTTCAAAGCAAATCTCATTCTGGTTTACTTGCTCATTGGCTTGCCTGCTATACACTGTAAATGTCAAGAGGGCAAGGACTTAGCTTCGTTAATCACTAAACCCCACAAACTGTGCTCGCTGCTCATAAAAGCTGCTTGATAAGACATTTGTTGAATGAATGCAAGACAGCGCTGACTCATTTCTCCAAACAGCTGCCCCCAGCCTTCTGTCCTAAGACACATAGCTTGTTTCTATGGAACGAATGTTTCCAAGGCCATGGGAGGGTTTTGGTGATTGTTTGCTTTTTTAAGGAGAAGAGAAGAGCATTCTGGCTGCTGTACCCAGGGTGGGCGAGAAAAGATGTGAGGAGACTAGCTAGCAGGCTGTGACAGGAGAGCGGATACTGTTTGACCTCGGGGGTGATATGGAGCACCAACTGGGGGCCAGGGGCCAAATTCTCTATCCCATTATTTTGCACTGGGACTAGGTGTGATGCAAGGAGTTACAGCCAATTTTTCCATTTCATATGAGAAATTATATGCTTTGATTATAAAGTGACATAACAAGTTATCATCCTTGACAAAACAAAATATTGTTCCCAAACAAGTGAAATACCAAAAAGTATGCCCAAAGAAGCAAGATTTCACCTGCAGCTGACTCTGTTGTACCAGTGGTCCTTAGACAAACATCTTTCCAGAGCCAGCAGAGGCTGTAAATTCTCACGGACATTAATGTCACTCCATTCACAGGACCCACAGAGCCACTTAGTGATTAGCTCACCTCCTCCGAAGCTTTCCTACCTCCCCTTCTCTAACCTCCTGCAAATAAAAAAATAAATAATAAAGCAAGTGGCTGCAGAGAAGAGCAGGTGATGTAGGAAACCAGGGCATCTGGAAGGACAAATAAGCTGACATGGTCCACATCTCTACTAGAGCTCTGGAAAGGGCGTTGGATGAGTGAGAGCTTTAGTCTTCTCTCATAGGGAAAGAGAGATGTGGCTGCTTTATCACTATTTTTGGACTTTCCTGTGGTCATTTCCTAGTCATGACAGCAAAGGAAAGATGCTGGAATCTGCAGACTAGTTTCTTTTTTTTTTTTTTTTAATTTTTTATTTTTTCAGCATAACAGTATTCATTATTTTTGCACTACACCCAGTGCTCCATGCAATCCGTGCCCTCTACAATACCCACCACCTGGTGCCCCCAACCTCCCACCCCCCACCCCTTCAAAATTCTCAGATCGTTTTTCAGAGTCCATAGTCTCTCATGGTTCACCTCCCCTTCCAATTTCCCTCAACTCCCTTCTCCTCTCCATCTCCCCTTGTCCTCCATGCTATTTGTTATGCTCCACAAATAAGTGAAACCATATGATAATTGACTGCAGACTAGTTTCTGATGTGCACTGGTCTCATGGCCCTGGACATACTCACAGATAGACACAGTCAAGGAAAAAATGGTATTGCTTTAGAAGGAAACAAACCTGCTGTCCACTGGCTTTTTCCCCTGCAGCTACAGTGACTTTAGTTGACAAAAGAAGAGAAACAATATCACTCTGTAAACAAAGTTATCCTTACTTGGAAGGCTGCCATAGGCTGACACCAGGCATCCCGCATTTCAGAAGCAGCCAACATTGAATCTCAGGGCTGATCCTCCACCAGATTCAAATGTAAGATCCTGTCTGAATAAAGAAGAGGGGAAAGGTGAGTGATTCATCCACAGGCAGATCTGCAAAGATTTCCTGCAGTGCTGTAACACACTCTTCTTGATGCCTCTTCTTGTTTCCTCTGTTTTCTCTGTCTGCTGTCTAATCCTGTGCCTTGCCTGGGATAAGTACAATGATAAGGTTACTGGTTCTGATTGCAAGGAGAGGAATTTATTATTTGCTTTACAGGTCCATGCTGCTTTGTTGCCTTCCCAGGTAAACTGGCTACTTATTTAAGAAGTATTTAACAATTATTTTTAAGAATTTTATTTAAGAAATAAAAAACTGATTGAATTGTTTAATTGTAAACAAACAAACACATATTTTCCCTTCTGAGGCTGGTTTCTATAACCTGGAAATCAGGCTGGTGGGCTATGAATTCAGTGGGGTGAAGTCCTAAGCAATTCCTAGTGGGTAACAGCTAAGAGAAGGCCTTTACTGTGGTCGCAGAGGCAGACTGACTGGTGTCTGAATCCTTCTCCCACATTAGTCTTCCACTTTCAATTTCTCAGCTGTGAATTGGAAACCTCAGCTTCATGGCTTATTGTGAATTTTTGCAGTAAATGCTTAAAAATGGTGAGAACAAGCATCTATCAAGAATCATACTTTCTCAGTAAACAATTGTGTTTTCATTTTTGTTGCCAGAAAAACTCGATCCAAAAACTAAATGGAAAGCCTAAACACATGCCTCTAATATCCTCCAAAGGGCACTTTCATTTTTTTCTTTCTTTTGCCCAACCCACCCATCCTGGCTCCAACTTCTCTCCTTCGAGTTGCTTTGGGTCCTATGCTGCTAAGAAGCATTTATTTCCTTCTAGAATTTGAAGCAAACAGAGCCCAGAGCTGGATAAGGGAGATATCAAAGAGGGGAAAGAAAAGCTTCCATTGAGCATCGGGCTCTCTCTTACAATTAATTGCCACTCTCCAGCTCCCCAGGCCCAGCACCCCTTGGTAACACCCAGGCACACACATGCACACACATATCTCCTTTAGGACACCTGGTGTTGAGGCCTGTCCAGAACAAATGTTGACCATTGCCACAGGGGCACATAACTGCTTCAAGTGAGTAGGCTTTTCTTCCCATAGTTACAGCTAGAGGGATACACAACCCTGGGTGCACCCAGCTGCTCGTACTCTTAAGACCAGGCTTGTTTGGCCTTCACTCTAGACCTGGAGCAGAGAGTGCTACTTCTAGCCAATAACCTCAAGGGTAGTAGGAAAGCAAAGGGGGGTGGGAGTGAGCAGAACCAGGTACTGGAGAAAAGAAAGAGGTGGAGTGTGACTCCCCTTCTCCCCTTTATATTCTCTGGTCTTTGTTTAAGAGACATGACTCATCAAATGGGTCCCCTAGATGGGGATTTGGATGCTCTGTGGGCAGCAGATAAGAGTACAGCCTTCTTACAGAAAGTAAATTTATTGAATACTCCCCATAAAGTCAATAATGTCAGGCTTATCAGCTGTCCTCATTCTCCGCTCAGCTCCCTGGGGACCAGACTTGAAATAAAGGCCACCGCTCCAGGGGCTGGAGAATGGAGGCACAGGATAGGGCTGGGAAGGGGCCTCTGCCCCCTTGGGCTATATTTTAGGCAGGTGGGGAAAAATCTGCCAGGCCTGAGCTGCCCAGAGCCCTCAGCTCTCCAGACTGACAAATCCCAAACCAAACACATCCACTGAGGGGATGACCAGGCACCCCCTTAGTCCTCAAATTCAGCAGATGTTTTCAGGATGCTCCACTGGGGGTTTCTTAGGACAATTAGAGGATGTTATTTTAAATGTAACCAATAAAAAACCTACAGAGGAAACCTTGATTTCTTGCCACAGTTCTCACGTTCACTTTAATACAGATACTCCTGTGCTACCCAAGAGCACATCAACTTTTTCTAGCTGGTGGAGATCTGGTTTCCTTGCAAGTTGCCTTAAATCAGTCAGTTGCCAGCTAGAGTTTCAGATATGATTCCAAAACTCACACAGTAGCTGAATCAGACTGTTTTGTTTGTTTGTTTGTTTGTTTAACAGGATACAACCTGTGCTTGGCTCCTCTCCTCCTACATTTGACACACACGGGATCCAAGCAGGCATGAAGGCTGGCCCAGACCTCATCAGTGAGTAGTCCCGGCTTCAGCAATCTGACCCAGGCAGAAGAATCTGGCTGGGTAGAAATGGAGAAGAGTGAAAACAAGATGGACTTGGCCTGGCCTGATTTTGAAGCCTAGAATGGCCCAGAAAGCCAGTGGGGACCCAAGCTGTCCTATGGGGATAGGAGGTAGGGTGGGGGAGAGTAAAGTCAGTTGTTAGCATAAGCTGCCCTCCTTGTACAACTAGAATAGCTCCTCCTTCCTCTTTGGAGACCAGAGTCTCCAGAGTAAACAGGCAATAGAGAAATGAGAACAAAGTTAAGACCTGGGATTTAATATCTCTGTTGAGTCCTCTCCTTTCTGACTTCTGCTTTCCCCAGTTCCCATAGTTAAGCCTTGTCCTCACACAGAGAGTATGTCCTGTCGTGGTTTCCAGCTGAAGTAACAGGTGTAGAAATGGCTCCAGCCTCTTCCCCACATCTCCCACACTGCATGCATTGTGCTATTCCAGGTCTGACATTGACCACTATGATCTCACTCCTCCACCCCCTTTCCAGAAGTTGCTTTTCTAATACTTCTCCAGAACCCGGGACCTCACTATCAACTCTCCTGCCCCAATTCATCTGACTAAGCTTTTGCCCTGGCTCTCTAATTCCCTGAATTCTTTAGATCACACCCCACCTCAGTCCTGTCATACTTCTCTGTGGTCCACAGCACAGCTCTTGAGCCCCACTTCCCAGAACAGTACCCAGTGCCCCTCAGCCTTGCGCTTTTCCTGTTCCCGGATGCCCTGTGTCTGTGTCTGGCGCTGGCTGGGAATTCCTAAGAGTGACCTTACCTGATCCACTTGGCATCTTATACCCACTTGGGTAAGCCTCTGTCCTCTATCTCTGAAACTGTAGGGATCCCAGGGTTTCTGAGATCTGTCTCATGGAACTTAAATTCTCCCAAATCCCCACTCTAGCTTTCATGAATATTTGCTGAGTCAACGAATGAACCTCAGCTCTCAACACAGTGCCTGTTGGATAGTACTTTAGCCAGGAGTGCTCATTAAAGACATGATGTTCTTATTCAAATAACCTTTCTACGCTTTCTCTTCTCCAAACTTCATAGCAGGATATTCAGTCCTTCACCCCCAATCTGCTCCTTTCCCACTTTTCTAGTTGTGTGTGTGTGTGTATGTGTGTCTGTGTGTCTAATTTTTCTATTTATCCATCTAAGACCAGGTGGTCTTAAGTACCGTCCTATAAAGCCCATGCCATGATTCCACTGATCATTTCACTAACAATGCCTTAAGATCCAGTTGCACCGCATTGTCCCTTCCCTGCCCTCTTTCGTGGAGCTTTTTTCTAGGCTTGGGTGCTCAGGCTGCCTTCTACAAAGCCGGGAACTTTGGTCTACTTATCTAAGCTTGGTCTTTGTGAATCAATTCTGTTAAGTGTTGTTTTAATCCCATGTCCTGTCTCCCCAAAAAAGCATGCACCTGTGCCCTGGAGGCCAGAGTCATTTCTTATCACCAGACCTCAGGACAGGGCCCTATACCCAGGAGAACTCTTAAATACCTAATCTTACAGAAAAATTATTACTTGGGTTTATCAGGAAAATATAAGTTCATAGGATTTATTCCAAAAGCAGAAATAAAAGCCACTAAAGATAATATTGACAATAGCTCTCACTTATTAAACATCTACTATGTACTAAACGGTGTACTAGATGCTGTGGATTTCCTGTATTTCTTATAATAACCCTTATAGGTAGATACTAATCTTAGCCCCATTAGATTAAAAACAAAACAAACAAAAAAAAACCAACCCTGGAACTCAGAAGTTAAATAACTAGCCCAAGATCACAAAACTAGGAAGTGACACCCCTGGATTTGAGTCCAGATTTATACAATAGCAAAGCCCTTCCTGGTTCCATCAAACACTCTGGATGTGCATTATCTATGCTCGCTGCTAGCTACATGATGCTATTTAACTAATTAAAATTAAACATTCAGTTCCTTGGTTACATTTGCCACATTTCGAGTGCTCAGTAGTCACATGTGGCTAGTGGCTGCTGTATTGGACTGTGCAGACAGAGATCATTTCCAGCATCACAGGATGCTCTGTTTGGACAGCACTGCTATAGACACTCTGGTCTTCCACTAGAATATGGGGAAGGATGGCTCCTAGTAAATTATAACTGGCATGATACGAGGAGAGGACAGATTCTTAAGAGCAAAGGTTTTCCCTTTGTCTGTGAAGTCAGAGAGACGGATCAGACGGTTGCAGTTTGGGCTCCAAAACAAACTCCTGCACACTACATCTATCACTCTTCTAAGTGACCTGAAAGACATTTCGTGGTAATAAACATTCAGAAAATTAGTCCTCCAATCACCCTTCCTGCAATATTCACTAGAAAATATTCTCCAGGGCGCCTGGGTGGCTTAGTGGGTTAAGCCGCTGCCTTCAGCTCAGGTCATGATCTCGGGGTCCTGGGATCGAGTCCCGCATCGGGCTCTCTGCTCAGCAGGGAGCCTGCTTCCCTCTCTCTCTCTCTCTCTCTGCCTGCCTCTCCATCTACTTGTGATCTCTCTCTGTCAAATAAATAAATAAAATCTTAAAAAAAAATATTCTCCAAATTACTTAAACTATAGAAAAAGATGGAATTTAAACAATTTAGGTGAGGAAAAAAAAAGCCTGGTGATAAATATGAAATCAATTAAACTTACAAAAGCCTAAGAATAATGACACCAGCTGCTAAAGGAGTTTTGCTGGTAAATCAAATTGGGGAAAAGTCAACTAAAAATGACACAAAAGAATAAAAATGAATTTTAAAGAAGATTATTAAATTTACAGAGCAAATCAATGAAGAACTGGAGGAAAGAAAGGAGAAAAACAAAACAAAAACCTAAAAATCTGTCTTCTAAAAAATTGTGACGAGATTTTTCCTTTACGTTTTTTATAAAGAGTGTTATACGAGTTTTTATACATTGTTGAAGGGTAGTCTCTAGTAAAATCATAGTACAAACCATAGGGTACAGTACACATGCAAAAAGAAAACCATAAAAGAGACAACTACAGTATTTGTTGTTATCACTATTTACAATTTTAGCCATTCTAATAGGTGTGCAGTGATGTCATTGTGATGTAATTTGCATTTTCCTGATCAACATTGTTGAACATCCTTTTTAAAAAGTTGTATTAATAATCAATATTATAGCTCTCTCCTTTTACTTCTCTATTATCAATGATAGCTTTGACTCCCTCCAGAAAGTGCTGTTACATTTAGCACCTTTGCTCAGCAGTTTATAGATAGCTTTGCAGGGGGAGAATAGTCCTAGGGAAACATTCTTTATGGGAAGAACAGTAAAGTTATAAAGTTAGGTTAGAGATAAAAGTGTGCTAACTTTTAGTAAAGATGGACGTTTCCACAACATTTCTAGAAAATGCTACATTTTGGGAGAGGAATATGCTGAAATCCAGATTTTGTATGTTTGCATCCAAAGCAAAAAAATAAAAGCCTCCACAACACAAAGTTTGAGGAAGCAGAGCTGAGGCAGAGGATAAACTACCTGGAAGCTCCCCTATCACAGTCACTTGTCATACCAGCGACAACAGAGAAAACGCTTTCTAATTATCAGCTAAGCAAGGACTGATTTATTAATATTTGCTTCAGTTATATTTCAGGAGGTGTTCATGGAAGAAATTATGACAAGGAAAAATGGCAACATTTCCCCCAGTTTTATAGAGATATAAATGCCTACAATATTGTATAAGTTTAAAGTATACAACATAATTATTTGATATATGTATTGTGAAATGATCACTACAAGTTTAGTTAATACCCATCACCTCACATAGCTAAAAATGCTTTCTTGTGATGAAACTGTCTTAGCAACTTTCAAATATACAATAGACTATTGTCAACTCTACTCATCATGCTTGACATTATATCCCCCAAATTTGTCTTATAACAGGCAGTTTGTACCTTTTGACTACTCTCATCCAATTTGTCCAGTCCCTACCCCCTCTGCCTCTGGCAATCACCAATCTGAGTTTGGTTTTTCTAGTTCCCACATGTAAAATGAGATCATATAATTATTTTTCTGTCTGATATTTCCCTTAACATAATGCCTTCGAGGTCTACTAACATTGTCACAGTGGCAGAATTTCCCTCTTTTATTTCTTGGACCCAATATTACTTGGCTAAGAAATATTCCATTCTCTGTATATACCACATCTTCTTATCCATTCATATGTACAGGGGGTGTGGAAATCTCTTTGGGATAATGATTTCATTTCCCTCAGATAAATATCCAGAAGTGCAATTGCTGGATCATGTGGTAGCTCTATTTTTAATTTTTTGAGGAAATTTCATATTCTTCCTAGTGGCTACACCAATTCACATTCCCATCAGCAATGAATAAGAGTTCCTTTTTCTGCACATTCTCATCAACACTTGTTAGCTCTTGTCTTTTAAAAACAGCCATTTTTTAAAATTTTAACTAATCAAAATTACTTCATTCCACAAAATGTTACATGCAGGTTTATAATTTCATGAATTAGCATTTCTCTTAGACATAAATTTTTTTTTCTTTTTTATAAACATATATTTTTATCCCCAGGGGCACAGGTCTGTGAATCGCCAGGATTACACACTTCACAGCACTCACCATAGCACATACCCTCCCCAATGTCCATAACCCCACCCCCTTCTTCCAACCCCCCTCCCCCCAGCAACCCTCAGTTTGTTTTGTGAGATTAAGAGTCACTTATGGTTTGTCTCCCTCCCAATCCCATCTTGTTTCATTTATTCTTCTCCTACCCCCTTAACCCCCCATGTTGCATCTCCACTTCCTCATATCAGGGAGATCATATGATAGTTGTCTTTCTCTGATTGACTTATTTCGCTAAGCATGATACCCTCTAGTTCCATCCACGTCGTCGCAAATGGCAAAATTTCATTTCTTTTGATGGCTGCATAGTATTCCATTGGGTATATATACCACATCTTCTTTATCCATTCATCTGTTCAGCATGGAGTTTCCTCAAAATGTTGAAAACAGAACTACCCAATGACCCAGCAATTGCACTACTGGGTATTTACCCTAAAGATACAAACATAGTGATCCGAAGGGGCACGTCCACCCGAATGTTTATAGCAGTAATGTCTACAATAGCCAGACTATGGAAAGAACCTAATAACAGCCATTTTAACAGGGGGGAGGTTTTGATTTACATTTCCCTGATGATTAGTGATGTTGAGCATCTCTTCATGTACCTGTTGGCCACCTGAATATCTCCTTTGGAAAAATGTCACTCAGTTTCTTTGCTCACTCTTAATTGAATTATGGGGTATTTTTGCTATTGAGTAGGAGTTCCTTATATATTTAGGATATTAACCCCTTCTCAGATATATTGCTTGCAGATATTTATTCCCAATCTATAGGTTGCCTTTCATTCTGTTGTTTCCCTTGTTGTGCAGAAACTTTTTAGTTTGATGTAGTCCCACTTGTTTATTATCACTTTTGTTGCCTTTGGTGCTTCTGGTGTCATATCCAAAAAAATCACTGATACAAGCAATGTCAAGGAGCTTTTCCCCCCTTGTCTTCTAGGAGTTTTATGGCTTCAAGCCTTACATTCATGTTTTTAAATCCATTTTGAGTTAATTTTTTGAGTGGTAGAAGACAAGAGTCTAGTTTTATTCTTTTCCATATGAATATCCAAATTTTCCCAGCCCCATTTATTAGAGACTGTATTTCCCCTGCTGAGTATTCCTGGCTCCCTCATCATATATTAGTTGACTGGATATGCATGGGTTTATTTTCCAGGCTTTCAATTCTGTTCCGTTGGTCTAGGTGTCTATGTTTATGCTAGTACTATACTGTTTTGATCAGCAAATCTGATGCCTCCATCTTTGTTCTTTTTTCCTCTGGATTGCTTTTGGCTAGTTGGTTAACAGTCCTGAATGTCTTTTTGGTTTGCTTATCACCTGTGGATCTTTTCCAGTGAAATATCTGTTCATGTCTTTTGCCCATTTTCTAGTGGATTTTTCTAAGCTCTTGAGGGTCAAGTACTTTCTATATTCTAGATGCTACTCCTTTGTCAGCTATGTAGTTTGCAAATACTTCCTTCTAGTTTGTGGCTTGACTTTACAGCCTCTCTTTGTAGGCTTTTATAGTTTTTAATTTTGGTGGAGTCCAGTTCATCAACTTTCCCTTTTTTGGATTGTGCTTTTGGTTGGTATCAAATATTAAGAAAGAACTCTTTGCTTCACTCTAGATCATGAAGATTTTCTATTTTTTTTTTTTCGCCTGAAAGTTTCATAGTCTTACATTTAAGTACAGGAGACATTTGGGTTCATTTTTGTTTAAAGTATGAGGTGCAAGTTCAGGTTATTTTTGTTGTTGTTGAAAGGGCTAGCCTAGCCTCTACTGCATTGCTTCTGCTCTTTGATCAAAAACCCATTGAGCATATTTGTGTGTCAGTTTCTGGTTTCTTTATTCTGCTCTAGTGATCTGTGTGTCTATCTCTTTACTAATACCACAGTCTTGATTACTGCATTAATCAAGGGCCGCCTAATAAAGTATCACAGATGGGGTGCAAGGGGGGCTCAGTCAGTTAAGTGTCTGACTCTTGGTTTTGGCTCAAGTCATGATCTTAGGGTCATGAGATGGAGCTCTGTGTCAGGCTCTGAGCTCAGCAGGGAGTCTGCATGAGACCCTCTTCCTTCCTCTCCCTCTGCCCCTCCCCTGCTTGCGTGCTAGTGTGCTCTCTCTCTCTCAAATAAATAAATACATCTTAAAAAAAATGAAGTATCACAGACTGGGTGGCTTAAAACAAACATTTATTTTCTCACAGTTCTGGAGGCTAGAAGTCCAAGATCAAGGTGTTGGTAGAGCTGGTTTCTTCTGAGGGTCTTTCTCCTTGACTTGTATGTAGATGGCCATCTTCTCCCTAATCTTCATATAGTCTTCCCTCTGTGCCTGTCTGTATCTTAAATCTCTTCTTATAAAGGACCCCCAGTCATATCTGATTAGGGTCAATGCATTTGATTTCATTTTACCTTAATCTTAGAAATACTGTACTGGTGGCAAGATTTACCATTTTACCAGACTGCTTATTAATATTAGTGGCTAATATCTACTGCAAACTTCAAGAATAAATACAAAACATCTCAAGGGATTAAAAAAGTTTTATTCATCATCCCAGAATGATTATATATTACAAATTCTGATCAAAATAATAATATTAAAGGTTTTTTCAGTAGTACCACAAACTACCTGTACCTGAAGATAAAACCAAATAGTCAACTGGTAAGCATACACCGAAATTTACCCATGTTTAAAATATCATTTTGTTTAAAAAATCCACATACATGTTTTTCTGCTTATGAAGTAGAGGGAGCACACAAATAGCTATATAGGATTTTCATTTAACAAACCCATGCTCTGAATGAGTCATCAAAAGACCTAAAACCTTGTAATTTTTTTTGATGGTGCATGAGACAGTACATTGTTTTATACAACAAGATACACTACTTCTAATTCTCCTCATAATCCTTTTCAACCCCACTGTGAGAGCTGCTCCTAAGTGTGTAGCAGCTTGGTTGGCTAAGAGGTTCCTACATCATCTCTACATTTGGTTGGGTTGGGGGATGGCAAAGGGGCATTCTAACTAGAAGTTCTGGGAATACAGAAGCACAGATTTCTCATTAGAAAAATGCAGACCTGCCTACTGGTCCTGTGAAAAGCTTTCACTAGTGAATTGATCTGATTGACTTATAAACGATAATTAGATTTTAGTTTGTGCAGAGAAGCTTAAAAGAGCTTGAAACAAGGCCTGTAGATTCTTGCCTGAGACAGAAACACAAATCTGATGGAAGAAGGTGGAAGTGAGTGTTTTCAATTCTCCTTTACTCAAACACAGATATAAACCTTCATCAGCACAGATAGTTATATGAAACTAATGATTCCAAGTTCTCTCCCTCTGAAAATCATGACTTATATCTGCGGCTGGGTAGAGATTTACTAACAAAGAGATGAGGTTTTACCTCTAGAAAAAGCTAGAATATTGAAGAAGTCCAGGGCAGAACAAGTACCAAATCTAGGGAAGCAGAGAGAGTGAATTGCTTGGGACCAAGGAACTATGCAACATAAGGGATCATACAAGGAGACCTTAGGAGACAACTGCTTGACCAATAAAATGAAAATATTAGTTCTATTTAGAGAAGGAGGCAACTTGGTAATGTCTCTGAATTCATGAACCATATAATTTGTCCTTTAATGCCTTGATACAATGAAACAATTTTTTTTCCCTAAGTAAATTAAATTCAGTTACCCAACCTCCCGAGTAAGGCTTGTATTCTGAACCATAGTTTTTTTAAATCCCATTTGAACAATAATTAGAAAAGCAACTGGGAAATAGGAAACGGAACATTCCTTGAGTACTTACTTAATCCTAGGCCTGATGCTAAGCACTTTATGTTCCATCTTATCCTAACTAAAAACCCTGAGACGTACACACTTCCCCAATTTACTCATGTGGAAGCTGAGGCTGAGAGGTCTTCTGCCACAAATCCCACATGATGAACCTGTGATGCAAAATCGGACCTAATTCAGAAATTTGTGATCTTTTTACACCAACATGCTGATTCCCTTAAGTGAAATGTCAGAGGTGACCTAGCCAGGTCTTAATGAGAGAGGAAGAGGAGGAAAGACAATTTGCTGCTGGGACATTTCTTCAAAGATATCCTTTTGTCTGGTCAGGAACTAGAGTTTTTCCAGATAATTATATATTAGAAGTTGGGAATGTGGTACTTTCTCTGACTAGTCTTTGAGGAAAATTTTCCCGTGGGGATTTATAATATTAAGGATGAAAGAACTGTTCATTTTCCAGAAAGTAAAACTTGGGAGAGACTTAGAAACATGTGAAGCCTTAGGCTTGTGATACTGGATGAGGTGTTAGGCTGGAGTGTGGGAATTCATTCCAAGTGTCTTTCCCAGATGCAGCTCTGTTCCCCAGTCTACAAACCACTGCTCTTCTATGTAACACCTTGCTGTCCTATATGCCATCTGAAGTTTGGAGCCATGTTAAGGCTAGATACAATGGTTTGGGGTCACGAAGAAGAAAAGCAATGAATACAACTTATTCTCAACTACTTGTATCCATCAGAGAGTATCAATAAGGGAAGGAGGAAGGATTCTTTGGAAATGAGTGCTTAGCTAATGGTTTCCTGGGGAAGCAGAAGGGATGAAGTAGCAATGGGACACATCTTGAGCTTAAGAGAGTCAAGTACTCCTGGATATTAAGAGTATTATGATCAAAGGCTGATGTCTCCAAACATGAACTATTTCACCTTTTGGAGATACGGCATTTTGCAGTTAAAGGTATGAAGATAGCCTAAGTATTTTGGACAAGAAAGAAATACTCCTTCTTGATCTCTTTGTCACCTAAGGCTCCCAATCTGAGCAAAAACCTATTAAGTGGGGAATGGCAGAAACACCCTGAAACTGACTCCTGAGGCATGGGATGACTTCTCTTTGAAGCATCTCAAGCAGAGTTAAAAACGCTGTGTTGTGATGCAATAACATAGGAACTGGGCCAAAATCATGGCACTCTTGAGTTTTAACTTCAGGTGTTTCTCAAGTCACTGCTACCACTTGTTAATTTAGCTATAAAATAAAAGGCACAGAATGAATGTGATCCCTATAGCTTTTAAGACTCAAGAGCAAGATGAGGCACCTGGGTGGCTCAGTTGGTTAAGCAACTGCCCTTGGCTCAGGTCATGATCTTGGAATCAAGTTTCGCCTCAGGCTCCCACCTCCATGGGGAGTCTGCTTCTCCCTCTAACCTCCCCTCTCATGCTCTTTCTCACTCTGTTTCCCTCTCTCTCAAATAAATAAATAAAATCTTAAAAAAAAAAAAAGAAAGAAAGAAAAGAAAAGAGCAAATGATTTTCACTTGAGTAAACTTGTTTAGGAAGATAGTGGTAGATATTCTGCCATCTAGTGGTCAAATTTCAGGGTTTGTAGCTAGTGAATCAAAGAAATTGGCCATACCACTGCCCAGCTTCTTAGACATATTAGATTTTAAGAACTGCAGTTATACTGCAGTTTTATTCCAGCGACCAGAAGTCAGGAGCTGCAGCAGAGGGGAGAAGGCCAAGGGCTCCCCACTTAGAGAAGGACCGAGTGGCCATGTGGTTGTCAAATGAAGGGTTATCAATCTTGCCTCTCAGGATCTGTCTGGAGACAGCCATGGGTGCCTAACTTAGTTAATGTAAGAGGTTTTCTCCTGTAAAATAGACAGAGTGGACCTCAAAGTGGCCATACTAGGAGAATTGTTGTTGGAATACTCAGGTGAAAAAGAAAATTGATCTGATGAGGTTTGATGGTAGAGCCACTGGACACTGTGCACAGTTAAGGATTGTCAAGGAGGACAGAATAAAGTATGGCTGAACCTGTAGCAGAAGCAAGGCCAGCCTTCAGAGTCTGGGGAAAGGCTTTCACACCCTCAAGTTAGGGTAGGAACCAAGCAGAAGCCTGTAAAACCAGAAGGTAGTCAAGATAGGTATTTCAGCTGCCAATGGGCTGTGGAGGGAAAGATACAGAATCTCTGTCAATGTAGCCAAGATATCTTAGATTTTGGATTCTTCAAGACCTTGGGCTCCAGCGATAGATAAAAGAAAAATAACCTAAATAGGGGTGGGTAGGACCCCCTGGCAAACAGTGGAAGCCCCAATTTGAAATGGGCAGAAATGTGTATGCACTTAAGTATATATATACTTCTAAATGCTGAGCACAAGAAAATGGTCCTCACTAAATGGCAGATTTTACCCAGAAACACTATTAGTATCTGATATTTTTTCAACTATGAAAAATAAAATTAGGATTGGCTCTTTAGAATTTGGGTGTGATTTCTATGGGCTAATTTTCCAGCAAAAAGAAGCTGATTACAATGGCCTATCATCTGGGGACAAGTTTACTGGTAATCTATAAGAGTCCCTGAAAACCCCATTATGTTAGTTATGAAAAGATACAATGAGTACACATTGAAAGCTTGTCCTAAGAGAGAAAGATCAGTGGTTATCATTTATCAAAAAAAGTTTCTGGTGTTTTGAAAATATAGAGTGGGTGGTTGTAGGTCACTTTTCTCAACTTTGTTTTAGGAAAACTCAGTCAGCCTATTATTCCCTCAGACTCTCTGGTTTCCATTTCTGACACTCTTATTATTCTCTGGTTTTAGAGGAAAGTCTGGGATTTTGTCCAGAAAGTTGTCCTAAGCAGCCTGAATAAAATATAAGACCCAGCTTCCTTTCCTAGACAAAGAAAAAGATAGCAGTGCTTACTGTACCTACATATAACTTTACCTCTCTCTTGGAATATATCATTAAAGTGACTCATGAAGAAATGGAGGAGAGAGGGCCATCCCAGCCCACTCAGAAACATATCTTGAGTGGGGGAAAAGGAAACTGAAGGGTTTTAAATTGGTGGTACTTGATAAAGCTAATAAAGGGAAGTCTGAGTTTTTATCCCATCAATAGGCAACAGAAAGAACATCTAGATGGAACAATGAGACTGGACACAAACTTTACAAATACCATGACGGAGAAAGCATTTGTCAGATTTGCCATTGATCTTCACTTTGGAGATGTGATATAGTATAGAGGAGAGGGAACAGGTAGGCTTATATGCCATTTAAATTGGTTTATAGGCCATAAATGAAAAATATGGAGCTGGAATTGATGAATGAATACACAGAAGAGTACATCTTAGAAAAATTACAGGTAATTTCTATTAATATTTTAGTGTTAGCATCAAAATTGGGAGTACAAGGATTAAAAGTTTAGAAAATATTAAAGTCTATGAATAGCTCATATTTTTACCTAACAGATGGTTGGGAATGAAACAAGTGAAGTAAGTTTTGTGAAATCACAACCCTTTCAAAATCATGTCTGGTAGCATGATCTTGCTTGAATGATTTGTTAACAAGTGCTATAGAGGTCAGTGAAAATATTCTCACAATGGCTGGAAATTAAAGCATCACACAAGCACAAGCTTCCTTTTCATTTCAAATATGAAAATAGGAAATTACAGAAATCTGCATATCTTTGACAAAGCTAGAAAGCAGCTCTCATTCTTAGAGAATGATGCTCTGTACTCTAAATTAATTCCAAATGGGGCTGCTTGTAAAATGAAATCTGCTTGCATCCTTTCTTGATGCCACCTAAAGTATGATCACTTAAATATTAACTGCAACTCTACAGTCTTAAAAGCAGCACTAACATACAAGCTTAACTGCTGATTACAGGAATGGGTTACTCTTTTTTTACTGGTATATCCTTCATTAGCTTTGCCTGATGAACCCATCTTCCAGTCCAAACGTTATCTAACATTTTGAAAGAATATCATATTCTGTAAGAGCTTCGAAGGGTAAGGGTGTTTCCCTCAAAGGAAAACTGAGGTGCTTACCAAAGGGAAGGGAAAGAGAGACAGGTATGATGTCACTCATCTCTGCTTCTCCACTCAAACCTAGCACTGTACCTGGGACAGTGTACAGGGACTCCTTAACAAAAGAAAATGAGAGAACTAAATCACATGGCTCAGAAGTTAGGACTCTTCCTGCATCTTCAGACTTGACATATATCTTTGGCCCTACTTACGTGTGACAAATAGAGATTTATCTTCTTAAACAGTTATCCATCTTTGTGTCAGAAGGGGAATTCTACCATTTCAACTTACTGTCTCAGTATAACTGGATAACCTCATCCCACTCAGAAATGGGCCAGATTCCATTGGGCTGCACATTGGGGGGAGAGCGCTTCCAGTCCCATGTCTTCACAGGAATCTTCCAGGTCTTACCATAGTTGGCTTCAATGTACTCAATAGTTTCACAGGGCACATGAATCTTCATGTCTACAAACTCAGTCCAGCACAGTGTAAACTTGGGAAACAGGTATCTGCGGCAAAACAGAGGCAATGGGGAGAGGAGTTAGGCTCAACAGTACAAGTTCGCTCTAAAGAACCCTGCTGCTAGTGCACTCTGGGCCCAAGGAAAGTTCTCTCCCATCAGATAGCTTTGGGGAGAGATACAGTGGACATTTCGTGGTTTCTGACTGTTCAGCATCCCCTTCCTCTTATAAAGTTAACAGCATCCTCATCCCCAATCCCCAGAGATGGGTAAAAAAGATCCAGGCCTGACCAGTACATTATAGTGATTGGATCAGGGATAGCAATATACACAAATTAGGCAAATAAAAGTCAGCTTTGGGATTTCCGCTGAAACACCGAAGAAAGAGGCATTCTTTTTGCGGAGGTTTCTAAGCTGGTGGGATGCAAGCTGAGCATCTGTTATCTAACAGCAGGGAAAGACTGTCTGAGAATGAAGTCAAAGCCAAAAGCACCCAAAAGGCAGAGGAAAATGATACATCTCAGAAAACTGTAGGGAAGGACTTGCATTTGGCTGTGGCCATTCCTTAAACATCTCAGGTAAACCAATGAATACATACAATTCTTTTCTTTATACATTTCTAATACTTGCGATTCTTCCTACACAGAGGGAGGCACATGTAGCAGTGTGAAAGGAAACGACTCTTCTAGTCTGCCAGAGAACCT